>NC_080742.1:58861125-59164155 GCF_020826845.1 Diceros bicornis minor | reverse complement strand
CATGGCTTCTGCCTTCTGATTGGACTCTGACTAAAACACTCTTAATGTATGTGTATGTCATATATGTCTGAAAATATGAATGTTTATATGAATATATGTATGAGAACACACAGAAGATCTGGAAGTTTACACATGAAACTGTTAACAATGGTTTTATTATGACTGGGAAAAGGAATGGGACTGGTTTGGTGGAAAATTGTGAAGGGGGATTGTAGTTTTTTAAAAATAGCTTTATCGTGGCATAATTAACATATATGAGACTATAACTTTCATATGTATATGTGTTGTTTGGTATTTTTACAATAAGCATATATTCATATATTGCTTATATAATATTAAAAAATAATAATTAAAAATATTAATAGCAGGAGTGGGATGAAGGAGGCAAAACACCAAATGCTTTAGCCGAAGCCTTAAGCCATGTAGAGAAAGCTCTGCAGATGACACTAACATTCATTCATGTAACAAATATTTTCTATTTACTCTGAGCCAGGCACTGAGGGTCCATCAGTGATCAATATGGGCATGATCCATGTCCATATTATCTTCAGTAATTAAATACACAATTATGTCAATATTAATTAATTCTAAATATTATGAAGAAGTAATGAGGGCAAAAAAAGGCCTACCCTAATCTCAAGGGAAGGCTCCCTTGAGGAAGTGACTTAGCTGAGAGCTGAAGGACGAGCAGATAAAGCTTAGTTCCTGGAGGGAAATGGACAGACAGTATGGAATGGTCAAGCTGGGTTGTCACTGAGTGCTTCCCTAGTTCCTGTTCTCAGGGAAGCTCCTCTAACAATAGAGAGTTTGCCAGAAGGTGTTTCTCATCAGAACCCACGATGGGATGCCAGTCAACAGGAAGTGTTCTGTGGGAGTGGTCTTCTAGTGCTGTAGCCATGCCTCCCACAGTGCTGAAGCCATTATCTCTACCCCCAAGTGGCTCTTACCAAGAGGAGAGGAAGCCAATGCCATATGTCCTGTGGTAGTTGACAAGGCTGGTTTGGAAGTGGCTCAAAAGCTAAGGACACCCTGGGGTCAGCAGTAGTACCAAAGGTACTCATGTCCATCAACCCCTTATCCTTCAATGAGAACAATTGATATTTTCTCATTCTTAAGTAGAGTGGCATGAAAATACCCAAGACAAGTCCTCCATCCATCTTCAACCACATTTCCACTTCTAAGCTCTTCTTGAAAAGAAATGCTGGAATTTGTGGTAAAAATCTATCCATGAAACAAGTCTTATTCTTTTGAAGCTCTGTATTTTTCTCTTTTTGCTTAACTTAATTCAAATTTTTTGCCCGTGTCTCAGTCTTTCCAATTTATAGACATTTTGGCAATGGCTATAATCTCCTTGTTTTATTATAAGTTACCAATCTCATTTTCTTGTAAGCCATCAATTATTTTGTGAAATTAGGTTACTTACAAAGTAGCTCATTAATTGCAATTACAGCTTAGTTACAGCATGTCCAGGTCTCCCAGACTATGTAAAATCAGGTTATGTTTCCTTTTGATGTCGAAATTACAAAGGTGACAACAGGATCTTAGTTTGACCTCAGTGTCCTATAGCTATTTTTGGGCATCCCCAACAGGATGTGTCATGCGTGCTTACAAACCAGCTGCTGTAACCACACAGATCCACCTGGTCCTTTCTCTCCTGCTCTGGCTCCTCCAGGTCTGCATCCTGCAGGTCCCCTTGGAAGTGTCAGTGCTGTCACTGCCCATCAAGAAAGCAGAGCTGATGGTGCCAGGTCCACAGTCTCTCCCAGTGCTGCCAAACCCGCCAGCCCTTGGGTTGTCAGAGCAGAGTTGGATTTCATGAGCAAGCAGGGAAAATGGCCTCTTCCTCCCAGCTCTGCACTGCATTTTGTCACATGGGATCTGAAGTGATGATGCTTGGGACTGAGAATCACAAAGGTTTCTCATGAATAGTTTCCCCACTTTCTGACAGTCACCCATCTAACCATCGGGGCTTAAGACCAAGTCCAAAATGCTAGGTAGGGAGAGAATCTGTACCATCCCTCGTACCTCTTGGTACTTAGCTATCCCAGAAACTACACTTGGGTCGACTCTCCAAGTCACAAAACAAAAGTTCTTAACCATATTAATAGATGCAAACAGATGCGATAGTGTCTGTGGGGGTGGTAGTTGTGCTGATGGGTGTCTACGCTAACAGTCTAAAATTAGGCTCAGCTGACCAAAATATATTTTATGTAGTAATTAATGGTTTTAATTCACTCTAAAAACTGAAATACCTAGTTTTAAATGAATTCTGAAGAGAAATACCCCCAAAAGACTGAACATACTTGCATGTTTATGTCAAAAAAGTCACAAAAACTGCACAGGTGAGAACCTGTTTATCATGGGAACCAAGAAGAGTTCCTTGTTTAAGGCTGGGGCGTGTAGCTGCGGTTTAAGAGCAAGGCCTGTGGTCTAGCAATGCTCTTGCCTGTGTGAGGCCCTGTTTCACCTCGAGAAAGAGCTTCCACTGTTTCCTGGTAAAACTAGTAATACTGAGAATGGGTCGGGGCGGGACATTGACCTCTCAAGACATTTATCATTTTTTCATTTAACACTCACTGCATCCCTTCCTGTTAGGGGCTTTGGGGAATTAAAAAAAAAAAAAAATATATATATATATATATAAACATTCTCTTTGGAAGTTTACAATTTAAAAAAATTTGATTTTTTTGGGTACATTATGCTAAGTGAAATAAATCAGATAGAGTTCACTGTATGAGCTCACTTGTATGTGGAATCTAAAAAACCCAAACTCATAGAAACAGAGAATAGATTGGTGGTTACCAGGGATGGGGGAAATGAAGGAAGGTGGTCAAAGGGTACAAACTTCCAGTTATAAGATGAATAAGCTCTGGGGACGAAATGACAGCATGGTGACTATAGGTAACCACATATTTTGTTGTTAGTGCTGTCAAGTTGATTCTGACTCTAGCAAGTCTGTGTATGGTGGAACGCTGCTAGGTCTTTTTGTGCCATCTTCTCACCTCCAGTGTTATATCAGACAATGTTCTGTTGCTATTCATAGCGTTTTCATGGCCAATTTTTTCAGAAGTGGGTGGCCAGGTCCTTCTTCATAGTCTATCTTAGTCTGCAAGCTCAGGTGTCTGCCATGGGTGACCCTGCTGGTATTTGAAATATCAGTAGTATAGCTTACAGCATCACAGCAACACACAGCTGTCATAGTATGACAGCCAACAGACGGGTGGTATGGTTCCTTGACCAGTAAACAAACCCAGGTGGAAACGAACCCAGGCCATGGTGGTGAGAGCTCCAAATCTTAGCCACTAGAACCACCAGGGCTGGCTATAGTTAACAATACTGTATTGTATATTTGAAAGTTGTTAAAAGACTAGATTTCAGAAGTTCTCACCACACACACACAAAATTGTAACTATGTGAGGTGATGGATATGTTAACTAACCTTGTGGTAACCATTTTGTAATATATATATATCTCTCTCAAGTCGTTATGTTGTACACTTTAAACTTATACAATGCTATATGTCAATTATATCTTAAAAAAGCAGGAAACAAATTGACTTTTTAGTGAGTCAGGCACTATTTAATTTATACTCATGGATTCTCTCACTTAATCCTCACATAAGGGAAAAGCTACTACTAGCTTCATTTCACTAATGAGGAAACAGAATCTTAGAGAGGTTGAGTGACTTGCTCAAGGACACAGCAGAGTCAGGATTCAGACTTGTATAGCCAGGTTCTAGAATCTTTGCTCTTATCCAATGCATTGTCCCACCTCCCTCCTCCCCACCCCACCTCACTTCCATTAAAAATCCTAGAACTGTTGCCAATCAGGTAATCAAATTTCCCTCAGTACATATTTGATTTGAACATAGCAAAGTCTGTAAGTTGGCGTAAATCAGTTTCTTCATTGACCAGCAAGAATTCTAAGAGTAGTCTCACCAAATTGCAGTGCTCCAGTTTTCTGAATAGAAATTTGGATTTAAAAAGCTTTAAATCCTTAAAAAGTAATAGAGCCTATCAACCTACAAAAACAGAAACCAGTTTAAGAGGCAAAGTGTTTATTTAGGATCAAAGAATTGCAATTCATGGAGCATAGATTCAGGTAGAAACCAAATTACTGTCCCAATTACAGAAGAGGGGCTTAGGACTTTTATGGGAAAAAGGGAGGATGAGGTAAATTGTATTAAAGAAGAGTTCATTGGTGCTAGATGAGGTAAGGCTAGGTTTGTACTTCACAGATTGGCTTGAAATTCGGTCATTAGGCAAAAGGCTAGACTTGACTTCATTGGTTAGAGATTCAGTCATCAGCAAAGTCCAGTTTCATCAGTTCTTACAGACAGGATATTCTTGTCCTTACTGACTTCTTGGAATATTGGCAGTGTGGACCAGTTTGGAAGATACAGAAAACAAGTTGTGCAAGGCAATTCCTCCGAAATGGCTGCTCTAGCTCATTTTGATATGGCTCCATTCATGTCATCTTTCATAAGACTTTGAAATACTACTACTGATTATATTTATAACCAGTAGAGTATAAATATAGAAACTTAGAAATAGAAGACATTTTCACTAGATGTTTAACTCAGATGTACAGCATTTTAAGAGCTAGATTGTAGTAACTACGTTATTTCTCTAAATTTGATAATATAGAAATCTATTTCTAATAAAATATTAATAATAGTGAAGGATTGTTTCCCTGCAGGGAAACCTGAAAAAAAAAAAAAGGCATGGCAAAGCTCTGATAATTATAAGACAGGTTTAAAGTTCTGCTTGTGGTTGGGGTTGTTGGTTGTTAGATGTTATATTAAGACTCATGCTAAGTGATAAGAGACAGCACAGCATAGTGGTTGAGAGCATGACACTAGAGTTGCCATTTACTAGCTCTGTGACTTTGGGGAAATTACTCAACCTGTCTGGACCTCTGTTTCCTAATCTGAAAAATAGGGAGAACAATATTACCTATGGTTATGGATTGAATGTTTGTGTTCCCCCAAAATTCATATATTGAAGTCCTAACCCCAAGTGTGGCTCTGTTTAGACACAGGGCCTCTAAGGAAGTAATTATGGGTAAATGTGGTCTTAAGGGTGGGGCCCTGATCCAATAATATTAGTGTCCTTATAAGAAAAGACACCAGAGAGCTTGCTCATTTTCTTCTCTGCATAAGCACAGAGGAAAGGCCATGTAAACACAGAGTGAGAAGGCAGCCATCTGTCACCCAAGAGGAGAACTCTTGCCAGACATCAACCCAGATAGCTGCTGGCACCTTGGTCTTTGGACTTCCAGTCTCCAGAACAGTGAGAAAATAAATGTCTGTTGTTTAAGCCACCAGTCTATGGTATTTTGTTATGGCAGCCCAAGCAGACTAAGACCCATACCTTGCAAGGTTGTTGAAGGATTAAATGAGCCGATATACTTGAAGACCCTTGCACAGTGCCTGGTATGTGGGAAGCCCTGTGTAAGGGTTAGCTGGCATTGATGACCTCAGATCTGTGGACTTGGGTTTTGAGAATATGTTGGGCACAAATGTGGCATACATAATTGTACATGGGTACACTGAGTTCTGAAAAACATATTCGAGAAACTAATTTTAAATTAATTAAGTTGGAAGATATTTACATTCTACAGTGAACTAAGTCAGGCTAAAGTAAAAATGCCAGCCTAGGATAGGGCCGACATCTCATGCCTTCTTCCATCTCTCTTCAAAAGTTTGGATTTATGAGTTTAAAAAGGGCTTCTTTCCCCTCCCCCACCTCAAATAAAACCTACAACCAATAATAAGTAAGTTGTTATGGGTCTCTGGGGAAAGAGAAAACGGAACAAGAAATGTCTGCATAGATAAAGGAAGCCTGTAAAACATAGATGATGGTTGTAATTTTAGGAATTCCAATATGAATGGCATCAAGTCAAAATCTAATTTTCAAATAATAGAAGTCAGAATGCTTAAATGTTAAATGTTAAACTTTAAGTGATTTTTTTCCCTTTTGATGTACTAAATTTACATATATTATGATCCTTTGTCTTCAGGTAATTATTATAAAAGTCAACTTAGGATAGAAGAATCATTTTCCATGAAGGGTCAGAGAATCCTGTGAAAAAGAAATAATTGCTTTCAATAAATATTAAAATATACTTTCAGTTCGAAAGTATCACCTTTACAGAGGAGGAGGAAGAAGAGTTGAGGAAGCAGGAGAGAAAGATAGAGAGGATGGGAAAGGGAGAAAAGAAATGGAAAAAGAAGAGAAAGGAGGAAATAGAAGCAGGGGCATAACGAGGATTGTAAAAAATTTGGTTCCGTAGGTGTTGAGGGGGCTGTTTGTCAAGGTCATTTGTAAAGTTCTTCCAGGGGGAGAGGAACAACAGGCTTCTCCATCCTTTTGAAATTTAGATGAGCTTATTAATCAGTTCACACAGCCTCCACTGCCCAGATCCTGGGAAGAACAACTTTTGGCCCTGGGACACCAGGACCTCCAGGTTGGAGATGTAGCACTCAGGTCTAATTTTAGCAGTAAGATTTAGACAGGTGAATAATACCTAGTTCCTCCCCCAGCCCCTTACTTAAGTACATAGACGGAAAAGGCCCTCCCTGAGCTGGGTGATTCTTTCCCTCTCGTGAGGCCTCCGTATTCCCTGGGACGCAACAAGATTGAAATTAGGCCAATTAATAACCTTACAATGGCCTCTAAGTGTTCAAGTGAAAGGAAGAGTCACAGGTCTCTCACTTTAAATCAAAAGCTAGAAATGATTAAGTTTAGTGAGGAAGGCATGTTGAACGCCAGGACAGGCCAAAAGCTAGGCCTCTTGAGCCAAAGAGTTAGCCAAGTTGTGAATGCAAAGGAAAAGGTCTTGAAGGAAATTAAAAGTGCTACTCCAGTGAACACACAAACGATAAGAAAGTGAAACAGCATTATTGTTGATATGGAGACAGCTTTAGTGGCCTGGATAGAAGATCAAACCAGCCAAAACGTTCCCTTAAGCCGGAGCCTAAACCGGAGCAAGGCCCTAAATCTTTTCAATTCTGTGAAGGCTGGGAGAGGTGAGGAAGCTACAGAAGCAAAGTTTGAAGCTAGCAGAGGTTGGTTCATGAGGTTTAAGGAAAGAAGCGGTCTCCATAACATAAAAGTACAAGGTGAAGTAGCAAATGCTGATGTAGAAGCTGCAGAAAGTTATCCAGAAGATCTAGCTAACATCATTAATGAAGGTGACTACACTAAACAACAGATTTTCAATGTAGATGGAACAGCATTACATTGGAAGAAGATGCCATCTAGGACTTTCATAGCTAGAGAGGAGAAATCAATGCCTGGTTTCAAAGCTTCAAAGGATGGGCTGACTTTCTTGTTAGGGACTAATGCTGCTGATGACTTTAAATTGAAGCCAATGCTCATTGACCATTCCAAAAATCCTAAGGCCCTTAAGAATTACGCTAAATCTACTCTGCCCGTGCTCTATAAATGGAACAACAAAGCCTGGATGACAGCATTTGTTTACAACATGGTTCACTGAATATTTTAAGCCCTCTGTTGAGACCTACTGCTCAGAAAAAAAGATTGCTTTCAAAGTATTACTCCTCATTGACAACACACTTGGTTACCCAAGAGCTCTGATGGAAATGTACAATGAGATTAATGTTGGTTTCATGCTGTTAACACAACATCTGTCTTGTGCAGCCCATAGATGAAGGAGTAATTTTGACTTTCAAGTCTTATTATTTAAGAAATACATTTTGTAAGGCTATAGCTGCCGTAGATAGTGATTCCTCTGACAGATCTAGGCAAAGTAAATTGAAAACCTTCTGGGAAGGATTCACCATTCTAGATGCCATTAAGAACATTTGTGATTCACAGGAAGAGGTCAAAATATCAACATTAACAAGAGTTTGGAAGAAGTTCATTCCAACCCTCACTGATGACTTTGAGGGGTTCAAGACTTCAGTGGAGGAAGTAACTGCAGATGTGGTGGAAATAGTAAGAGAACTACAATTAGAGGTAGAGCCTGAAGATGTGACTGAATTCCTGCAACCTCATGATAAAACTTTAACGGATGAAGAGTTGCTTCTTATGGATGAGCAAAAAAAGTGGTTTCTTGAGATGGAATCTACTCCTGGTGATGATGCTGTGAGGACTGATGAAATGACAACAAAGGATTTAGAATATTACATAAACTTAGTTGATAAAGCATCAGCAGGGTTTGAGAGGATTGACTCCAATTTTGAAAGAAGTTCTACCGTGGGTAAAATTCTATCAAACAGCATCGCATGCTATAGAGAAGTCGTTCATAAAAGGAAGAGTCAATCGATGAGGCAAACTTCATTGTTGTCTTCTTTTAAGAAATTGCCACAGCCATCCCAACTTCAGCAACCACCACCCTGGTCAGTCAGCAGTCATCAGCATTGAGGCAAGACCCTCCACCAGCAAAAAGATTACAACTCAGTGGAGGCTCAAATGATGGTTAGCATATTTTAGCAATAAAGCATTTTTAAATTAAGATATGTACATTGTCTTTTTAGACACAATGCTACTGCACACTCAATAGACTACAGTATAGTGTAAACATAACTTTTGTATGTACCAGCAAACCAAAAAATTCATGTGACTCGCTTTACTGTGATATTCGCTTTGCTGCAGTGGTCTGGAACTGAACCTGCAACATCTCTGAGGTATGCCTGTGCTGTCTCCACAGGGCTTATGTCCTGATAGAGGACCACACATGTGGAGAGCATGGCAGACACAGAGAATGACCAAGAGAGATATCTTCAGCTCCCTTCCATTCTTCTTGAGGCTGTGGTCCAGCAAGAAAATACCCTCCCAGGTTTTTATAATTTGAGAGTAGAGAAGGGAAAATTTAATTAATTAAACCAATATGTACTATTGTACTATGCGGTAGACATTGGGCATACAGAAAGGCATTGGGGAAGATGTCAGAGTCCCTGCCTCCCTGAGGTTGACATTGCAGTGGGGGAGGCAGTAAAAGCCCCTCATTTGCACTATATTTTGTACCCCTCCACCCTTGCCAAATATGGTCACATCTTCCAATACACACTCTGGCCCCTGTTCCTTCCCAGACTCTCCCTTTCCTGGCACCAACTCCAGCAAGCAAGAGGCTTTCCTTGTCCCTGGTTCAGTCTTCAAATCCCTCAAACCCTACCTCTAGTACCAAGGAGTTTTATCTTACACAACAGTTAAGCAAGGAATCAATGACAAATACTGCATTGGGTGCTCTGCTTGTAGGTCAGAAATTTGGGGTAAATAAAAAAAGAAACCTTGATGACCAGGAAATAAACAATCTCAAAGGTAGCCGTTGTACTTCCTCACTTTTAAAAGATTTATATTAAAAAAAATAACCTTTACATATTATTTCACTTTAACTCAACCCTTACGCAAGCAAAACAAAACAAAGCAAAATATTTGCTCATCTTTAAACTCAAGACAGGATCTTTTACAAGGACAGCCCTACAGGCTCCTGGGAGGAAGTTTATTCTCTGGGTTTCTGCTGTGGCAGCCTCTTTCCCTTGCTCCTCTCCTCGTTCAGAGTTCCCAAAGCCTGTGTGGGAAGCTGGACCCATTGTCCCCCCCTGGGGTGGGATTAGGAACAGTCTGTAAAAGTGTGTTCCTTCTGGTTGTTCTGGTGCCTATTCCATCTTCATCACCGTCTGAGCTTGCCTCAAAACTTAAAGGGAGGCTCAATGACTGTACCGTTGAAAGAAATGCCTGGAACCTTCCAGGACAACTCTCATTCCACATTACTATGGCTCCTTGGCAATAGGTTGCCTATCCAGTGCCCTGTCCATCCCTGGCCCTTACTCACTTGTGCAGTGCTGATTTTTTTTAGATGTAACCATCTCCCACCCCCAGGGACTCCAGCTAAGGATAATGGCAATCTCATCCACCTGGCCAGTGATCCAAGCAGGGAAGTGCTTGTGACTGGATCCTGGGCAATAAAAATAAGTGGGTGAAGAAAGTGACAGAAAGACCTGCAAATGTTTCCTTGCTAGTAAAAGGAGACTTATGAAAAGAAAGAATTGTTGCATCTGCACGTGGAACATGGCACGATAGCAGCCATCTTGCTAAGGGAGCTTGCCTGAGGATAAGATTAACATGCTGTGGATGGCAAGGTAGAAAGATGGAAGGAATGTGAGTCCTTGGTGATGTTGAGCTGCTGAATCAACTGAATGTGGGACTATCCTACTCAAGACTTTTCATTATATAACATACCACATTTTCCTTATTGCTTAAGTCAGTTGGGTCAGCATTTTCTGTTGCTTATACCTGAAGGCTTCCTGTTACACCTGCCTATGTCCATTAAAGTGGATGCCAAAGAAGCTCAGCTGGTGGTCATAGGTCGGTTTTTGTTTGACCATTCTGCAATTTCAGGAGGAGGAAAACGACAGGATAAGAAATTCATGCTGTGCAACTAGAAGGATGTGCAACTATGACATACAACTATCTACTGGGGGGCTTTGGGGGAAAAAAAAAAGAGGAGAACTGGCAATAGATGTTAGCTCAGAGCTGGTCTTCCTCAGCAAAAAGAGGAGGATTAGCATGGATGTTAGCTCAGGGCTGATCTTCCTCACAAAAAAAAAAAAAAAAGAAAGAAATTCATGCTGTGGATTTATTTATTTATTTTTAATGAAACTTTTTATTTTAATATAATTGTAGATTCACAGGCAGTTGGAAGAAGTCATACGGAGAGATCCTGTGTACCTTTCACCCAGTTTTCCCCAGCTGTAACATCTTGCAAAGCTTTAGTACAATATTGCAACCAGAAAACTGACGTTCTTACAATCCACCAATCTTATTCAGATTTCACCACTTTTACATGTACTCGTTTGTGTATGAGCATATTTTGCTCTATGCAATTTTATCACACATGTAGATTTTTGTGTTCACCCCCACAGTCAAGCTACAGAACCATTGGGATTTATTTTTTAAAGAAACTTCTAAACTCTTTTACCCCTTTGGCGTCTCTTGCAGTGCTTTTCAAATGTGCTCCTTGGAATCCTTGGAGTTCCACCCCTCCACCTCACTTCAGTTGGAGCAGGTCCATGTACATGTGTATTTTATATCTTGGGCTTCATAATAAGCCTTCAACTGGAGAATAAGTTCCCAGTTTAAAAAGAAAAAAAAATGGAACTGATAATCTATAGTAACTACACCTTTGATATTCAAAATATGTTACTTGGAGAGAGCTTTATACTTTTTTAAGGCAATTTCCAGTCCATTATCTCTCTTAAGTCTTAAAACAGCTCTGATTAAGCGACTAAACCAATGAACAAATGAAACAAACATCTGTACAGTCAGTCATTGAGGAAGGTTTAAGAAGGGCATACTCATAGAGGAGCTGTTGCGCCTGGAGTTCCATGGCGCAACCTCCGCTCTCCTCAGGTGGGAAGGACTGCAGACTCCCTGAAGTGTTTCCCACTTCTCCCTTGGGCAGATCCCACCAGAACTGAAAATTAAATCTTTTTGTCAAAGGACAGGATTTCTTCTGGAACAGGTGATTTCTTCATTGTGCTGAGTAGTATCACAGAAGCTGGGAAGCATTGTTGTATAAGATGGATCCTTTCTTGCTCATCACCTGTCATGCAACAGGGCTTGTGATGAATTCCATGAAATCTCATAGACTTTATTGGGGAAATTTACGAAGCACGAATGAACAAGAGAAGAGAAGAGATGGGCCAAGGTTCTCTGCTGGATGCACCATGGGTGGACATTCCAGGGAAGGGAACTTGCCCCTTGCTGCTCTCCTTCTTATAGGGCAAGAGTGAGAATGACCTAGTTGGTGGGAGGGTAATCAGATTTCCTGGGTATCATCTGAGCCAGCTCTTTATAGGAGTTACCCGGCAAAGCTAGCTGTCCAGCACCCAAGGGCCTTGATTTCTATAAAAGGGAGAAACTGGTCCCCTGAGAAGTCTGGATGCAACCCCTCCTGCCGGGAGGTGAGAATCTCAGGTCCCAGCTGCCTTCTTGTCCAGGCAACCCAGACTGAGCCACCTCTGTCAGTTTTTGACAATCCTGATTGTGGCACCACGAGTCTTATTCACGTTTATGTCCCCAGCACTTAGCACAGAGCCTGGCATATGATAGGTACCTGAGCAACGCCTGAAGATTTAGTGAAAAAATGTACTTTTGTGCCAATTGAAAATAACTGATTTTGGGCCGGCCCTGCGGCTTAGCGGTTAAGTGCGTGCGCGCCACTGCTGGTGGCCCGGGGTTCGGATCCCGGGTGCGCACCAAAGCACCACTTCTCCGGCCACGTTGAGGCCGCGTCCTACATACAGCAACTAGAAGGATGTGCAGCTATGACATACAACTATCTACTGGGGCTTTGGGGGAAAAAAAAATAAAAATTAAAAAAAAAAAAAGAAAATAACTGATTTTGTTTTTACTGGTGAAATGAGAGAGGGCTAATAATAAACGTCGTTGTTTACATTTCTTGAATCTGTGGAAGTCTGTATGCATGCTGTGCCTCCGCTTTGGTAAAACCTCTTTGAAGAATCTACAACTCTACAAGTAGGCTCCCTGGCTCAAGGAAGATCTACTTCTACTTAATTTCTACCATTTCCTTGCAGCTCTGGTATATAAGGCAGTGGCTGGGACACGAGACACTCAGTAGAGGAAGTCTCTGCAGGCGGCAGCAGCTCTGGAATTCCCCACAGCCACTCCTTTAACAATCTTTTTAAATATTCAGTGCTTTGAATGAATGAGATGCTGAGTATAATGGGAAGTTAGCCACTGTTTGTCAATTTTTTATGAAAATAATTGGAAAAATTACATCCCTTAAACTATTTTCTCTAGGACAGTGTTTCCTAACCTCTTTCCCACTGAAAACCCCTTTTAATATGATTCCCCCCCACAGAATCCCTGTTTTGAAAGATTTTGTTTATAAGCAAACACATTTGTTAAATAATAATGAATTTATCTTCCCAAGAGGAAACCAAGGAGTCAAGTTTTTTTCCTAACTAAAAGTCATCCTTAAGGCTTTATTTTGAGTAAACAAACAATTACTTTTAAGGTTCCTGAAAAACTGAAAATAGCTGGTGGAATCCTCCCCTGCCCCCTCAGATGGAGGTTGTTACTTTCCTAAACTGCCAGGCTTCTAGACGGGAAACTAGCGTTCCAGAGGGCGCCAGGCAGAGAGCACAGAAGTAACAAAAGCCTGTGACTTCTCCTAGGTCTTTTACCATCGGTTCGCCTTCCTTACCGGTACTGAGTGCTCGACTGTGGCAGTTATTCCTGCCTGTCCAGGTGTCCTGCTGAGCGATGAGATTTTTCTCTGCCAAGCAGGCAGAGGCCAGACTTAGCCCCAGCTTTCTGTTAACCTTTCATCACAAGAGAATGTTTAACAAGCAGGCTGGCATATCCAATGCCTGTCACCTAATGAGCTGTCCCTTTGAGATGTAGAATAAGTCACTTGTCTCCCTAGACGATCCTCTCTACCACAGTTGTGCTTGACTTGTGGTATGAAGTTGTTACTTGAGGACGGGGAAAAACTTCTCAAGGAAGGGCATAATAAAATTTTCTAAAAGAAAAAAGAGAATTTTTACTACCTTCCATAATTGCCGTAGCACTTTTTGGGAAATGTTTAGAACAAACAGGAGTTTGGAAATCTGACCTTGGCTGGTGGAAGAATAGAGAGAATCTGATACTTCTTAATTTCCCATCCAGGTTCTCAGTGTTCCAGGAAGCAGTTTGCTCAAGTTTCTTTTCTTCATTTAGCTCTCCTGAATGCCCAGCTTCAGTGCCTGGGCATTGATGCCAAGGATCCTGCTGGTGCATTCAGCTGCCATTCAAAGAGACAGCCCTCCACACTGCCTTGCACTTAGAAGTCTGTCTTACAGCATAAAACAGGTGGAAGGACATTCTGCCTTTAGAGTTCTGCTGGCATGTCTTGCTACTTCTATTGCCCAATGCCAAGAATGACAAAAATCTTTTGTGTATGTTTGGGGGTGGGAAAGACCAGATATTTCTGTGAATAGCAGTTAACTTGCTGTTTGGACAAGATTCCCAGGACAGCTGTTGTATCTCAGGCAGCAATAACTCTAACATTTGGCTCTGTTGCTAGGATGGATTGATAAGAAACTTTGGACAAATCATTTAAAAAATTATGCTCCCATGATACTGTTGACTGTATTACGGATCAACTTAAAGACTGAATATTTGCTAGTGTCATAATAAGGAAGTACAATGAGCATATTAATCAACTAAAGTTGTGTTTATACTTCCATTTCCATTCTAAATATCTTCTGCTTTCAGTAAAGTCAGTATCTGCTGGCAAAAATTTGAACTGACACAAGATTTGCAATGTATAGCTACAATTGAGATAGGAGTACTTTTTTTGTATGCTGACAATCTTATTTATACTAACAAGTTAGTCAACTTCACAACGAAATTATAAATTCTAACTTGTGAATTTGCCAATTGTTTGTTCTTAGCCAAAGATTTTAACCTATGTTTAAATTTTAGTCTTGATACATACATGTACACATACATAAACAATCTTTTTTACTTTTTGTATAAAAAAGATCATGTTAGTATTCAAAGGGTAGTTATTTATACTAAATTAAATTTATGCTTTTTTTTTTTTGTGAGGAAGATCAGCCCTAACATCCATGCCAATCTTCCTCTTTTTGCTGAGGAAGACTGGACCTGGGCTAACATCTGTGCCCATCTTCCTCCACTTTATATGGGATGCCGCCACACCATGGCCTGACAAGCAGTGCCTTGGTGAGCGCCTGGGATCCGAACCCGGGCCGCCAGCAGCCGAGCGCGCGCACTTGACTGCTACGCCTCGGAGTCGGCCCCTAAATTTATGCTTTAGTGGAAGATAAAAATGTGACTAATTGAAATAAATTATTCCTGGAAAATGAATTCTCAACATAAAGTTATATGAATTTTTAACACTGTCAGTTAAATCTCCTCAAGATTCCTTAGAGCTTATTAATGTGCATCAGTTTTAAAAAAATAGTCGCATGATTTTGCCTTCATCCTTTCCTTTTTGTTGAAAATATCCAGAGCATTAGGGATACAATTGCCCCCATTTCAGAATGGGGTTAGCATGGGCATTATTGATACAGTTAATGATTCTGTTATCACCAGCAAAGCATAGAATTAAAATTGACCTTGGCTTAAATTGATTTACATTGTAATTTGGCTATTTGATCACAGGTGGAAAGTTGGAGACACAGTAACAGCCATCTGGCCTGCTCAGTCTCTGTTCATCCTGACCACTCACTACCTTGGCTTCCCTATTGCATCTCTTCTACTTTCTCGTAATTGCCTCAGCCTCCCTGAGTCAAAACCCCAAATGGCCTCAGCTATGATACTGGCCAATCTGGTCTGTCCTGCCCAGCAGCTGCCACTCACCTGTGCCAGCCTCTATCATTCCTGGTGCCTGACCAGGCCCAGCAGCCTCTGCCAGGTTTGCTCTCTACTTCCTAACCCACGCCTCAACAACTCCTGTGGTGTCTTCTTCTGCCATCACATTTTCTCTGACACTCGCTTTCTGCCTCTCTTGGCAGCTATCAGCTCAGCTGCTGGCACTTGCATGCACCCACATACTGATAAAGCCAAACCACAAGGTAAACTCTTGGTCCTACCACACGGTCCTTTCTCTGACCCTTTGGACATGGCACTGGCACTCGATCTTCCTGAGATTCCAATCTTGGCTTTCTCCTTTTCTTTGAGAGTTCTTTCCCCCTTGCTGCCTCAGGGGGAGCACCCTGCTCGTTCCTGCTCTTGGCACGTACAGTACTGGTGATGTCCCCTGCTTCATGTTGCCTTCTCGTTACTGCCTCTGAGTTGGGCCAGCTCAGCAGGTCTCCAGACCTGGTCCAGATTCACTTGGATGCTCTGGTCACCACCCGCTTATCTACCCTTCACAATTGCAGCACTTTTGGGACAGGTTGATAGTGTTACCTCTGTTCACCTGCCTAAGGGTTTAAGGCAAAATACATCTACAGATTACAGCAGATGTGACTAAATAAAGCTAGGAAAAACGAAACTCACCGTGAGGAAAGCGTTAAAGGAAAGGAGATGCGATGAGAGAATCTAAGTGGAGTTATTTTAGGAGTAAATTTAGGAATGAAATGAAAGACTTTGGCGGGGGGGTGGGGGTGGAATGTGAGAAAAAGATTGTGAGTATTAAGAGAACTATGCTTGACAGGAAATCCTACCTACTCAGAGCCCTGACATTTGACTGGTAACATGCCTTACACACTTAATGGACATAGTTTAACAACACATCTTACTTAATGAATAAATGTCCCAGGGCTGGCCCCGTGGCTTAGCGGTTAAGTGTGCGCGCTCCGCTGCTGGTGGCCTGGGGTTCGGATCCTGGGCGCGCACCGATGCACCACGTCTCCGGCCATGCTGAGGCGGTGTCCCACATACAGCAACTAGCAGGATGTGCAACTACGACATGCAACTATCTAATGGGGCTTTGGGGGAAAAAAAGGAGGAGGATTGGCAATGGATGTTAGCTCAGAGCCGGTCTTCCTCAGCAAAAAGAGGAGGATTAGCACGGATGTTGGCTCAGGGCTGATCTTCCTCACAAAAAAAAAACATAAAAAAAATAAATGTCCTAGAAGAATTAATGAGATTCAAATTAAGAAAGGAAGTTCCCTAATTCCTTAAATATAATTTGCAAAGTCTGTGGGGGTAAGGCTGTTATATAGAGCAGTAAAGAAAATGTGTAGCTTTAATGTGAGTTTTTAACGTAATTTTATCATATTCCCAAGGGATGATATAATTGGTGTCTATGAGAGCAAAAATCTTGAGGAACAATGGGCTGAAAGGTTACATGATGAGGATGGTTTTCCACAAAAGTAGATGGTTTCTTTCTGAAATATGGCAAAATAGGGCAATTCCCCATAGCAATAAATTAGAATTGTTCCTCCACTAAAAAGAAGGGGAAAACAGACTGCTCAAAGGCAAATCATCATCATAATCCATTATTCATAAATTTATACTTTTTAAACAGAGTATTAGTGAAAAAGTTATTAGCTGCTTGGGTAATCATCCAGATGCATTTCCCATCTTTAGCACCTATGTTGTTTCTATCCTTGATCACACTTTTAAATTTACTTCAAGGTAAATGATGGTTTAAAAGGATTTTCTATTGTTTCTTTTGAAATTGTGGACAGAAGCTGGTAAGAGTGGGAGGATGAGGGAGGTAAAAGGGGCAGCATCTCTGTGTTACTACAAAGCTTCCAATGTTATAAGGAAGATTATAGTTTTGATTACACTCAGCTATTTTCCAGACTTGTAGTTAATTATATCTGCAATTAAAAATTCAAAAATCCTCTAAAATGACTGGTTTTATTTTTCTGATAATGAATTGAGGGAGGATTCTGCAGGTTGCAGCTTTAATAAAAAAGCTCTACCCTTGTATTTGAAGGGTCTAGGAATAGTAACTGAAACTGCCAAATAATCTGCAAGTGATTCTAATACCATATGCTCACATTTGTAGTCCTTAGAGTTCGCCCACATAGAGAGTCCCTACAATGTGCTCCTGTGTCTGTATGATGAAATGGATCATGGAAATGGATCCTATTTCCCCATAAGAGCAATGTCATAATTGGGGCAGGGGCCTATCAGCAAGGACTCAGAAGTAAATAGATTATAGATGTGAACAAAATGCGTGATGAAGGCAAACTAACTATATATCTACATATTAACTAAAATTGTTAAACATACTCTATGTCCTAAAAAAATGGGTATTCATACATCATGCATTTTCCTTATCAAAATATTGTAATAAAAACTTATTTCATACAGAAAATGAAATTCTACTAGGCATATGACTTAAATTTTAAGTCTTTGTAATTTTTATTTAAATATTTCACAGATCACTGAAAATTAGCACCAAGAGGATCTGGTCCGACTGATTCATTTTATAGACGAGAAAAATGAGAGCCAGAGAAGTTAAATAAATTACCAAAGACAGCAGAGTCAGGACCAGACTGCAGGACCACTAACCCCTAGGACAAGACCCCTCCACCTCTACTTGCAGCCTAACAGCTCAGGGACGCGTTTATCCATCTTAATAACACATAGAAGAAGTTTTGGGTGGGGGGGATTACTTGAATAGCTCAGGTCATCTTTAAAAACTATACGAGAAAATCTGAAAATATACTTTTTTTCTTAATTAGTTTCTCCATGATAAACAGATGAGATTAAAATCATGGCTGTTTCAAAAAATTGTCTGCAATTTCTCATTCTCTCCACTAGACGGTAAACTTCTATATGGCCAAACTGCCCACTGAATAAGCAAAAGCAAAGAAAACTGAGCTGCAGGTCTAAGTTAAAACAAATGAAGATTGATGGTGAATGTAGCAAAATGGATAAATCTTAAAACACAATGTTGAATAAAAAAAGGAAATTGCAGAAGGCTATATACAGTATGGTGCTATTTTTATACAGGTTAAAACATTCATTTATATGTATTTCGTTTAGGAATACATACATATGTTCTCAGACCATAAAAACACGCATGGGATGATGAACACCAAATTCATGGTAGTGGTTACCTGTAGGGAATGTTGAGGGGGAGTAGGGTTGGGAGAGATGGTACAAGGGATTTCCTCTGCATCTGAAATGTTTTGTTTCTGAAAAATTCTACGTAAAGTGCTCAGGCAAATAAGGAAAATGTTAAAATTTGACTTGGCTGGATGATAGGTACCTGAAAGTTCATTATACGATTCTTTATAGTTTTCTGTATTCTGGAAACACCTCATTATTAAAATAAAAAGAAAGGAAGAACGGTGGACTCAAGTTGCAGCAAGAGGGGACTGCATATTTGTACAAATACATTAGACATTTAGGAATACTTAAATAAGTTTTTGATTCTAAATGTTTATCAACACAAGTCTGTTTATGGATGAAGAATGCTGTAGATTTAGCCCCATTCAAGAGTTATGTAACTCAAACACAAACTGGATCCCACGGGGTCCAGCCACTGCAGAGTCTCACTTTTAAAAAAATCTAATCTCAGAAGGCTTGGGAGATAATGACACCTCTAGGGTGGATTGGCTGCTGCCATTTGGCTTCCACACTCTGGAAATATCCTTGTTTTTGACAGGGGAGATAGTACTATTGACATATGCGATAGCCAGAAAAGGGATTTGCCCCACATATGACATGACTCGGTTTTTCGAGTTTTGTGTTGATTTATCTTCTCTTAGTAGGATGATAGCTGAGATTCACCCTCTCTCCCTGATCAGCGATCAGATTCTTTTCTCCTCTCCCCTTCTGCAGGGAACTCTGTGAATTACATGACATTAAATCATTCCCAAACCTGGGATCCAAGATCCTATATTATTTCTACTTCCTCATTTATTTGAATATATTTAAAATGATGTATTCTCTAACTCATGACTGTATTTTTTCATGATAAGGTGAACTTGATATTTAAATTCTACTTTCTCACTTGGAGTTCTGTCATCTATACGAAGTTCTGTTTTACTCTATTTATAGTTTGTAGAATAAAAAATACGTTCTCACTCTAATTTTACTGCTGTTTGAATTCAAATGTTTTCATCTGATTCCACAATTTATTAGTTTCCCCAAGCAGATAAGTAAACCCCTTATACAGCTAATTTATTAAATAACAGTGATTACTAGCTTGAGTATTTAATTGTATTCACATTTAGGGACATCTCAAACTCTGAGCCATTTATGTTAGATTTCTGGAATTCCTTTCCTCTGATGGAATGATTCAGGGCTAAAGTAGAATTTTGAAAATAACGACTCTCATTCAAAAATCATATGCTAAACCTAGCAAATGAAAAGGGACAGCAAAATAAAAATAAAAATGGGAATAGGAGATTGCAAAAGGAACTAAGAACAAAGAAGAAAGTGATAGATTTGAGACAGAAAAATTAGACTAAAAGAAGGCAGGATGGAGAAGAAGTTTATCATAAATGCACAAAGTGCAAATGTAATGGCATCTAGAAATATAAATTGAGGTCAAGTTTCTAAATTATGATCAGTCCCAAGGTGTAGATCTGTGACCACAGGGAGAGTTATCCTTAAAGATCCCTTATGCAGAGGCCAATTCTACATCTTTGTGGGTCATTCTTGTCTTTCTCTTTATTCAGAAGCTCTTACCAGAACACAGTGACATCTCTTAGAGGTAGAAGCTACCAGCAATGTAGCTTTCCATCTTTCCAAAAAAAGAACATACCATATTCCTATCTAGTGGTAACTTTTCTTGTTTTCACTTGAGTTATTTTATTATAGCACTCTGAAAATGATAGCTGTGAAAATAGCCAAGATGTCACAAATAAGGAATTTTTGGTTCTGATTACAAAATTAGAATAGGAAATGATGAGATGTTAAAGACAAAAATAAAGCTTTCCCCTCTCTTTTCCTATTCATTTCATTGGAAATGAAATGTCGTTATCAAAGAACACAAGAAAATATTGCAGATGTGAGCAGAACCGCTTCTAAATAAAATGTCCAGAATGTAAATGCTGCATCAGTTCCCAATTAAGCATTCTGTAAATAGAGTCTTGCTCTTCATCTCCTGTTTTCAATGGAAACTTCCATTGCCAGAGATAGTGAATGGAGTGAAATAGTGGAGCCACCCACTGGCTAATGTGGTTAACCGCAGCAATGGTGTATTTTATGGCGCATTTCGTTTGTTTCCTGTTTTCATATTTCCTTTTGAAAATATGACACTAAGTACCTCTAAGAAGAAAGTTAATAATTTAATAGTAAATACGGAATCCATAATTTGAATATTACTCTCAAATTAGGTCTTTGTCTAAAAGACTGAAGAGTTTGTGAGCGAGGAACTTTTTAAAATAAAAGAAAAATATCGTTCAATCTTGCCTGAAGTAGTTTTTAAAAAATTATAGTTTTTTAAAACATAAAAGTAGGTTTCTTTTTTCAGTACTAGCTTTGATTTCAGAAAAGATTCTTTACAGAGATTAAAACTTAAAACATGAAGTTAACTTAAATCCTGAAAATGTCTAACTCCACCCAAATTGTCAATAAACAAAATACATTAATATTTCAAAACATAAGCGCTTATAAAGAGAACTGGTTGTCCTTGTAAAATATATATTTTATATAAAAAATAAAAAAGGCCAACGCTGAGAATAATGCTAACAAGTCTTGCTGGTGAATCAAAGGATGAGCTTTTAAAAATTAAAAATAACTTCTTTCTTATTATAATAGTAAAAAAGTTCATTTAGAAAAATTAGAATATATAGATAAACAAAAAGAAATAAAATCTTCACCACAATTCCACTATTAATAGTTTGGTTTATATATTTTCAGAAATTGTTCTTTATATATGGATTATATAATTTTTAAGTGAAAAGAGATTTTACTGAACATAGTTTTTGCAATTTGTTTTTCACCTTATGTCATAAACAACTTCCATCTCAGTACATATTTTTCTATACATAATTTTTAAAAAGCTGTATAGTACTCTAATGCATGGCTGTGCTATGCTTTATTTAACCAAACCCTTACTATTGGATTTTTAGTTTTTATTTTTTCTATTATAAACAATGATCTAAAATCATTCCTACATACTTTTAAATTTAGGAAGAAATATTTACATAGACTTTTTTTTTCCCCCCAACTGTCTTTTGCCCAGTAGATAGTTGTATGTCATAGCTGCACATCCTTCTAGTTGCTGTACGTGGGACAGCGGTGCGTCAGTGCGCGCCCGGGATCCGAACCCAGGTCGCCAGCAGCAGAGCACGCGCACTTAACCACTAAGCCAAGGAAGAACTATTTAAAGTGAATAACTGAGTAGGTATATTGACAACAGTTTTTTAACTGTGAAATATAACATGACATAGAGAAAAGTATCTGCAACTTACATATACATTTTAACAATTATAAAGTAAACAACAGTATATCCACAACCCAAGTCAAGAAACAGAACATTACTGGTCCCCCAGAATACATCCTCATCCCTTCTCAGTTACAGTCCTCTTTTAAGATGTTGATATGCATTATCAAATTGCACTCCTCCCTCACCCCAACCCATGGTATTCCTTTACACTCCTGCAAACAGTACATCAGGTGTCCATCTGAGGGAATGATCATGAAATAGCTGCAATCTGTTGGTTCATGGACCCAATAGTGAAAAATCAGGTTGAATTACATCAAGTGCCACATTGGTGGTGCTAAAATTGAACCTTTGATTCCTATACAGTATTTGAAAATATAACTCAGTTTTGAATTTCAGTTCAATGTGACTGTGATATTTTGCACAGTGTAGGCATTTGGGGCCTATACTGACCTCTAAGGGAAGCCGCTCCCACCCAAGTAGGAGTCTAACACAAGTGAGACACCATTTGGGTCTCATTAATACAGGAATGGGCTGTAGTTCGCAAACGTTTTCTCAGTTACTTGTCCTTTTCCTTGGGTTGATCACTTCTCAGTGTCAGACTGATGCAGTGCTGGACTTTGACATGGGTTTAAGATGAAAGGGGCCCAAGAGCCAAAGGCAGCACAGCCTACTTTTATTGGTATGAGACCTGGATCTCCAAACTATATATATGAATGTATATAGATATATGACGTTTGTGTATGTATATATATATCTCATACACTCAGAATCATTCCCCTTCATCAGCCTGTATATATCAAGTAAAAAGGAAGTTAGTCTTTTTTCTACAGAAAAAAGTAGCCTGATATCTTTGATTGGCTTGACAATAAGTACTGCTTTGTGTAATTAAATTAATTAACATATATGTGCCATGAAATAAATGAGTGAAATCTGTAGCTCTGAGATTTTTATGAAAATATATTTTAAGCATATGGTAATGGCAAAGGTGTCTTGAAATTAACAAAATTCCAATTTCCCTTTCTGAGTCTAGTGGAATAAACAAGTTGCTTCCAAGTACAAGAAAAACAGGTGTAATTAATAATTATTTGATGTCTTGGTATAGGCATTTTTGAGACTACCCTGGACATTAAGAAAGTGAATGACTCTAACAACTGGGTAGCTAAAAGTGATGTAATAGTTTTATTTGAAAATGCCACTATTTGTAAAATGCTGGGAATAATATCCTTTGTAACTATTTAAACTCATGATGAAAAAATTTAGATGTCAACTTAAAAATGCACGAGGGGGTTCACAGTTTTAAAAAATTATTTTGGAGGTATAAGGACAAAAATTTTTGAAGACCACTATTTTAGGCCCTAAGACCCACCTGTAGCCAAGCGAAAAGGAGGTTTCTATGCGATTTGACCTTTCAAGTCAGGTGATACATTCTCCCCTCTCCTTCTTTCTCTTCCTTTCTCTTTTCCCTTCCACCTCCCTTTCTTCTCCTTCTCCTCTTCTCCTCCTTCTCCTCCTCTTCCTTTTCCTTCTCCTCCTTCATCATCATCATCGTCATCATCTTCATCCTCATCATCATCATCATCATCAAACAACTCTCACTTTTTGAGGGCTTACTATGTGCCAGGCACTGAATGAAGCAGTCTGCATGCATTATCTCTTTTAATCCTCACAGCATCCCATGAGGTAGAAATTACTAACCCTATTTTACAGTCGAGACATTAAGGCTCCCAGAGGTTAAATCACTTGCCCAAGATCATATAGGTAATAAGAGATACAGCCACATTTGAGCACAGGTTGGTCTGAGTCCAGAGCCTAAGCCCTTAACCACTCTGTCTACTTCGTTAAATAGTGGGAGTTGTGCAAAAGCCTCAGGGTAATAAAGAGCATGCACTGGCTAGCCTTGACTTCTGCATTTGCATTCTCTCTGGGGATCTAGTTAAATGGACAAGATTCAAGTGTTGGAAATCCTGAGTCCCAGCCACCTCTTGCATCCTTTTTACCAAAGATATAACTAACAATCTAGAGGGGAAAATATGAATTCCTAGTAGAAGGGGAGTATTGAAGGTGCTCAGACATCCCCCCTCCCCTGCAAATTCTACCTTTCTTATTCCTTTATGATTGTCCTTGATTAAAAACTAACCAACTCTAGGGAGGGTAGTAATTTGAATCCTAGGTTTTACTTTGATTTTTCAGATTCTTTTCAACTCCTGCCAACTAACGTAGGTTTTTTTTTTTTAAGTAGGTTTTGATAGTGAATAGGTTAGAGAGGTCACTAGGTCACTGAACAGTGGTGGGTAGGTCTGAGAGAAAGGAGGAAGAAGGATGCAGAAAAGGGGAGATAAGAGAACAAGAAAGTAAAACTTATTACTTCACAATCTTAAATAGGGTCCGGTTTGCACTTACATTTATAAATGTGAAGCAGTTTAGAAACAATGTAGGAAATGCCTATAATGGATATGTTGTTTTTGTTTACCAATAACTCTTCTAAGAGAAAATTACCTTTCTCCAAGTCCACGGCTCCTAGTAGAGCTGTCAGTCATCGGTGCCTTGCCTCCACCACCCAGGGTCAACATGTGACCCAGATGGGACAATCAGAGTACTACATCTTCATGGACATAATGAGTGGTCCAGTATAGGCATCAGAGGCAAGCAAGGATAATCAGAATCCTTCAATGAGATCTGATATATGGAAGCCATCAGTCTTAGGCTTGAGATCTTCAGTGGTCATTTTTCTTATGATGGAGAAACCCACCAAGGAATAATACCAATACATCACTAGGAAATAAATGAAGAATGGGAATGAGAACTCCTGAATCCAGCCATGCCTTTTTGATAGCTTGCAACAGAGTGAACTGAATGACATATTTTCAGCATAGTTCAAAATGTTGGATGACCACATATTTCATATTAACAGCTGGACTAAAGCAAGTTAAAATAAATAATGCCAAATTCTTACATTTCAAACTTATTTTCAATTGATTTAAAAATATAATGGCCAATATATATCAAGAGTGACAAAATGTTCAGGTCTTTTGACTAAGGAATCATTCTCCAGGGAATATCTTTCAAGAATAAGGGCTAAGCACACCAAGATGTTCATAGAAGCATTATTTTTAATAATGAAAAACTGTCAATTTACATATTTAACACTTGAGAAATGAGTAAATAAAATTATGGCATGTTGGTATAGTATTATATTTTGAAACTCCAGCACTGATAAATATGACTATGTAGAAATCAAAAAGTAATCTAATGGAAATATAAAGAATTTACAAAAACATTGTTAAGTGAAAAAAGTAATTTCTAAAACTGTGTATGCAGACTATTATTACAACTTTATAAAACTATATATATACACGAATTCATTATAAATATGCATACATATATAATGAAAATTGGAAGACATTATAGAAAATAATGATAGTTGCTAATTTAGGATTGTGAGATTATACATATTAGACTAAAATTTCTTTTAAAGTTAAAAATTAAGTTTTAAAGTCATAGCTGATAAGAAAATCCTATGAAATAGCAATCTAAAAATGGTTTCTGTTGATAATAAGTCAAAATGAGACCATGTATTCAAAATGGAGGTTTCTAAAGGAATTTTGAAAAAACTGGAGAACCAATACATAAATGGTGGGGATCAAAGATCATCTCTCACATGAATCTAAAAAAGAGTACCAATTTACTCTGAGCTTTCTTTTCCTCCTTTAACCTTATTTACTTTCATAGGTTCCTCGGCATCCTCACAAATGTAGGTGGTTTATAGGGAGAGTGTCTCAAAATTTTCCCTTCTTGAAGTGTTACTCTATAAGCTGCAATTTGAGGTGAGTGAATAAAAATGTGAATAAAAATATATTAACCAAAGAATGATTTTCACAGATATAAAAAGGTTACAAGCATATGATAATTATAGGAGATTCTAGTCTTATGTGCAATAACAAATAATAGATTGAAACATTGAGTTTGGCAGGGAGTTAGCAGGAAAATGCCTGTGGTATGGCCAATCATTAAATGACAGTGGAAAGTGTAAAAGAGATAAGAATTAGGTACAATGCTGAAATTCCTGTGGTTGTTTTTCTCTGTTTTTCAGGGTAGATAACAAACAAGTTTATAGTTAATCAGGGATGCTGCTCCTAGCTACCTGAGATTCCTAGCAGATATCTGAAGAGTGATGTCCCCCTATCACTTCTAAACCTTGTCCCTGTGAGGATTCTGTTGTCTTTTTGCTAACCTCACAGTATATCTCCTCAATATGGCCCAGATTTCTATCCTGTAGTTCTCCCAGACACTCTACCATCTATTATTGCACACATGAAAGGGGGCATGGATGGTTATAAAAAATCTTATAGAAACAGAAGCTAGAAATGGTGTCAAATTGAAACAAATAAGAAATGCTATAAAATTCATGGGCTTTTGCATCAACAGCTCTATCAATTATTAACTGGGTGAACTTGGACAAATTACTTAACTTCTCTACAGCTCATTTCCCTTCTCCGTAAAATGAGTATTATCATTTAGTTGATAATATTTATTATCATGCAACAGGAGTTGTGCTGGGCAATAGTGATAAAAAATGGTTAAGGCATAAGATCTAGCCTTGGAGGAGCTCACAGTCTAGTGAGAGAGACAGACTTATCAAGAGAGAATTATGACATGGTAAATGCAATAGTAGATTTCACACGCAAGCATAGAGAAAGCATCTAAGGATGGGGCAGGGTAAGTTTGAAAGTGGGGGCTCAGAGTTTATCTTGAAGGGGTTCAAAGAGATCACTACATAAAAGCACCTACCATACTCCACATTTGTAATAGACACTGTAATGTTAAGGTGCTTTGTCTTCATTCTGGAGTGATCTTAGTTATAAATTCTTGCAACAGAACTGAGCATTTTGCACTGGGCAACATCAAAGTTGTGAAACATAAATCCCTTAGGGAGATAAAATCCTGCATTCTTTAAGAATGAGTGCTACAAAGACTATACTCAAGAAGCTGTCCTATTACTTCCTAAAGCCTGGAATTTAACAAGTTTTCTTAGTCAAAGCCAGCTCGCTGTTTCAAAGACTCAACCTAGTTTACAAACCCTAGGGAGTCATGAAGAGTAATACACAAAAAAACTAAGAAGGAAAAAAGAATGTGAACTCAGCCAAGATTTTTCTCAAGAACTCGGGCGTTTTCTCTGGACCAGTTATATAACTATTTAAAAATTGTTATGCATGTTTTTGGAAATATTTTTCAAGATAAGATAAAAAGTACAAAATCTTTGGAGTGTGAAATGCTTAGAATGAATGAATGAATGAAACGGGTTTCTAGTGTACAGCAGTTGAAGTACTTAGCTGTCATTCCTTCTTTCCTTACCCTTGTCAGTCAAACTAATCAATTATTCTGCTGATCCCAGATCTGGCCTCAGAATCTTCACACAATTAATTAGGAAGTCACTACTAGCATAAAGAAATTGCTATAGTTACTGGAAGTGACATGGGAGGGATGGTGGAAAGTGTGATGAAAAAGGATGAGGTTGTCCTTAAGAATGGCACAGTGAAAAACAGGCATTAATAAGGGAGAGGTAGACAGGCATGCCTGGTAGTGTGGGGTCCTTCTTATCTCCTGTAGCACAGCTGGGCCTCTCCCTAGTGGGTGAACTGAAAGAGTCTCAGCTGGGCCTGGGGAAAGGCAGTGGATGGGGTTTTAATGAACATATAGTCTGGGGGAAGCATGAGGAAAAGTTGGAAAAGGCTGAGGAAAGAAAGAATCATGTCAAGTTAAGGTTTGCCTTTTGCACTTTGATCTAGCAGATCACATACTTTCCCCTTCTGCTTTTGGCTGAGACAAAGACTGGCTGGGTTGCAGAAGGGCCTGGGGCACTTCCCTTTCTCTATTTCGTCTTACAGTTACTTGTGTGCTTGTCATATTTTTTTCTACTAAATTGCAAACTCCTTGAAGGCAAGTACATCTTACAAATTTTTGTGTCCTCTACAATAGTGACTGGCACAAATAACACTAATGTGAACTGTGAACATTAAGTATTTTTGCAGTGGAGCTAAGATTTCACATGCCTCTCTGCATATAATGATCTCTGATTCAAAGCATAGACTGTATCCTATAAAACAAATTCCCATCCTTTCAGGGTGCTATCTCTCAACTGGCACTATAACTAGGGAGTTCATCTCAGTGGCAGCATCCCATTCACCCATACCTGATCTACAAACGAGAACAACCACAGAGCTTTACAAGGATGTGGGTGCCCCCCTCATTCAGGTGTTTCTCAATGCCTTAGTGAAGTGAGTGTCTTCTGGGCCTTCTCTTGGAAGGTTGGAAGGGGTGGGTGGATGTGCAGGTAACACATGATACAGTTTAACATTCCTATCTCCCTAGGCCCTTGGATTACTTCATCTACACCATACCAGGAAAGCTCTGGTATCTCAGCTGTATTAAATGTAGCCTATGGTTGAGTGCAGCTTTCAGTCAATCAGTCAATAAATTGTGGAGCCACCTTCAGCTTCATGAACTAACACATTAAATCTGGAATCTCTAGTGAGTGCATTCATATGAATTAATTTGGCCCAATCTGGTGTTATAGTTCACCCTCCTTGGTCTAACACTCTCAGAATATACTCCCATGCAAGTTCCCGATTTCTACTGATATACATGAGCACAGTCTTGTAATTATTTTGGTGTGTAAGCTACCTCCTCCTGGGTCATAGTGTGTACCTGTCCTCATGGAGCATGCTGAAATTTAACCCTGGTTATAGGTCTAATGGCAATAGGAGGCAGTTATGGTGGATCTTGAGGAGAATAAACATCTCCCTTGAAGGAATCTGCCCCAGGTGAGATTATCACAGAGTTTTTGACAAAGGAAAGCTAGTCTCCAGAGAGCAATCTTTCACTAATAGAGGAGGCTTACAGTGATTTGTAGTTTTAGGATTGTCAGTTTCATCTGGGTCTAAGTAGATGTCCCCATTCAAATTTTCAGGATCCCATTCTTTCCAATTCAATGCCCTTTCATGTGAAAAATCTGATGGGACTTTGAATTCAACTATTGCTATAATTCAGCAACCCTTAAAATAAAATTGTGTGTTTAATTTTCAACAACATCACCCCTGGGTCTGCAAGAACTAAAAGATTCTTTTATAGTTGCCACGGAAGCAGCCTGGTCTCAGACTGTGACTTGAGCTGAGAGTTTAAAGACATGAACTTGTCATTTTCTTTCTACGAGTGCTGAAGTGCACCCAGAAGAATCTATCCTATACCACTGTCCTTACAGACATCGTAACTGCCATAATGATCAAGTGCAGCAACCACTTGGGCAATCCCTTGCTTCAGTTAGTATGTCATCACAATCAACTACAGATGATAGTTTGATTAACTGTAATGCCCTCATCTGATTTCCCACTGGGGAGGAGCTCAGCCAAAGGGCATGACAAGGCAATTGTCAAATTCTCTGTGTGTCTATCTCCTGGGACCATTACAATACCAATTCTGTATCAGTCAGCATCCAATTAAGAGACAGAAATCAAACAATATTTTGAACATGGAAGGTTAAATATAAAGAATTATTACTTATAACAGGGAATTGGAGTGATAAGGAGATGGTTAGTAAGGAGCAGAGAGAATTCTAAAGAATATAGGAAAATCAGATATAGGGATCATTTACTGCTCTTTGGGCTGAGATAGACCCTTGTTGAAGAAATCCAATGACTGTGGCTTATTTGATGTCAGAGAAGTTCACTGAGGGTACAAAGATGCCTAAGGGTGTGAGGGGAAGCTGTCTGTGGAGGGTGTTGTACTGGAGGTACTCCACTGTGAAGCCACTTGAGGGGGTTCCAGGGAAAGCTGTTCATAGGAGTTGCCTGCAAATTGCCTGAGAGGGTTCCTGGAGAAGTTATTCATGGGAGGTGCCACTGCTAGCCATGGGGCACTGCTGGAACTGGAAGCTGCAGAAGCCACATGTGCTGTAAGAGCCTGCCTAAGGAAACACATTAGGCTACCCAGGTAGAGAAATCTCTTCTTCCTCCAGCGTCCCTCCAGTGCCCTCTACTGACAAAGCTTAATTTCCTGACAGCTGGAAAGGGAGAAATATTTACAGGATCTCACTTTATTATCACAAAGCAGGCAATAAAGAGTTTTTTTTGGACCCTTGAGGCAATAACTTGATAATTGGCTCAATAACCCAATTCCTTTAACTGGAAAAACCTCACAATGAGGATTGGATTTTACTGGGGCTCTGAAAAGTGTTACAAATGGCCCCTTTGAGGAGCTGATAAAAACCATGGACTCTCTCTCTCAATAAATGCACATGTGTACATATGTACACAGTCCTGCAGATGATTCAGTGTATATCCCTGAACCCAAATTAAGAACCCCTGCGTTAGACCAATGACAATTTTCCGGGTTCAATTTAGTGATCATTCTCAACTTTATTTGAATGTACAATAGCAAATGTAATATCCCCAAACTTAACTAAACTATATTTGCTTTTAGCAACAAAGATAAACATTTATAAACATTTGAGAAATGTAGGTAGTAGTGTTAGATAGTTCTAACTTTGGGGGGAGGAAACTGGGGAAAGATCTCTGGGCAGAGACAGGCTGAATGCCACAGGAAGGGCAAGCAGTTGTGAAACAACTGCAAGACTGTTATTGGGATTTGGACTTGGATAGTTGTATATAGAAGGAATGGGGTATCTATTATGACCTGCTATGCTGTGGTAAGGTAAGTTATGGTAGCTGGCCTCCAATATGAGATGGTCCTTACCTCCTGGTATTCATGCTTGTAGGTATTCTCCTCCCACATTGACTCAGGGTTGGTCCTTGTGACCAACAGAGCACCATGCAGGTGACAGTATATGATTTCCGAGACTAAGTAATGAAAGGCATTGTTGCTTCAGCCTTAGTCTCTTGGATCCCTCATTTTGGGGAATCCAGCTGCCATGTTGTGAGGATACTCAAGCAGTCCTGTGGAGAGATACACATGGGAAGGAACTGAGACTTCACACCAATAACCAGCCCAACTTGCCAGCCTGAGTGAGGCACCTGGGAAGTAGACCCTCCTGTCAAAATGAGGCCTTCAGATAGCTGAAGGCCAGCTGAAATCTTGACTGCAATTTCACAAGAGATTCAAACCAGAACCACCAGCCAAGCTGCTCCCCGAATTCCGAGCCACAGTTTTTGGGTAATTTGTTTTGTAGCAATAGACAACTAATACATACATTTAGGTCAAAATTCTCTAAAGAGTGAAAAATATAAGGGATTTGCCCCTCCTCCCACTCTGGTCACCTAAAGGAGAGGTCGGTGAGAGGCTATTTAGCTACAGTTTTCTCCAAGCATTATCATAAGTAAGTCACTAGATTGAATCATCAGAGAAATCAGAGACTTCTGTCCTAGCCAAATGGTCACTCTAAGTACTGACTAGACATGTAGTTTCTGAAAAGCAGGAAATCCGAGGCTAAACCAGCTTATGAAGATTTCTATTAATACAGAAAGTAATAGAAATACCGATGTGTCCTTATGAAGACTATTCTAGGAAAATCACAATGTGTCTAAATGCTCATTGTGGTCACCATAATTGATGAGGGATATACAAACTAGTGTGTCCAAAGGTGAGTAAGTATTCTGAGTGATCTGGAAATTATTCTTGAGGATGATTGAAGGATCTGGGGCTGTTCAGTCTGGAGAAGATGTAGAGAGCATTTAATAGTTATCTGTTGGAAGGGCTGGCATGTGAAATAAGAGTAAACATCTTGTGGATTGATCAAGAGGAGACAAGTGGCCTAATGACAAATTACAGGAATGCATATTTTAATTCGCTTATAACAACCATGGCTGTTTAACAACAGGTCATGCTGTAGTGAAAACTATGGTGTTTCCACTTCCTGGAATGGTTTAAGCAAAAGTTGGCTGATTGCCCTTCAGAGATGTGGCAAGAGTGATTCTGGCAGTACTTGGAAAACTTTTGTAGATAAGCTCTAAGATGTCCCTGAAAGACTTTTCTTCCTGAATGTGTCTTGTTATGCATGAATATCTTTAAATAAGAAAGTCCAGTGTAGTGGGAAGAGTGTGCATTACAGAGAAATTAGAACTCTATTTGGAAGTTACTAGCTGTGTGACTTTGGGCAAGACAGCTAGCCTGTCCGAGCTTCACTGTCCTTACTACCTCTCAGGGCTGTTCTGAAAATTCATTAGATGACACATCACTCAAATCACGCATTTGGCATTTAACACGTGTGGTTTTCTTCCTTCCATTTTCTAAAATATGGTTTAGAATCAAACATCTGGGACCAATTAAGATTTTGAAAGTGCAGTGTTGAAACGAGCTACTTTTCCTAGGCTTCAAGTGTAGGATTTCATTTGTTTTTAAACAATAAACTTGATTAAGATTTGATTAGATGCTTTGTGCACAGCATCTTAAAAAAAAAAAATACAACTTTGGTGTAAGTAGGAATAGAAGGAATCAGAAGCCAGATGGCCAACATCATCTTTGAAATTCGCAACTGCAAGATCATCACTTAACTAACGTCTTTCCTCCTAAAAGAGTTATCGGAAAAACAAAAACAAGAAAGCAAAACAAAACATTGCAAACTCTATTACTCAACATCATAAAGTATTTTACCTTCCCGGAAAGTATTCCAAATTTCAGTGAGAAAAGCTCAGTAACAAGCACTTTATTTTCTTTCAATTTTTAAAAGACACTGGAATCTCACAGAATGAGTCAATATATCCTTTTCTAGCCGTCCTCCTTCCCAACCGAAAGATGAAAAGAATTGGAAGTAAATAAACATCGCGCAAATACTGGAAATCAATTTTTATTATTTACAAATAATTTTCTTTAAATTTGTCTTACTTAGTTAACAAAGAAAGCTACCCCATGGGTAGAAATCAGAAACCTGAATTACTGAACTAGCTACCAAGATTATGTGTACTGAATCGTTAATATTGTTCAAGTAGATTCAGTCTTAACAATCACAAATCCTTTATTATCTATTAGCATGTACTCTTAAGCATTCTCATTAGAGGCTGTCTTTAAACTGAAATGTAACTGAAATGTGCAATTGTTCTTTCACATTTCCGTTTCTTATCTGCAACATGTACAACACAAACAGGCAGCTCAACGCTCATGGCAGCCTCTAAGTAACTGCTATCTTGAATCTCCTTAATGTTAATTATTTTTCCTACCCCAAATTCCAAGTCAAACACCATCAGTATTCTGGGAACCACCCTTTCACACACTGTTCTGTACATATATATATAATTTAACAAAAATGAAAAAAATGAAATCATATTTACATACAGTGTTTTTATTGTGCCCAAGTTCAACAGCATCAAAGTATTTTTAGGTACTTAATTTAGGTGGCTGTAAATTAAAAAATAATCATTTTTATCAGATACTATATCATCTTTTTACCCATATACTTCAACCCCATGAATGTTCATTACATTTTTAAATGTTTTCATCCATGCTAGTGAACCTTTGATAGACTCTGCCTTAAATAGTGCTTGTCACAGTGAAATGCACATTCTGTCTTAATATTAATAATTATTAATGTATGTCTCATTAATAATGTACATTTGACACTGCCAAGTGAGATGGCCTCATTACTCTAGAGGATTCCTGGAAGTCTGAGTCACAAGCATAAGTGACAAGAGCTGCAGTGTTGGGTGGTGGTGGTGTGGTGACTTCCCGGCTTAAACAGCAACTGGACAGCTTAGGGCAGACAGCTTAGGACTTACATGGCGGCACAATGATGCCATAAAGGATCCAGCCTCTTTCAATTCTGCTCTGCCATCCGTGGAATGGAGGCCTTTGCTCTCCTGTTTATTGCTACGTGACTGAACTGTAGCTGCTGTACCTCCGGCATCATGTTCCTCCAGGAAGAAAGACAGGTGGAAGGCAAGGAAGAGCTCTGGTCTGCAGAACATGTCCATCTAAAAGCTTTCCTGGAAGCCCCAGTAGCAACTTCAACTTTCATCTTATTGGCTAGAAATGTGTCAAATGGCTGCTCCTAGATGCAAGGGAGTCTGAAAAAGTATTTTTAGCTAGAATTAAGGTTCCATTAGGATGACTAGATACTAGGTAGAAAAGACCAGGGTCTGCTGGGTCATAGCAACCTGTCCTCATTCCACAAGGAGAAATAAAGAGGCCTTGACTCTTATTTCAGAAGAGCATTGAGAGGGTATGGCTAAGACATGGCAGGTGTCCCACCACAAAGAATGAGGTGAAGAAGGAGAGGGTGTAAGGGATCCTGCTGCATTAGCTATTGAGAGGAAGAATTTCCCCTTGGTCACTAAGGCAGTGGTATCTAACCTTCACTAACCCTTCTGAAGCTGAGAGAGAAAGCCACCGGCTCCCCAAAGTCCCCTCTATTATCTTCTTGCATTCTCCTGTAAGGAGAAGCCTGGAGTTGTGAAAATGCACATCTAATAAACTTTAATTTACCGTACTGACTCCTAAACCCGTGCAGAAAATGGAGAATAAGTCAGCTTTTGGCAGTGGACTTAACCTCTGCATTCCTATGTCTAAGCCATAAATAGAAAAATAACACTGCCGTCCCTCTTCATCTCCCACTGGACACACAGTAGGGGCTCAGTAAACACCTGTCAACTTTTGCGACGACTAAGAGGCGAGAGATGAAAATTAACACTTCTTTGAGAGACTGCGACATGCCAGAACTGTGCCAGAAGGTTTACACACATAGCTCATTTTCTCCTCAGCACGCAGTTAGCTAAGCATTAGCCTCCCTACTTAGAGAAGTACACTGAGGCTCAGAAAGTTAGCTAGGGTCACACGGCAAGCAGAGGTAGACTCCAGGTGTAACCGTGTGTCTTTGCTCTTCACGCAGTGGCACCCCACGGTCTCTCCTCCGCCAAAGCTCCTGGCACCGTACTTATGCAGACAGTCGACACAAGAAATTTTGACAAGTTTGATTCAGCATTAGGAAGGACACTAACTTTCGCAAAGACAACTCATAGGAAGGAGGAACACTTCGCAGATCTTCAGGGTGTGGTAAAAAATACGCTATACTAATGCCAGCTAAGCTAGGGGTGAGGCCTGAGGGCGGCTGGGGGCGGGGCCGAGCGAGGAGTCAGGCCTAGAAGGCTCCGACGCTCCCGAGCGGCGTCGGGCCACCCGGAACTCGGCCCTGGGTGTCCCAGGGCGGCCGGCGGCAGCGGGGCAGGGAGGGCAGCGGGGCAGGGAGGGCAGCGCGCCGGGGCGGGCCGCGTATGACGTACTTCCGCCCGGCGCCTTCCGGCTTAAAGGGGACGCAGACCTCCCTCAACAACAACAACAAAACCAGCGCGGTTGGGGCCGGCTCTTCGGCTGTGGTCCCCGCCCTCCTGCCACCTGCCGTTGCCAGGGCCCCGCCCGGCCCTGCGCCGCGCTGCCTTGCCTTGTCCTGCCCCAGGGGTCAGGCGGAGAGCGGGCCGCGCCCCTCGGCCAACTTTTCCCGCAGCCGCCGCTCCGCCTCGCGAGACCCAGGGCCAGGCTGAGGAGCAGGAAGGGAGCGGCTGCCGCGGAAGACTCTCGGCCGAACTGTGCGGCCAGTGGCCTTGCCCGGGCGCTAAGGGCGGCGGTGGCGGGCCCCACGGCCTTCTCTCAGGTACCCCTGCCCCAGCTGGCAGCCCTGAGTGGCCGGGCCCGCCTGGCGGGGCCGTGGCGTAGGGGCCTTGTTGCGTTTCAGCTTTGGGGTCGCGGCGGGGGCGGGGCAGTGACTTGGGCCGTCGCGCCCTCACCCCTCCCTCCCTTCTCATCGCTTTCTGTCTCTCCCCCCGGCTTCCCTCCGCAGTCCGGAGCCCGGCGGAGCCCGGACCTGGCGGGGAAAGCTGCACCCACGGCCGGGCCCCCAGACCCCGCCGCCACCACTGTCCATCATCCGTGGTACCGGCAATGGCCTTCGTATCGTCCGATGCACTTGTGACTGACGTGGACACGGAATATTAAGAACCTACTTGCTTTGGCCCCCATCCCAGTGGCGCCGGCAGTAACCACCTAGGCTCATTTGAGCTTAACTGCTGCTCCTCTCGACTCTGTTCGACTTGGGGAGCACCATGGACCAAAGTGGGATGGAGATTCCGGTGACCCTCATCATTAAAGCACCGAATCAGAAATACAGTGACCAGACTATTAGCTGCTTCTTGAACTGGACCGTGGGGAAACTAAAAACGCATCTATCTAACGTGTACCCTAGCAAACCAGTAAGTGTCTAAAAGCTGGGCCCAGCTGCTCTGGCCAGCGGCTTTTCATGCCCCGTACTCCCTTCTCCCTGCTCAACCCCTTCCCTCTTGAATCAAATAGGTCTCTTTTGGTAGACTGCAAAGTATTTTGAGTTCTGAGGTTGTGTGTGTGTCTCTTGAGTGTCCCAACCATCATTAATAGCTTCCTGATGAAGTTCAGTTAATTAGTAAGAGTACACAGAAATATCAAGGGACGTAAGAATTGACAGGCTTAAAAAAGGACCGTTTTCCTTGGACTTCAAGTCATTAACCTAATATGGGTATGACAGATACATCCTTTAAAAAAAAAAGAAGCACTACAACTTATATTAAAGCTTTTATTGCTGATTAGACTAAAATCCCTTTTTACCTTCAACATCTGGCCCAGAAATTTGCACACTGTTGAAGAGCAATTTTTTTTCTTGGAAATAAGTATGTGACTCCTATAAAAATTATACTTTTCAAGACTAGTATATATGTTTTAAAAAGCAAAGAGTTCTAAGTTTTAGATTCACTTTCTTGTGCCCCTCTCTTTCTCATTTTTCTCCTGTACAGGACACACAGAAATTTCATTAATTTAGAAGAGAACAGTCCTTTCACCGCTGTCTCCCCCCATTTGGTGCATCTTTTTATTCCTTTTATGTGGTCATGTGTAAATCAGTGTGGCGATGTTTTCCATTCTGAATCATATCTGGATATTGCAAAGATAGTAAAGTACAGACAGACAGTATAGCACCATCTGTCCCCAAAGTTAGATTTGAAAGGATGTAGTTGATAATTAAGATGTCTTGGAGTAATTTAGAAAAGTGTAATATCATGTAGAGTTTATGAAAGTGAGGCATTCACATTCTCCATTGTATAAAATTTTCGTTCTTGAATTAGTGTTCAGTGATTACTAAATTTTTGTTTAATTAACAAAGAGGCTTGGATTTTAGCGTGGGAAATATTTTTGGCATCAGGTAAATTTAAGCCGACAACAAGAATCTGTTGCAAGGCAGCTCTGCTTTCTAGGCTTTATTTAACACTTATTTTATGCACATAAGTAAGGAAGGCACTTGATCTATATTAAGATATTAATGAATTAGGACTGTTTGAGTGTTAGAGTATTAAGTTTAGTTATGCATTTAGACTTCTAGAATAGGGCAGTTATTGCAAAAAGGGGAGGTTTAGAAAAACAACTCTGGGCATTAGCTATGTTTGTCAGTATTTTGTGACACAAATATTTTTAGTAGGGGAAATGAAAAGCCCGGGAAATGAAAAGCCCGAGATATTTAAGTACTTGGAACCAACTAGTTGGAACTTTCATATTTATTCAAATCTTTTGTTTGAAAGTTAAGATTTACACAGGGGATAATAATTTGTTTTAAAAATTTCTGCTTTACAAAAGATTTCTTTTTGCGTATGATTCATTTTACATATTTTTGAAGTAGAAACTAGCTTTTCAGAATAATCAGAATTGAAAGCAGAGACTTCCATAGTACGGTTTGTAACATAGCCCAAATACCATTCCTAAGTACGTTCTTGGGCATATATCTAAGTCTGCCCAGGTATGTACAGTCATGCACCACATAACGGTCAGTGATGGTCAGTGGTTTCAGTCAGTGATGGACCGCATATACGACGGTGGTGCCATAAGATTAATACCATGTAGTCTATACCATCTAGTTTTGTGTATTGTGTAAGTACACTCTATGATGTTCGCACATTGAGGAAATTGCCTCGTGACACAGTTCTCAGAACGTATCCCCGTCGTTAAACCACGCGTGACTACTTAAGTGAGGATCTTTATATTATGTGATTAAACCAAAAGAGACTTGGTTTGCACTGTGATAGACCAAGAGTTTCACTTTTCTGAAACTTCTTTTTTAAAAAGTATCTAAGAGGAGTGTGAAACCCATTTACCTTCTCTGCACCCAGGAAAAGCCTGCTTTTGGCAGGAGCTCTGCCCTGATAGTGCTAATCTCCAGTGGAGGGCTGTCAGTGCCCACGTGGATCAGTCAGCTGCTCGAGGACAGATAAGTTGCAAACTTCCTACACCTCGCCTTTCTAACCTGCCTGCTTCTTATACACAAAGGAGACACTTTTGGAGGCTGTATCAAATAATATGCAGCCTATTAATTACCTAACCTTGTGACAAACCTGACTTTTTTTCTCCTGCAGCAAGTCTTCTCCAAGTGAACTGTAATATCTGAAGCTTATTTCTAGGTTAATGAGAGTGGGTGCACCTTGGGGTGGGGTACATGTGTTTATTTTCATTGAACATCACTGAAAACTTTGTATGTATGGTTATTAGATGTGACAGGCTTACATCCTAACTTATCATGTGAGAATTGATTTGAAGTATTGCAGTTGTTGAACAGACCAACTGTTTAATGATACCCCAAAGCCATAGGTAGTCCTTAACATAGGTACTGGTGTCCTAAAAGTTTACTTAGTAAGCTTGTTATTTAGAACAGAGAACATTTTGCAATATAAGCTGTATTATATTATTAATATATTATAAAGGAAGCTGAGGTTCTTTATGACCACCCACAATGACTGCCTAAGGTAGATTCTGTGTTTAAGTGTCTCAAGTGCTGTTTGACGTTTAACAGAGATCATTTCTTATGCCTGATTCCTTGCACATCTGCCTGGGGGAGGTGAGTGGATTTGGAAGCAGAGTAGGGTTCCACTGCCTTGTACAAGCAGGTGTCCCCCAGTAAGAAGTAGAAAAGTTGATGGCTCTGGTCAGCGCTGCCCTGATTGGGTCTGGTGTGTCAGGGATAGGTGGAGGGCCTTGGTCCCTGTGGGCAGTGGCTTCTAGGAAAATAAATGGGAGCTGCTGGAGGGAGAAGAATGGAGATTTGAAGTTGTCCTTTTAGAATCTCTACAAGGATAGGTCCTGTGTCCACATACTGTTAACGGAATTCTGGCTAAACTCTGCAACAGGGTAAAATCACATTATTCTAGCTTTATAGTCAGGTATTGACTTGACCTAATACAGATGTTCTCTGTGTGGGTATTTTAAGTACAACTCCTTCTCCCTCAATAAACCCACAACAACCCCCCCCCCAAGCACACTTTCTTGGGCTTCATTTGTTTATTTATTTAGGATTTTATTGACCTGGCATTTGAATGTCTGTGCTAAGCATGAAAGTGATAATAAAGAGTCCTTTGCTCTTAGGAAGCTCAGGTCTAGTGGGGGATATAGACATGTAAGTAAATAACTGTAATATTATGTGACTAGTGTTATACAAGAGGGATGTACTGAGTGCTGTAGGGGCACAGGGAGGGAATGGTCAGCTCTGGAGTTGGGTAAGGGAATGCGTAGCCGTTTTAAGAAAAGATTCACAGGGGCATTTTCTTAAGAGTTGATAACAGTTTTTTTTTTTTTTTTGTGAGGGAGATAAGCCCTGAGCTAACATCTGAGCTAATCCTCCTCTTTTTTTTGCTGAGGAAGACCGGCTCTGAGCTAACATCTATTGCCAATCCTCCTCCTTTTTTTTTTCCCCCAAAGCCCCAGTAGATAGTTGTATGTCATAGTTGCACATTCTTCTAGTTGCTGTATGTGGGACGCGGCCTCAGCATGGCCGGAGAAGCAGTGCGTCGGTGCGCGCCTGGGATCCGAACCCCGGGCCGCCAGTAGCAGAGCACGAGCACTTAACCGCTAAGCCACCGGGCCAGCCCAGATAACAGTTTTAAGCAGACAAGATGATAGCTTCTTTTTTTTTTAAATTATTCTTTCAGAGTTAATGTTGCACTGATGATTCTAAATGCTTTTTATTACTATATTACTTAGTACTTATATAGTACTACATAAAAAGATTATAGATCCATAATGGGCTATGAAGGGAAAGGTGTTTTCCAGTTAGGAAGTAAGGAAGTTGCCATAATTATGCAGAAGTTTACAAAGTCATCGTTGAAAACCTCACATGTGGAATTGAGCTCTTTTGGAGTTTTGTTTAACTTGGAATGGTGTTGATAATTGGTTTAGGACTTGGTTTAGGAACTGGGAAGTGCACCAGTTCGTGTTGATAGTGTATATTTATAATTGTGAATCATATTCTAATATGACATTTGTCATCACTTCACGACTTTAGATTTTCATATCCTGAAATTGGCCTGTAATGTGAAATATTTATTCTGAAAAGTAGGTAATTGCTACTAGGGGGTGAAGATAACTGTCAAGAAGTCCACTTTTACTTGAGTAGTTTCAGACTTTGATCTAGTTTAGACTTATTTACAAGAGATGTAAATATCAAAATAGTTGAACTTAATGGACTATCCTAGAGAAAACTTAAAAAATAAGAATCTCTAAATCTAATTAAGCACCTTTCTCATTATCTTCTCTTTCTTACTATCTGTTCTCATACACAAACAGTAACTAAGATGGACCTGGCTTACCCGGAATTCAGTTTTGAAGGCAAGCCTTTCTGGGGCTTGTGTGCCTTGGCTCCCCAATTTTCAATCTTCGGGTCAAAATGCCTGTTGAACATGTCCCTCGATTCTAGGTAGACTTCCTCTGTCTTGGTGCTTCATACTGTTAAGCTAAAGCAGCCAATTGCATTACTTAGGTCTTCTAGCTCTCCTGCTCAGCTAGGGAGGTTGTGCTGCTCTTTCAAATTGTTCCTTTGCTCTGAGATTCCGTTAGAATTAAAGAAAACAGGAATAGAACCAGTTGTATAGGTTCTATTCTGAGACTGTAACATTCCATAACCAAATTGCCTACAGTTCAGATGGAAGTCTTACTTTCATTGTCAGTGGAAATAGCTTGTATAATATAATTTGAGGTTTATATCTCTCATTTTTATAATTCCCTGTTACCTTACTTAGGCAGGTCATTTTTAAAACTTGCTTGCTTAACTACCTCAGAACTGTTGATTTAAAGGGGCTATAATCCATACACATAAGTAATTTTTGTTTTATAAGACTATTGTCTTATAAAATTTTAGTACTACATACATTTAAGAGGGTTTCATGTCACCTAGCAGTTTAGTTCAAAATTTTAAAACTCCTTTTGAACAAAGGGTATTATTGAGTGTGAAGGTTGATGAAAAGTTAAAAGTTTTGAATGAATGCTGACTAAAGTTTGTTTTATTTAACTCCTTTGAAGCCTTTTCCTAATGTTTTTTTTGGAAAATAACAGTACTATGAAGGTAATGTTTTGTTTAATCATGCATCAATGCTTTTTAAAATAGGACTTTTCTAGAACTTTACGTTTATCTCCTTTGCATGATAAATGCTGATTTGGTGGTCTCAAATGCTTTTATTTAACTGTCATATTTGGTGCTCTGATTTAAAACTGCCATTTACTAAATCGTTGCCATGTATACCAGGCATTCTACTAAGCACTTTATATGTTTTATCACATTCATTCCTCATAGACACCTTATGATGTAAGTTTTATTATTAGGTTTATTTTATAGATGGGGAAACTGTGGCTTTGTGGTTTTTTGCTCAAGGTCGTAGAACTCTAAGTAGTAGAATCGGAATTTGAACCCATGTTGGTCTTACTCGCAAGCCTCAGCTCTTAGCCATTACAATTCTCATTACATATGATGGTTGTATATAATAAGGTGCAAAAAGGCATTTAGGGCCTTGGCCATCTCAGTTATATACTTGCAAATTAAAAACAAGTAAGTGAATTTAAAAGAGGTATATGTGTTTAGATGGTTTGTCATCTAAAGGCTACAGATGAATGGATAACATAGCCTTAATACTGTTCTAATGCATGTCAGCTTAGTGTGTGGTTATTTCTGTTTATTTTGATAAGTTATAGGGAAAATATGGGAACATAGTATCTTAAGACCTCAGAGCACATTGCTTTGCCCTATCTTCACATCCCTGCTTATTTGTGTGAACCATAGCAGACGTGTGTTTTGGCAGTCTCTGTTGTACGTATATCTAATTTGTGAATGGCCTGTGAGTGGAAACAGCTAATCAGGGAATATCCCTTTGGAGTTCAAGAGAAAATTATTCTTTAAGCTTGTTTTGCTTACTGTTGTTGCAAGGAGTTAAGAGTTAGAGGCAGTGTGGGTGAACTATGCTTCCATTTACAGTGGTTCTGAATTTCCTGGGGCTTTAGATGGGTGAATTTGGTGAGATTGGAAGGGAGATGATATGTTGCAGTACAAATTCACAGAATTCATTTCCCACAGAGACGATATTTTGTGCACCTCCTGGGAACTAGCTCTTTAAAACAATCTGATACTTGTTTTTTTGTTTTGATTTGTTTTTCCTCCCCAAAGCCCCAGTACATAGTTGTAAGTCCTTCTAGTTCTTCTTTGTGAGCTGCCACCACAACATGGCTACTGACAGACTGAGTGGTGTGGGTCTGTGCCCGGGAACCAAACCTGGGCTACCGAAGCAGAGCTCACTGAACTTCAACCACGAGGCCACCAGGCCTGGCTGTTTTTGGCTGGGAAAGATTCACCCTGAGCTAATTCACACCTGTTGCCAGTCTTCCTCTCTTTTTGTTTTTCGTTTTTCCTCCCTGAGGGCCCAGTACATAGTTGTATATTCTAGTTGTAGGTCCTTGTTGTAGGTCCTTGTAGTTCTTCTATGTGAGCCGCCGCCACGGCTTGGCTACTGACAGACTGAGTGGTGTCGTTCCGCGCCAGGGAACCAAACCTGGGCTGCCGAAGCGGAGTGCGCTGAACTTGACCCACTGGGCCATCAGGGCTGGCTCCTGTTTGACACTTGTGACTGAACTATATGTAAATACTGGTATGCTAATAGTTACTACCTTTGAAGGACTTGGGTATAGTTCTTTGAACTAACGTGTAAGTTAAAGATTGCTTTTACTGTATTTGTTTATGTTGAAGTTGGATATATTAAGAACATGATTTTTTAGGCCATACATAATTATGAAAGACCCATTTAGTCTTTCTCATAAAAAATTTAATCTTTTGATACCAACTAGATGACTTTCTAGAAATATAGAAGTATTGTTAACTTTGTAAACTCATCTGACAGACTCTTGTGAATATTTTAAATTCATTAGGGATGCATAGTATTTTATCTGTTTTTGATATCTGAACATTAAAAAGTCATACACTTTAGATAATAGTATACGTAAACCTTTTAGGAAGAAAAAAAATCTTTCCCAGTTTGGGATTTATTTTTGCATATTGTACCAGCAGGTGAGTTTTCCTCACCTTGGTTTTTAGCAATGTCTTTTAAGTGGGTAGCAGTTTTTTGGGCCAGCTGGTTAAGCAGCTTTTTATTTGGAGTGACATAGTTCTGTCTGTGGGCTACTCAGAGTACCATCAGGATATTTCCAATGTAGTAATTTAGCTGCCTCTGCCATGCTGTCTAGGGTAGAGGAGCAGTGGAGGTGGTGAAAGTGTGTAGTAAACCTATAGGGCTTGCTGACTACTGGGTGTAGGGTGTGAGCAACAGGAAAAGTGGTGGTGGTGTTAACAGTCAAGTATATTTATATGTTAATCTGTGTGGCTGATATCTTAACAATAGAAGCTTTTAATTGACAATTTAATTAATACTTTGTTTTAGATTTACCAATACTGAGTCTTCTGAATTCTTATATTTAAAGGGTACCATGTAGTGTTTTACTAAGAGAAAAATGAACTTTTATTGTGTTAAGCTGCTGAGATCTTGGAATGTGTTATAGCAGCTAGCATTACTTACCCTAACTAATACAGAAATGGGTTTTCAGTCAAGGTAAAAGATACTGTCATTAGCAGGTCTACATAAATAAAATTGTGTCACTTTTACAAGTTAAATTGGATTTGAATTGAGATCTCAATCTGTATTTTTCCTGAATACTGTAGCTTATAATTCAAATAACTAGTTGAAAATTCAGTCAGTTGATTATTGTGTTGTTTGTTATTTTGTCTAACCACTGGTTTTTCAGATATTTAAATTACATTCGTTGATAGTTAAACTGAAGAGTTAATTTTTTTAGTGATGGAAAATTTTCAAATCTTCTTAATTTAGGCAAGTGAAAATTTATTTTTCTCTGTTTTCAGCCACAGTAAAATTAAAGAATTCCTTTTCCTTTTAAAACTTCTGATTATCTGAAGGCATCTGAATATTCAATTTAAAGCAACAGTTTTTTTTTATTGAGATATAATTCACATACTAAAAAATTTGCCCTTTAACTTATACAACTAAGTGGTTTTTAGTAGTTCCCAATTTGTGCAGTCATTACCAGTCTAATTCTGGAACATTTTCATCATTCCAAAAAGGAACTCCATACCCACTAGTAGTCACTCCCCATTCTCTGTTCCCCTAGTCCTTGGTAACTGCTTCTACTTTCTGTCTCTATGGATTTGCCTCTTCTGGAAATTTCATATAAATGGAATTGTAGTGTATGTGGCCTTTTGTGTCTGGCTACTTTCACTTAGCATAATGTTTATAAGGTTCATCCATGTTGTATAGCATGTGTCAGTTTTTCAATACTTTTTATGGCGGGATAAGATTCCATTGTATGTATATATCTCATTATATATCACATTTTGTTTCATTAATTGATAAACATTTGAATTGTTTCCACTTTTTGGTATTATGAACAACACTGCTACAAACATTCTTGTACAAGTTTTTGCGTGGACATATGTTTTCAGTTCTCTTTGATATATACATAGGAATGGAATTGGGTATACATTGAGTCATAGGGTAACTGTGTTTAACTTTCTGAGGAGCTGCCAAAAGAGGCTGTTTCATTTTACATTCCCACCAGCAATGTATGAAGGTTCCAGTTTCTTCACATCCTTGTCCATACTTGTTTTTGCTTCATATATTTTGACGTGCCCATGCGATTTGTAGTAGTACTGTATTCTGCTTTTTTGAAAATCGATGTTCCCTTGCTATGGAAAGATAAAAGTTTATTTGAAGTTGACTAAAAAGTTAATACTGAGATATTAACACATGATTGCTCCTTCATAGTAATCTGCTAATATTGGTACCATTTGCAGAGATGAACCAGGTGAATTTAGCACCAGTGAGTGTTTTAAATTAGTATTGTGACTCCTAGACTAAATATTTCATTTCCATTCTTAATGATTACATGTAAAATAACTGATAGAATGAACTTCAAATGAGTTGTGTCTTCCAAATCTGTGTAAACACTTTTGGATTCATAATACTTCATTTAACAACTTGGCATTTAGCATCTACGCTGTCAGGCACAGTGCTAGGCTCTGGGAACAAAGTGATGAACTAGACAGACATGGACCCTTTCTTCTTGGCACTCATATTCCACTTAAGGAAACAAACGTGAACATAACTGCAGATTGTGGTTTGTGTTATGAAGGAAACAAAAAGAGTACGTGAAAGGGAATACTCTAAGTTTGTAAATCAGGGAAACCTCTCTGAGGAGGTCATTTTAAAGCTAAGACCTAAAAGATGATTAAGAGATAGCTCTACAAGAGCTAGGAGAGAATAGAGTGTCTGAGTTGGGAAAGAGCTTGGTGTATTTGGGGATCTAAGTGAATGCCAGTTTGGCTGATGAGTGAGGAGGAAAGAATACAATCAGAGGAGATTGGAGAAAGAGAAACCAGATCTGCTGGGACTGTCTGGCTATGGTAAGAAATGAGAATTAAATCCAGTGTGATGGGAATCCATCAGAGAGTGACAGGGTTGATTTACATTTTTAAAAGATCATTCCAGCTGCTTACTGTAGAATGGAAGTATGAAGCTATTGCAGGAACTCAGGCAAGAGATTATGGTTTAGATTAGGGTAATGGCAGTGAAGATGGAAAGAAATGGACTGATCTGAAATGGACTTTTGGAGATAGAGTCTGTTGGATCTGCTGATGATTAAATATGGGAGGCAAGGTGAGAGAAAGAAAAATTGAGGATAATGCCCAGATTTTTGCCTTAAACAACTGGTGGCAGATTGTTATGGGATAAGGAAGAACTAGGAGGAAGGATTTGGGGAATTGGGAGTTGAGAACCATTGTAGGTTTTTTGACTTTGAGTTGCCTATTAAGACATCTGAAGGGGCCAGCCCTGTGACGTAGTGGTTGAGTCTGGTGCACTCCACTTCAGCGGCCCAGGTTTGTGGGTTTGGATCCCGGGCATGGACCTGCACCACTTGTCAAGCCATGCTGTGGCAGTGACCCACATACAAAATAGAGAAAGATTGATACAGGTGTTAGCTCAGGGCTAATCCTCCTCAAGCAAAAATAGAGGAAGATTGGTAACAGATGTTAGCTCAGAGCGAATCTGCCTCGCCAAAAAAAAAAAAAAAAGACATCTGAAGGTGTCAAATGCCTACTAAGCAGTTGGATATGTGGATCTGGGTCTGAGGGAGAGAGAGATCTTGGATGAGGAGACAAATTTGCAACTAATCTGAAGAACCCTAGCTTTCAGAATTGGATGGAAAATTTAGCAAAGGACCCTCGAGGGACAATGACCAGTGATATGAAATATTATTACACATAGCTCTTTTTTTTTTTTTTTTTGGTGAGGAAGATTAGCCCTGAGCTGACATCTGTGCCCATCTTCCTCTACTTTATATGGGATGCCACGACAGCATGGCTTGACAAGTGGTGGGTCAGCGTGCACCCAGGATCTGAACCTGCAAACCCTGGGCCACTGAAGCGGCACTCACGCTCTTAAGTGCTGTGCCACCGGACTGGCCCCTATGCATGCCTGTTAATGGGGTTTCTAAACCTCGATCCCTCTTCCAGAGGTACAAATGGTAAAGGCTGTGGTCTTTTCTTCTTGCAAATGTTGGAACCTTCTACTGGGTGCTGTTGGGTCTTTTACTCATCCTGCTGAGGGACTTGCGTAGCCATTGCCCAACCTTTCTGTTCAGTGGGTATAGGCTTTAAAGATGTAGGACTTGGGGATAAGGGAAGACCAGTATTTGGGCTTCTAGTATGCTATTTCAGTCAGCTATGTTTTGTGCTAAATAGGTTACATGCTATTAAGTTTAAAAGCTTAATGATTATTTATATGTATTTCTCAAACTGAGACTCATAGTTTTGGGACTAAGAGTTCTCAAAATCTTTAATTTTGGGTTTTTATCTTGGTATAAAAATTATTGTTATAGATAATCTGAATGATCACTTTATAGCTGACTCTCATGAGATTTCAATACCTGTGTTTTTAACTAAGTGGTCATCCTAAATGTGTTTAACTTGTATGGCAGAATTTTTCAAGCATGGGCTTCTGGAATATGTGAAGTCTCTCTTTGACTGACAGTGATCTGTTTCTGTGAAAAAAATGGTTTTAAACCTGTCTACTAAAGAATTATGGGAGTAAACTAAGTTCGATTGCCAGTGCACTTTATATATTTTTTAATTAGTATCCAAAATAATGAGTTTTCTAGCATATTTTTGCTTCCCATCTTGTTTAGAAGTGATACTTGTGATAAAGTATATGATTAATTCCATTACCATTACAGCTTAGTAAAATAGAGATAACCCATGCAGAAAGCAGATAATATATAGATTTCTTACATTGAGAAGTAGTTGGTCAACACTTATTTCACACTACTATGCAATACATCCTTTCACTAGACATCTGAAGTTAATTATGTTTTGGATATGGACTTCTTTTTACCAACATCAAAATATTTTTCTCTCTGTGTTGAGAAGGTAAAAGTAATTAAAAGCTTTCCTTGTGTTATTTATGAATGTGATTTTAAACTGAGGCTTCAAAGTTGTTCTAATGTGGATTAGGGCTTTCTTTTTTAGTTCTTAAAAGTGATAGTCATTGCAACTTTAAACAAACCTATTTAGCAGTGTCCTAATTATGTTCTTATGCATAATGAACATACATAGTCTGCTGTTAGATGTACAACTTTTCGATACTTTTACATAATCTCTCATTAGATCCTCATGAAACTGCATGATGTCAGAGGAGCAGATATTAGAAATTAGCATCAAATGCTCATTGAATATTTACTAGGTGTTGTACTCTAAGAGGTTTATGTGCATTTTCATTGTTGTGAAAATTCAGCCCTGTGAAATAGGTACTATTATTGCCCTCATTTTACAGACGAGAAAACTGAGGCACAGAGTAGTGGTAGTGGGATCTTGTAGAAGTTTCTTAACATTTCTTCACCTATCTCTGCCATATTCTTCTATAAGTCTAACTCGTCTGCGTAAGATTGCACTGCTTATTAGCTGCTCAAGGACATTGCTCTTGAAATTCTCTCTTTTTCTCTCCTGCATCATTAATTTTTTCCTTCTACTGGATTATTCCTGTTGGCGTACAGACATGTTATTTCTCACTTCTTAAAAAAACAAAACAAAACAGTAAAACAAACAAGACCCTCTCTTGATTCTACTTCCCTTCTAGCTGTTGCTCTATTTCTTTCCCTGTCTTTAGTGCAAAACTCCTTATATGTTGTATGTATTTACTATCTCTAACCATACTCTTCTCCTTTCCTCTTGAATCCATTCCAATTAAGTTTTTACCCTACTGCAGGATCGCTAGCAATTTTCACGTTGCAGGATACTGTGGGGGAATGCAGAAATAAACAGAAGAGTATAAAGGAAGGACACTATGAGTAATAACAAAAGGCTGGAAACACTCAAATATCCAGTAATGAACTGTAATACTGCTATATAATGGAGCATTATGCTTCTGTCAAAAAGAATGGGGAAGACTTCTTGATATTGCTAAGGAGTAATCTCCAGGGTATATTAAGTGAGAAAACAAGGTACAAAAGAGTAAGTATAGTGTACCACTTTATGTGAGGAAAGAAGGGAAATACAAGTATGTTTGTATTCAGATTTGTTATGTTGTTAAAAAGAAATGATGGAAGGGTAATTCGAAATTATAGAGGGGGAGGGGACAGGGACAGAAACTAAACCTCTTTGAATGTACCTTGTTCTATAATTTTTACTTTGTTGCCATGTATATTATATATAATTAAAAAAAATTAAATAGAAAAAAGTAATTCCTAAATGTTAACACACAATTTAACAGTATCAGAGTAGTGACATAGCTACAAGGGTAATTATTCTGAGTAATTTTGAAACAGTATTTTGACTGTATATCCCTAGTAGGATACATCAAAGGACAGAAAAAAGCCACAAATCTTAAATTTCATTCAATATTGTTATTATTATTTTGAGATAATATATAGTAGGATAAAGCATATAAGTACATTTGCTAATGGCATTCGTTTGTTAGTGTCATTAACAAGCAAGATTTTCAGGCTGAGAGAAGATACAAATAAAATAAGTAAAAACTGTATACTATTTAATTTAAATCAGAAATAGCAGTATGAACTCAGGGTTTAGGTTTCTCTTTCTAAAAAGTACATGTTTTCGGGACCGGCCCAGTGGCGTAGAGGGTAAGTGCACGCGCCTCACTGAGGCGGCCCGGGGTTCGCAGGTTCGGATCCTGGGCGTGCACCCGTGCACCGCTTGTCAAGCCCTGCTGTGGTGGCGTCCCATATAAAGTAGAGGAAGATGGGCACGGATGTTAGCCCAGGGCCAGTCTTCCTCGGCAAAAAGAGGAGGATTGGCATCGGATGTTAGCTCAGGGCTAATGTGCCTCACAAAATAAATAAATAAATAAAAGTACATATTTTCCTCAATGAAAAATTTTAGAAATAATGACAAGTAACAGCACTCTTAGATCCCAGATTTTGGTCTTTAGATACCATTTCTCATTAAAAAGAATCAAGGCTCTTGGGGTAATGGCTGATTCCAGGTCTGGGGCAGGAAGATAAACCTGGGCCCGTGCCTGAAAACAAGGAAGCTATTAGAGACTACAGAGGTCATGTCAAAATGGCACAGGAGCCAACGTGAAGGGGTTCCTGCTGGCTGAAGATGGTGCAATTTGAGGATAAAAGAAAAAAAAAAAAGATGGCAGTACATTGAAAAAGATAAAATTCCACAAGCTTATGATGGTACTTAAACCAAAACTTATTGGTCATTTCTGGAGGCTGCTTGGGCACTCATTCTGAAAACTCATAAAGGGAATGAATTGAGCATCTTTGCTGCCTTTCTTTGTATAGACTAGGTAACCAAATAGTTGATGAGGTAAAGTTCGTCTAGAAGAATCATAGTTAATAAATCCAGAACGCATTATAGCACTAGAAAATAATCATTTTCCACCCCTAATGAAATAATGGATCTAGGCAATTAATAAAGTGAATAATTGGTGGGGAACTTTCTAAGGAGTGAATCAAGCTGACAGCATTTGAACCCACTGATCCATCGTAACATTACTAAAAGGAGATCAGCCAGTCCACATGTGCTGATAATGATGTGATGCAACAGAAAATACACAGCATTATTATGAAATTCTCTTGTCAAACAAAAAAGAACCTGAATCTAATCAACCTTCTAGATCTAACTACATTATACAGGGACTATATAGGACATGCCGTACAATACCAGGAGGACACCAGTCGGCTGAATCCACGCTGCGACGTGTTTTTTTCAACAAATAAATAACATGGGAAAAATTTAAAAGAAGTAAAAACTCTTAAAAGATTAAAAGAGACGTAACAACCCAATCCTATGTGTGATCCTTGTTTGGATTCTGATTCAGACAAACCATCTCTAAAAAGACATTTTTGAGCAAGTGGGAAAAATTGAACCATACTGGATATTACGTAGTAAGGAATTAATATTTATTTTGTTGAATGTAGTAATATTGTGGTTATTTGGGGGAAAAAACCTGTTACAGATACATGCTAATTTTTACAGGTGAAAAAGAAATGAAGTGTGGTATTTGCTTTAAAACTCTCTTCCCGCCGAAAAAGGAAGAGGAGGGTAGATGAAACAAGGATAGCGGAATGTTGGTAATTGTTGAAGCTGGGTATTTGGGAGTTCTTGAAGATGGTACCTTAAGGTTCATTTTATTCTCTCCACTTTGTGTATGTTTGAGAATTTTCATTGTAAAGTAAAAAAAATTAGAATTCATAAGGCAAGACTGATGTCCTTTATGCGGGATGATGATATGACATAGAATTATCTATTAAATGTTTGGACTGGAGGAAAAAATGATAGTTTATGATGGCGGTAGTATTTACAAAGAAACTTCTTTAGGTTCCAGCTAAAGTAATAAGTATATTATAGAAACGTATAAAGCATTATATAATTCATTTTATCTGGGGGTTAAATCAATCATTATCTACTTAGCATTTAACTTACGTTATACAATTTGCTATTCTTGCCCCACTCAATATTTATTTGTATTGATTGAAGTTTCAAGACTTGTGATATGTATTTAAAAAAACACTCCTGTGTTGTATTTGGTTACTTATGTACAGGAATTTGCACTTGTGCATTTTAGGGATGGCACACTCAAAAGTACTTCCAGGAGAAGCTAGGTTATGCCTAACAGATGAGTATCTTGGAAGGACAACTACCTTTCCCTTGATCTTTGGTACCTAAGGACCCCAGAACCATAGATCTTACTCAGTATGACAGTTTCTATTATGGTATTTCTAATCTAAGACCCTTTTTTAGTAGCCACGTTGAATATGTAGTCTGTTTGAAAATTGTTATAGTTGCTTGGATTTGGCATATTTAACAGTTGTTGATATAGCTAAAATTTTATTGTTTTAATAGAATTCAAGGAACATTTTCCTGTTTCTCAGTTATGAAATAGGAGGTCTTATGGGCACTATACATAAATGCTTTAATTTTAAATACTTTAATGCTAACAGTGTTGAGCACTTAGCAGATTTATCATAGGTACAAAATAGGGCAGAGATAACCAAAACATATTTCCTATTCTGGGTTGTATATAGAGATGGCAACTGAATCTCCATGCACTTGAGCTGATTTTTCTTTGGTCTTGTGTTTTTGAAAAATGTACAACGGTATTCATGAGAATGGCAGAATAATAAAAACTAGAATAGTTACCTAAAGCTGAAACTAAATCCAAATGGTTCTTGAATTAAAATCAGTGAATTGTTCTCCGTGATGTTAGTAAAGAATAAAATAAATCTTATATATACTTTTAGATTAAAAATACTGACGAAACAATTTAAAATAACTCTGGTGATCTTGAAATTTTATCCCATTATTGACCATTGAAAGAAGGGCAACCACTTTCTCATTTATAGTCTAGAAAGAAGGTTTTTAATGATAGTCACACATGCATTGCATTATGGCTGAAAAGACAGACTTTCAATTTACCCTTTTTTCCCTGTTTTTTCAAGAAATTTGGTAATTATCTGTATTTTATTGTATCTACAATAGATATGCTACCATTTGCTGACCTCTAAATGTCTTAATTGAAATTTGGAAAGACAAAATTCTTAAATTATGTCAGTTTTCTGCTTATCTGTGCCTAAAGGAAATTTTACTTTCCTCATATTTAGGCATGTTATTTCCAACCTTCAGTTTGTATAATTAGAAAAAGTTGAATTCTTTTCTTTGTCCCATTTCTTAGTTGACGAAGGATCAGAGATTGGTGTATTCGGGCAGACTGCTTCCCGATCATCTGCAGCTGAAAGACATTCTCAGAAAAGTAAGCTTTTCTACCACTGTTTGATACCAGATACATTCAGAGTGTGAGAGGAGATATATTCTGAAGTTTTATCAATATCCAACCAGTTCAGTTTTTAGATAGTTAAAATCAACCCTTTGGGTAGCATAACAGGTAAACATGAATTGGAAAGTAAAGAACATAATGATAGATTCTGATTAGTTTAGCTAACAGTTTTGTATATCCAGTGGTAGCTAAATCTGAAATAGGATTATAGATTTTGCATTCTGGTATTTGTCATCTTGTATAAGAAAGCATTATTGACTTATCAGTAGTGCAGGAGTAGAGTCTTCAAGTAGTGCTGAAGGATTTTCATTGATAACAGTCTCCTTTCTTAAATCCCCCTTTGACCAAACTACATGACGTTTTAATACAAGTTGCTTGGGTTGGGAGTTTAATTTCAGGACAGGAAATAGAAGGAAGTCCAGTTGGTCCATCAGTTAGCAAACTTTACATGCTGGTGCTCAGAGCTAAAATCTATTTCAATGTAGTTTTTTGACAGTCAGTTTGAATGCTAGTTATTTTAATGGCAGCTTTTAGCTCATGTTCATTTGTGGAATTTATACTTTTTGAACTTTTCTGTATTAGAGATGCTGCTTTTTTTGTTTGTGAATGTGGCAGAGTTGAATACATAGCTTTTATGTGTCGTCTTAGGTCTTGAACTTAACTCTTAATATTGTTCTGGATATCCCTAATCTGATTTAGAAGGTCTATATCTGCTCCTGTATGTTTATGATCACCTGTGGGAGACTTTATAAAAGCTTGTACTAGTATATTCTTTCTGTTTAGATAGTTGACATTTTAGCTTTGCCAGTGTCACTTTTTGCTGTCATTTTCATTTTAATCGTATAGTTTTAGTTTGTCAAAGTGGTTTAATAACCTGTCTCTCAAAAAGAGTGAAATTTGCGGATTTTTTTCCTCTTTCTCTTTTTTTGATAGACTATTTTTTAGAGCAGTTTTAGGTTCATAGCAAAATTGAGTGGAAGGTACAGAGATTTCCTGTATACCTCCTGCCTCCACGCATGCACAGCTTCCCCCACTAATGACATTCTACATTAGAGTGGTACGTTTGTTGTGATTGACGAACCTAGATTGACACATCATTATCACCCAAAGCCCATAGTTTACGTTAGGGTTCACTCTTGGTGTTGTACATTCTATGGTTTTAACAAATGTATAATATAATGACATGTACCCAACATTATAGTATCATACAGAATAATTTCACTACCCTAAAAATCCTCTGTGCCCCACCTGTTCACTTTTTTTTTTCCTGTTTTTATGCTTAAAAACCTTTCTGCTATATGCTGTTGGAAATATAGATTTATTTATTATTTTAACCCAAGGATAGCTAGAGTCTGCACATGAATACTTTTTAAAAGGTTTTTGCTGGCAGAAATGGTTTCTGATCAGAAGACTTAAAAATGCTTCAGTCAAAGGACTGTTGTTCTCCTTATATAAAACATTTTGAGCAATATGTTTACATTTTAAATGGATCTTTGAACTGTTTTTGTTAAAGTCAGTGTACCCCTTTACTGTTTTTAGTTAAATCCTGCCATTAGCTTTACCTGTTTAGTTATAAAATGTTTTACAGAAGCATTTTCCAAAGGTGAATGAATACCATGAGTTAATTGTGATTAATATGACCTTTGAAACTGGGTTTCTAAGGATAAACATCTTACACTTGGATGATTTTTAATATTCTGTATTCCGAAGCTAAGGGGACATTATAAATCAGGTGTGCCTTCTACCCACTTTGCTGGGCGTATCTCATGTCATGCCATCTCTGGAAATGCCTTTCCCTAACATTCTGACCCCCATTAGCTTCTTTCTCCAAATTATTAAACCAGTTGTAGTTTGTGCTTCTCAGTTTTGTGCACAAGACTGTTTTATATATTTCTCTAATTGTGCTCTAATGTGCTCGTCTGATCTTTTAACAATGTCATGAGCCTCTTTAGGGGAGGTGCTGACTCTTGCTTAAATTAAGCACGGTTCTAGGTTTATGGTAGGCAGTTGATAAATTCTCAGTTTCTAGAAGCTTTGTATCTCCTTCTCGCAACTGGGCACCTTTCTTTTCTTCCTGCCCCCTTCCTTCATCATTCTCTGTTTTTTTCTTTTCTTTCTCTTTTTTAAGTTCTGGAGCCATCCTTCGTTCTTCTCTGCCCTCCTTTATTGTTTCCTTTCTCCATTTATTTACTTGCTTTATGCCTAAGTATAAATATACTCATGAAATCACTAAGCTAAAATGGCAATCCTAATCATTATTAGAGTATTTTCCTTCAGTGATAGTTTTAAGTTTGTGGAAACACACGGGATATTTACAGACTGTAGTTCAAATATATGCTTTATATCTGTGTATAAATGTTATAGATAAAATCAGTTTTCGACTTAAAAAAATAAACTATCCATCACCTTGCTAAAATTAAGGTAAATGAAATTATGGTAAAGTTATTTGAGTTTATTATAGCTGCGAAGTCTCAAGTAATGGAATTATTTTCACTACTCAGAGTTTGTAGGCCTAAGTTTCAATGTGACTATTACAGCTCTGATATTAAGGTGCTAGATGTTTTTATATTGAAATAATAGATTGCATTGACACAGCTTTATAGCACTGTTTGCTTGAAGACTCCTTGGTATACAAAGTAATCATTTTTTCATATAGCAATTACTGAGTATTTAGACTATTTTCTAAGCAGGGAGAAAATATTGAATTCAAAAGGGCCCCAAAAGCTAAAATGGTAAATTTACCTTCAAATGACAATAATTTCTTACTAATAAAATGGCTATGCTAGAAAGGAACTTAAGTTTTAAGTTAAGTATTTCAGCTTAGCTACTGACTTTTTGAACTATATATTTTCCAATACTACCCTTTAAATGCAATCTTCTTTAATTTTAGCAAGATGAGTATCATATGGTTCATCTAGTATGTACTTCTCGGACTCCTCCCGGTTCTCCAAAATCCAGCACCAGTAAAGAGAGTCATGAAGCGTTGGCATCCAGCAGCAATTCTGTGAGTTGTTATGGGAGGAGTAAGCGTTAAAGTTTTCTGATTATCCTTTTTTGCCTTAAAACTAAGTGGAAAAACAGAACAATTAGAGCTTGTGGGTTGTGAGATTGTATTTTGAACAGCTTGAGTTGGCATTTAAACTTCATTTTTAGAGATCCAGTATACAGTGTTATCCCTTGAAGCCTGTTCCCCATGAGTTATAATTTGCTGTGTGGCAGGTCAGTAACAGATCCAGTCTTCAGGGGTTTAATTACTGACATACTCAGAAAGCAGAATTATGATATGGTTATATAATATAACTTTGCTGGAGCCAGTAAAGTTTCAAAAATATTTAAGGTATTTAATATAGTATATTTTATTCAAAGTGGATTAAATTATTTAAATTTTAAGTATGCTAAATCTTCTTGAAGTAGATTGCTTGGTTAAGAATTTTCTTTTTTAAAATGAGTAGGTTTGGGCATACATTCTAACTGCAAGAGGAAAAATTACTTAATGTACTCAGCTTTTTCATACTTGGGTATTCATTTCTCCCTCCTTATTTTTCCATCTGCCTAAAATTGTTTTGGATTTTTTTTTTAATAGTTGAACTTTTCAACTTAGGCATTCTCTATAAATTTGAAAGACACTGTCCCGAATCCTTTTACGTTAAATTATTTTTAGTTTCCCATCATTTCCCATCATTTCCCATTTATATGACACCTTTGGAGGTGAGAGAAAAGGATTGGGTGAGTGGAAGCTGGCTTTAAACTTCTTGGGCAGGGAATTTTTATAGTGCTAAGTGCTGTAGTGCTACTTTCCTTCTTGTCAAGAATCTAGCCAAAACTTTAAGGAGGGGATGAGTGGCAGGGGTGATAGCATGTTGAAAGATCTTCCAGTAGATACTAGTTAACTACTGCTTTAAGAAACAAGATCTTCTAGTTGCTGTATTTAATTAATATGGCCTCAATGGCATGTATTTTCTAGTACCAGCCATGAGAATTTAGCTTACATTAACTGAAATATGTTTTGTCAGTAAACCCAAGGGTCTTTTTATATGTTTCCTGTCTTGTGTAAGAAGGGACAAAACATTGACATTGGCGTAGAGTTCTCTGTATGGTCTTTGGACACAGTTATGTTGCTCCAGTTTTTGTTGAGAAAGAACCCTCTGACTTGTCTAGTGCTTCCTCAGCCATGATTTCATGTCATTAGTATATATATTCAGTTTTTTCAAGGCGTGTTATGAAAATCTAAAAAGTATCAAAGGAAAATTAAGTCGAATTCCCCTTAATTTTTTATGGCTGAGAAATTTCAGTGGGACTTGAAAAAAATCTTAAAAATCTAGTCATGAAAGAGTTATCTAATAGGATCAGAAATCATTAGTTGTAGAGAAATTAGGCTGTACTGCCAAATAGCTAGGCCTTTCTTCTATTAATTTTTTAATGAACACCGTATTATGATGGTCCATTTAATGAGCTATCTTGCCACAAAAAAAGTCCTTCCCAGTTTATGTCCTTAAGAAGCAGACTCCCTAGTAAGATATTTGATATCTGTTTTATGTGGAGTAACATCTTAAAGAAAGCTTTTATTAGTTTTGCAAAAGAACAGTGTCCTTGGGACTTTTTACATAGCAAGACTTAGGAAGGTAGACATGAAAGGTAGACATGAAAAAACACGTCAATAGGAAGGCAAGATACAATTTCAACAAACTTAGAAGGATGTTAAAATTATATTGTACTTAGATAAAGTGGGAAAACTATAATTTATATAAAATGTAATTGTGTTTTAAATTTACATACATAAAACACTCGACAAACTATTTTCAAACAGCAACAAATTGAGGTGGTCTTTAAGGGGTTATACTGTTTAAGGTTATTGAATCTGTGAGTTACGGACATCACTGGAGAATGAGAATTTTAAAATCCTTATTGATATCTTGTTCATTTTGTAAAAAATATTTTTTGGTGGTGTTTATAAATGAATAGAATTTTAGAAGTGAAAGGAATCTTAAAAATCTAGTTTAATCTCATTTTTTTTGTAGGGAAACTGAGACTCAAGAGGTTAGGTGACATTTTAAGGTTATGTTCCTTGTTAATGTCGGAGATAATACCAGATCCTAGATTTTCTGATTTCTAACACGTTCCTCATTGTTTTAAACCAATGTGTTACCAGTAGCGTGTTATACAGTACCTGGCACATAGTAACTGTTTAAATGATACAGTAATTAGTACCATTTATTGAGCACTTCCTATGTGTTAGGCATCATGAAAAGAGCTTTGCATGCATTAATTTAATCCTCACAATTTTGTATGCTATTTTTTTTGTATACAGTTAGGTGCTACATAACGACGTTACTGTCAGCAACGGACCACATGTACAATGGTGGTCCCATACAGTTAGTACCGTATAACCTAGGTGTGTAGTAGGCTATAGTCTCTTGGTTTGTGTAAGTACACTCTTTCGCACGACGACGAAATCGCCTAATGTCGCATTTCTCAGAACTTATCCCTGTCTTTAAGTGACGTAGGACTGTACAATTACTCTACTACTCAGCGTTTTCTAGTTGAGAAATGGACTGTTGTGTAATTAACTGATTTTGATTTTCTGAACTCGTGATCTCATCAGAATTAAAATGCCTACCTGTTATGCTGGGCACAAGATTCAAATCAGTAAATTTCTAAAATTCACTCTTTGCTGAGGAATTTCATAAATACATTATCAGCAATGTGTCTATAATCTCATATTGTAATGAGTTAAATTTCCTTGAAAAAATAATTACATTTTTCTTTTTAGAGTTCAGATCAGTCAGGATCAACAACTCCATCATCCAGTCAAGAAACCTTGTCCTTAGCTGCCAGTTCTTCCTCAGAAGGATTGAGGCAACGTACCCTTCCACAAGCACAAACTGATCCAGCACAGAGTCATCAGTTCCCATATGTAATGCAAGGGTGAGTGAAATCGTGGTAGCTGTGGGCCTCTTAAAAATCTGTTACTCTTTTTTTTTTTTAATTTTTTGTTTATTGCAGTAACATTGGTTTATAACGTTGTAAAAATTTCAGGTGTACATCGTTATACTTCTATTTCTGCATAGATTACATCATGTTCACCACCAAAATACTAATTACAACCCATCACCACACACATGTACCGAATTATCCCTTTCACCCTCCTCCCTCCCCACTTCCCCTCTGGTAACCACCAATCCAATCTCTGTCCCTATGTGTTTCTTTATTGTTGTTATTATCTTCTACTTAATGAAGGAAATCATACGGTATTTGACCTTCTCCCTCTGACTTATTTCACTTTGCATTATACCCTCAATGTCCATCCACGTTGTCACAAATGCCTGGATTTCATTGTTTCTTATGGCTGAGTAGTATTCCATTGTGTATGTATACCACATCTTCTTTATCCATTCGTCCCTTGATGGGCACTTAGGTTGCTTCCAAGTCTTGGCTATTGTGAATAACGCTGCAATGAACACAGGGGTGCATGTACCTTTACAAATTGGTGTTTTCAAGTTCTTTGGATAAATACCCAAGAGTGGAATAGCTGGATCATATGGTAGTTCTATCCTTGATTTTTTGAGGAATCTCCATACTGTTTTCCATAGTGGCTGTACCAGTTTGCACTCCCACCAGCAGTGTGTGAGAGTTCCCTTCTCTCTACATCCTCTCCAACACATGTTTCCTGTCTTGTTAATTATAGCCATTCTGACGGGCGTGAGGTGATATCTCATTGTAGTTTTGATTTGCATTTCCCTGATAGTGATTTTGAACATCTTTTCATGTGTCTGTTGGCCATCTGTATATCTTCTTTGGAGAAATGTCTGTTCAGGTCTTTTGCCCATTTTTTAATTGGGTTGGTAGTTTTTTTGTTGTTGAGATGCATGAGTTCTTTATATATTTTGGAGATTAAGCCCTTATCAGATGTATGGTTTGCAAATATCTTCTCCCAATTGTTAGGTTGTCTTTTTGTTTTGTTGATGGTTTCCTTTGCTGTGCAGAAGCTTTTTAGTTTGATGTAGTCCCATTTGTTTATTTTTTCTATTGTTTCTCTTGCCCGGTCAGACATGGTGTTTGAAAAGATGTTGCTAAGACCGATGTGGAAGAGCGTACTGCCTATGTTTTCTTCTAGAAGTTTCACAGTTTCAGGTCTTACATTCAAGTCTTTAATCCATTTGGAGTTAATTTTTGTGTATGGTGTAAGGTAAGGGTCTACTTTCATTTTTTTGCATGTGGCTATCCAGTTTTCCCAACACCATTTGTTGAAGAGACTTTCTTTTCCCCATTGTATGTTCTTGGCTCCTTTGTCAAAGATTAGCTGTCCATAGATGTGTGGGTTTATTTCTGGGCTTTCGAAAAAATCTGTTACTCTTGACTTTTGTGGTAGCCACTCTGCAGTAATCAAAGTACATTTGAAATTTATTCATATTCGCGGTTATATATTTTGAGGATTAGAGGGTTAAGGAGAGCAGTGCTTTTGAAGGCTGGTCATATATCAAAATCATCTAGGGCAGTGCTTTTCAGTCTTTAATGTTCGTGTAATCACCTGGGAATCTTGTTAAGATGTAGGTTCTGATTCAGTAGGTCTAATGGGGCCCGAGATTCTGCATTTCCAGCAAGCTCCCAGGTGATACTGATGCTTCTGATGCTTAGGCCACACTTGGAGTAGCAAGGATCTAGGTAATTAAAAAAAATTTGTTTTTCTCAATCTCTCTATAGAGCCACTTAAATTAGTCTTCTGGGGAGCAGATGGGTGAGTGAGGATGTTCTTAGAAGAGTAAAGGGCCCAGTAATCTGGGTTCAAAAAGTTCCACAGGTGTTTCTGATCAGCCAGGCTTGGTAACAACTGAGGTAGGGTAACACTGTGGTGTCTTATAAAGATATGCTAACCATTGCATTTTATCCAGAGTCTTTGTTAGGGGAGTTTACTCAAGAAGCTTGCTATGGCTACCTTATATTTAGCAATAGCAGCATGCCTCTTGGGTTAGGCAGTTCCAGGGGGAAATGTAGCCAACAGCCACAGCAGATCTTTCAGACAGCTCAGAGAGTAGGATCTTAGAGAATACGGTTTGGACCTGGGTTATGTCTGAAACCAGAGTACTTTACTGGGGTGCTGTTGTTACTTTTGAAATAAAGGAAACATGAGTAGTAGGTAGTGATAATTGTTTTGTGTTGCATCTCATACTGTGGAACTGTAGTGTGTGGCAGTGCTCCAGATCCGTGATGGTGAGGCTGGAAATAAGGAAATGGCCAGGACCCCAGAATGGTAGTGTAAGTGATATAACCAAGGAGTAGCCATTGACTGCTATGCTAAACAGGATGGAATAAACATTCAGGTACTTTTTACTTAAAACTTTAAACTTAATTCAATTCTTAATGTAGAAAAACAAAGCTAAGTTTATAGCAAAAGAAAATTCATTTGTCTCATATTTCTTGAATGTGAAGCTTTTCCTCTAAAAATAAGTGTTTAGATGAGGCTGATTGTAGACTTTTATAAAGCACATATGAAACTATTTTTGTTTTCAGAAAATGATTACTACAAACCAAAACTTAGTTATTTGTAGAATGCAGTGTTCTCAGGGTTTACATTATGGAATAATAGCTTAAAACACTTTCTATCTTATGACAGTGATTCATTTCCTGTCTTTTTTGTGGAGTAAGACAGTTCAGTCCCTCTCAATTTCTGTAGTGATTTTACTTATTTTATTTGGTAGTAGTGGTGGAAAGTGAGAGTATTATGCATATAATAAACCTGGAAGAATATATAATGACATGTTAATAATGGTTATCTCTGGACAATAAGATTTTTAAGTCTTTCTTATACTTATAGTAAATGTATTTTGTAATAAAAAAAACGAAGCTTATAAGGTTGCAGGCCTTCAGAATAAGATCATACGTATCTTGGGAAAAGAGTAATAATTTTTCTAAACTAGACTGTTGAGGAAATCAACAGACAAGAGAGACAAAGGCATTCAGCTCTTAGCAGTATATTAAACAGATTAGAAAAATCTGAAATAGTGTTTATTTTGCCAAAAATGAGTATTAAAATGATGAGCAATAAAATCATTGAAGATATTTCAGCTTCACTTAGGGAATCTATTATTAGATGAATAATGTTTGGTTTTAAATCAGGGGAGCCTGATTTAAATATGTCCAGGGCCATCCATATTCTTGATTTACTCAAGATTATATGGGTAGTTAGTGGCAGAGCTGGGATTGGAGTCCAGGTATTTTGCTTGCAAATAATTGTGCTCTCTCTAGCAAGCCGTGCTGCCCAGTGTATCTGTCTCTTCTTTGTAAATAGTTTTCTCTACCACAAACAACCCTCCTGTTCCCCCACGTACTGTCTGAGCTCCCCTACTTTGGCCAGATTGAGACCCGTGGCATTCTGGGTGGGCTGTCATGTTCACACCAATATTCTTTAGACATTTGTTCAACATTTATTTGGGGTGATTGAGCTCTGGAATGGAGTTGGGGGTGGGGATGAGGAATGAGGAGGAGGACCACTAGAGGCAGTGCTCATTAGCAAAATAAAAGCCCTGCAGCTAACCAGAAGTTCAAAGACCAAGTATTGTTATTTGAACATGAACATACTCACAAAGCCCTTAATCCTCTTCCTACCACCCCAAGCAGCTTATCAAAATATTCCTTCTAAGCATCTGTAGTTCTCCCCCTGAGAGAAGATCCAAGAAGTACAATTTTCTCGTTTCTTATATTCCATTAATGCCTTAGTTTAACATCCTTGTCGCCCACTCCTTATCCTTAGTCTTCCTCTCACCTACTTCTTTTTTTTTTTTTTTTCTTGGTGAGGAGGATTAGTCCTGAGCTAACATCCGGTGCCAATCCTCCTCTTTGTTGCTGAGCAAGATCGGCCCTGGGCTAACATCCGTGCCCATCTTCCTCTACTTTATATGGGATGCTGCCACAGCATGGCTTGATAAGCGGTGCTTGTGGAATCTGAACCTGCCAACCCCTGGCCGCTGAAGTGAGCACGCGAGCTCAACCACTAGGCCAGCAGGCCGGCCCCACACCCACTTCTTTTTTGAAATAGCCTTTGCCCAGCATCTTGTCAAATCATGTTCTCCTTATGCACCACCCAGTTCAAAGCCCATTCTTTCCAAAGAGACTTCTTTGCACCCAGAACATTTCATCTTCCCAGCTTGATCTCTCCACATCTTAGCATCTGATGTCCATATATTGAAGAAAAAAAGTCTGTATGATTTTTCATTATATGGATATATCAGTTTGTTCACTCCTTTATCAAAGAATGTATTTAGTTAGTTTTACTGCGTAATGACCTCAAGATCTCAGTGTCTTACAAACAACACACTTTATTTTTCTTGCTCACTGGTCTTTTAGTCACTTGGGACAGCTCTGCTTCAGGCTGTCGGTTGAGTTCAGGTCTGTTTCATGTTTCTCATTCTCTGTGAACCAGTTGTTCCCTAGGATGTGTTCTTCTTATGACAAATGACAGAAATGCAAGAGGGGAAGCTAACCACTGAGCACATTTAAAACCTCTGGACATGTCACATTCACTAACATTCCATGGCCAAAACAAGTCACATGGCCACACTCAACACCAGTGGATGGGGAGGTATTGCTGTATTACCAGTGCTCTGTTGGTGAATGCTTAACAACTGGCTTTTCCAGGGGAAAAAAATAAAGCTGATTTGTAGCATTTGCTGATTTCTCTGGTGTTAAATACTTTCACCATGGCTGATTTTAAGATACCAAGGATTGGCTCACAAAATTCCTAAACTTGAGCAATTAGCTCTTTGAGCAAGTATGAGCTGGCACAAGCCAGCTCTGCCACTGTATGGCAAAGAGTGCACATGTGTAATTCTGTTATAGAAGAGTCAAGAATTGGGGCAATCTTCTATCATAAACGTTTGGGTGGTTTAATTATTTTTTCCACTAAACATCACCATGATCAACATTCTTAAGTGTGCTTACATATCAGCAGTTAATCTTTTAGAATAAGTTGTGAGAAGGAGCATTCCTGAGTCAAAGTGCTTTTAAGACTTTTTGAGGCTCTTAAAGACTATTGCAAAATTGCGATAAAGTTGTACCAGTTTACTCTCCCGATAACAATTGTTATTAAAGAGCCCGATTCCCCATAACTTTACACATATATACTTGCCAGTGTGATAAATTGGAATGTCCTTGTTTTAATTTGAGATGTCATAAAGAGACATTCTTTTTGTTTTGTGAAATGCTTATTTGTTGGGCATGTTGGTATTTTTAAAAATTCATTTGTGACAGTTCTTTCTCTAAAGGATATTAATGATTAATTCTTACTGAGCACTTAGCACAAGCTAGGCATTGTATTAAGCACTTATGCATGCTTAATTTCATTGAATTTTATATCAACTCTGTGGTCTAGGTGCTATTTTCTCCCATTTTATGGATGAGTAGAAGGAGGCTTAAAGGTTATGTAGCTTGCCTAGGTTCACAAGTGGGCAGTAGCAGAATTAGAATTCAAATCCGTGTCTGACTTGAAAGGCTGTGTTCTTAACAGTCTTGTTGAAGCGACTCTCCATTTTGTCTATCATTTGTTTCAGTATTTTTTCCTAGGTTGTCATTTGTATTTTGACTTCATTTATAATGATGGTTCCCTCCCCTCTGCTCTCCCATTTAAAACTTTTCTCTAGTCAGATCTACTGGTCACATTTTAAGTATTGGTGACTGAGTAAGCAAATCTGTTTATGTGAGGATCTTGTGACTTTATTCAGTAAAAGTTTACCTTAGAATTTTCTGTACATCAGGCACTGAAGACAGGAAAATGAATTATGTCCTTGCCCTCAATGGAAGTAGGTCAGACAGGCAAATGAATTACCATCTACTGATGTGCTGTCATGGTCTTGAAAAAAGTGCTGCAGGAGCCTGGAGGAGGGAGTAAATGTCTGCTTGGGAGGAGTTGGGGAGGGCTTTATAGGTGGTAACATTTGAGGTGATTTTAAGGGAAGTTCAGCAGGGAGAACAAAGCAAGTGCGGGGAGTCTTGAAAAGATGTGTTTTGGGAACAGAGTGGGGATTCCATGCAGTTGCTGCATCATTGTATGGAGTGGTGGGGGCAATAAAGCTGACTTAACAGGTTTGCTGTGAAAGAATTTGTTCCTGAATGTTCAAGTTTACAATTCCCCCTGTCCAATATCTAAAGACAACTATTTGTTAACATTTAGTATTTCCTTCTAGTATCCTTGTCTTTGCAAATGGTTTTTTTTAATATAGTTCTAATTTTTACTATGTTAACATTACATGTTATCATTTAGTGTTGAAAAACTAATCAAATGAAATTTGCAAATTACTAGATTAAATAATTGCTTATAATCAGTACTTTATTTCACTGTTTTCTTGCTGTTCATATGAAGTTGTTTAACACGTTTATTTTGCTAAATGCTGAAGATATAATAATGGATAAAGCCTACTCCCTGTTCTTAGGAGCACAGAGTCTGGTCAGACAGGAGAGTAAACAGGCAATTTCTTTTTTTATTTATTTTCTAAGAGGTAATACATGTGAATGGTACCATTTTTAAAACGAACAAAGTATACAAGAGTTTCATTCTTGTGTCTCCTATCTACCCAGTTGCCTTCCTCAGGGGCAACCATTATAGCTGTTTGCCCTGTATTATTCCAGGGATAAACTGTACTTAGACAAGTGTTTGTGTGCATGCACATGGGTATGTGTGTGAATTTAACACAATTAGTAGCGTACTTCCTATACACACTAGCCTACATTTTTTTTTCACTAAATATATTAACATTTCCCCATCTTAATACACAAGAGCTGTCCCATTCTTTATCAAATGTACAATATTCCATTATATAGATTACTATAAATTTAATGAATCAGTCCCCTGTTGATATATATATATAGGTTAAACATTCAATATTTTTATTCACTGCTTTTTTTAATTTTAAAAAATTTTATTATACTTTTAAACATTCACAAAGTACAGAAAATATTATAATGCACCTCCACTTACCTAACACCCAGCTTTAACAACTATTAACAGATTACCATTCCTCGTCTATTTCCCCTTGCTCCTCCTTTTCCTCTTGGGCTGGAGTGTTTTTAAAGCAAAACCTAGACGTTATATCATTTCGTCTATAAATACTTTACTGTGTATCTGTAACAGATATGACAGATATGGACTATAAAAATCTTAATCAGGCCAGCCCTATGGCCTAGTGGTTAAGTTTGGCGTGTTCCACTTCGGTGGCACGGGTTTGGTTCTCGGGTGTGGACCTATACCACTCATCAGCAGCTGTGCTCTGGCAGCGACCCACTGCAAAATAGAGGAAGATTGGCACAGATGTTAGCTCAGGGAGAATCTTCCTCAGCAAAAAAAAAAAAAAAAAAAAAATCTTAATCACAAACTATTAGAACACAGAACAAAATTAAAAAATTTTTAATATCATCCAATACCCAATTTTTGTTTGGTCCCTGATTGTCTCAAATGTCTTTTTATGGTTGTTTTGATTGAATCAGTATTCACAGAGGTTGACATGCTACATTTGGTTGATGTTTCTTAAGGTTCTTCTACTCTAATCCCTTATTCCTTCCTTTTTTTACTTCATGCTTTTCCTTGTTGTTCCATGTAATTTCTCTCAGAGGTCTAGATTTGGCTCACTACGTCCTCATGGTATCATTTAACGTTTTCTTTTATCTCCATATTGCTTGTAAACTGGTAGTTAGATCTAGGGCCTGATTAAATGCAGTTAAACTTCAACGTTTTTTTAAAAATATTTTTAGCTTATGTGATTAATATGAATTTTATCAAGTCGCTTCTATAAAACATTTTGACAGTTGACTAACAAATAACAAACTAATTCCCAAATTTTAGTCTCTTAAGATGGTAGAAGTTTGTTTTCTACTCATGTAATAGTCTGATTCTAGTGTTTATCATCCTAGCATAGGTGACTTTCCTCCCTCTGGTGATTCAAGGACCTAGGGTTCTTCTGCTTGATGTCTCTTCACCTCATGGTGAAGAGGTCTTTGAGTTCATCTGTATATACTTGGCAAGTGGGGAGAAAAGAGCATAGGGAAACACACCTACTTTGTGAATACCTGGCCTAGAAGTGATATATTCCACTGCCACTCACATTCCACGAGCAAGAACTAGCCACACAGCCCAGTGAGTTGCGAGAGGAACTAGGAAATGTAGCTCCCACTAGGGAGTCACTTTCCAGCAAGAACTCAATACTGCAGAAGGAAGGCACAAATTTTGATGCATATATCATCATATATCCCTCCCTAGTAATGATGATAACAATATTTTATTAATATTTGCTTACTTTGTGCCATATATTGTTTGATATATTTAATATATATATAATTTAACATGCCTAAGATGGAGGAAATGTTATTGTACTTATATAAGGAAACAGGCACACAGGATGCTCCAGAATATTTTTTACAAAAGATTTTCTTATGATGGAAATTGTGTCTTTGATTTTTAATAAGAAATAGTAAATTTTATTTATATACAATATTAAAATGGCATGTGTATATAAATATAGATCAAAGAATAAAGATTTTGTTAAAAAAATATTGGATATATCATGAAGCAATACCTCATGCTTTTTTTTTTACAACCAATCTCGTTTTTAAAATTTTCATACATGAAATTATTTTATGACTAGTAAATGTTTTCAAGTGCTGCTTTTAACTGACAAATACTAGGAATTTGATTGCTGTATTGTATGTTTCTATCATGTAAAGAGATAATTACCAAAGAGAATGAAAAGTCAGTTTTCTCTGTATGCCAATACTTTTGATTTGGATAATTTTAAACTAAAGACTTTGATAATTTCCATTAGTCTGCTTTAGATTTGAACAAACTAGCAAAGGGTTTACTATCTACTTGAGGATTGCGTTAGGTCATTATTGCAAGCGTTGTTTTGGAATGACTGAATAAGATTTGAAAAAATGATGGTTATATTTTATAACAGATTGGTTAGAAGACACTTAGAGAACACACACATATTAAAAACTTGAAATCAGTTTTTCTCTTTTCCATTCCTACACGTTGTCACCTTTGAACAACCTATCTGATTAAGCCCCTCCCTATATGATATGTTCTCTGTAGAATGCAGCCAAATGCAAACCTAACTGATTTCATACACTATAAAATTATGAATGTTATAAATAGTAATGTTTAATTATTTGGTTGATATGATCAGTTATAGAATGACAGATGACAATGTGTAGAAATGGAAAAGAGAAATAATGATTTCATGTTTTTAATGTGTGTGTTCCCTTAAATGTCCTTTTTTCTTTTTTTTTTTAAGGAATTCTTTATAGGTAGTGCTGTGTCCCTGCATCACTTCAAGAGGCATCTAAAGTTTGGCTGTGTCACCTCTAGCTGTGTTAAGATTGATCAGTGGGTTCAGGTGTTACTAGTCTGATCTTCCATCATAAAGTTCTTCATCAGCCTTTTAGTAGTTGTTGGTAATCATTGATAATCCATTATTTTATGAATTGTTAGAAAGTGGTAATTTCCTAGTCTATCATTCCTCTTCTGTTTGTTAGCTGTGCTTCTTGTATAAAGAACTTTCTCTCATCATTTTGTTATCCTAAAATACAATTCATTCAATAAAGGCCTGATAAATGCTGGATTCTTTATCAAGTTTCAGAGTAGTAAGTTGGTGCCATAGTAACCACCAAAGGTGATGAATGAGGTTTTTTTTTGTTTTTTTTTTTAGCGTGTCGGTGTAAACTTATGGCTTTTAAAGTATTTGTCTTTTGGCCTATGGCATATCTGTCTACTGAATGAATGTAGTCGTTCATCTTGATACTCATATTGTCCCATCTTTGGTCAATGGGAGCCTGTTCAATTTTTCTGCTATGTTTGAATGATTTGAGTAATTTTTGATAATGTCAAAACTCATGCATGACAAGATGTCTCAGGCTCATCTTGACCCTATTCCTAGGGAACCCTGATAAGAAATAGTATTTAGAGTTTAGAATTTTTATGGTGCTTTTTTGTCTTTGGGATTTATCCTGCTAGGAATGTACAGTTAAAATACTGTGTTTTAAAGTCAGTAGAATAATAATTCTCTGTGTGGTTATGTTATGAAACTTGATACATAAGTTCATGTATTTGTTTCTTTGAATTTTCTTTATGTCTTGTTAGTTTTTCTTTTTGATTTAGCTTTTTTCTTAATGGCGCAAAACATTTCTATGGTTCCAGTCTCTAATCTGTAAAACAACATATATTCAGAGAGGCCTACTTTAATTTTACTCCCTCTTCCTGTCCTCTCTCTCCCCGTAATAGGTAACTACTTTTATTATTTTTTTGGTTTATCCTTCCCCTGTTTCTTTGTGAAAATTCAAGAAAGTGTGTATACATACACTATATATATATATATATATATATATAGTGTATGTATATATACACACACACATACATGTATGTATATGTGCACACACATATAAATATATCCTTCTCATTCTAATACGAAAGGTAGCATATTATATGTATTCTTCTGTACCTTGTTTTTTAACAAAATAACACTTAGAATATCCAGATCACTCCATAGGAGTAAATAGAGATCTTCAGTCCTTTTTTTCATCTGTATACTAGTTCACTAAGTGCATAAACTATGACATCCAGTCTCCTATTGCTGAATATTTGAGTTATTTCCAGTCTTTGCTGTTACAGATAGTGTTGTGATGAATAGCTTTGGGCATATATCGTTTCACATTTTTGCCGGTTATATTTAGGATAGATTCCTAGGAGTAGAAGTGAGTCAAAGTAGATGGATCAGAGAGTAAATGCCTTCATAGGTGTGGAATTAACAACAGGTGGTGAGTGCTATGATAAAGTTCACTCTTTTTTAATCATAAACTGCTGTCCCTGTCTTCAGTTTCTCTGTGTTATTAGGGGAAGGAGGCGAGAGTGGAAGTAGGATGAGCGTCTGGTTCCTAAGAGGGATGAGTATGTACAAAGGCTTAAAGGGCAGAGATGTGGAATTTTTTTTCCATTTTTCATATTTCTTTAAGCTAATTTTCAGAAGCATAATAACTCAGGCAGTTGAGTATAAGTGAACATTTCTAAAGGCATTTCATTTTGTAAAATGGTTTTTAAGGGCTTATTTCAATTTATCCTGCTAGCAATGAAAGAGTTGGGGTTCACTTGTACTCTTGTCAATACTGGATATTGACAGACAAAAAAAAGCTATCTTTATATTAATTTGCATTTATTTGGTGTCCTAATAATTATTTCCATTTCTATGAGTTCTTTATATAGAAAAGATATTCATTACTATTTATTGCAAACATTTTTTTCCAAGCTCTGTCTCTTTAAATTTTATGCTGTCAAATATGTTGATTGCTTTTTTTGTGCTTTCTTCTATTGCTTATAAGTTAGGAAATTCCTCCTCCTTCCAAAGGCTTGGTAAATAGTTACAGTTTCTTCTAGATTTTCTGTGGCTTAACTCTTAATACTTTGTTGTAGTCCACTTGAAACTTATTTGAATATTTGGAATGAGGTGAAGCTTTAAACTCCCTTCCCCCCTACTACCAATTTGGTAATCACTTTTCCCAGCACCAAATAATAATTCTCTATCATGTTGCTTAATGATGCATCCTCTACACTATATTAAATTCTTATGTAATATGTTTAATTGATCTATTACTATATATTTTAATAACAACTTTATAATTTAGTATCAAATAAGTGCTTTATTTCTTGTTTTCTATAGAGTTCCAAATGCATAGCATCTTGTCTGAAGGATAATTAACACCACTGAAAGTTGTAGCATACCGAATTGGGCCTGAAATGTATCTTAGCAGTTACACAGTCCAGTAGTTTTTAACTTATTGAGGAGAAAGGGAGGATGCATGTTGGAATCATCTAGGAGAGTTTATTAATTTTTATTTTTGGCAACATATTTTTGATAATCACCTTATGTTCTCAGCTGCAATATGGTGAGATGAGAAGCTATAGTAATTTTTTCTAAGTGATTGTTAGTGGCCTTTTCTTCCCTTGACCTTTAAAAACAGTGACAAAGTCCAGCCTTCCCATTTTACAGTTGGAGTAATGGACTTGGGTGAGGTTATATTTCCTCTTAGTAGAAGAGATTGGTGGAGCTCTACTTTCAGGGGGATAGGTTTTTTCTTAGTTGAGAATACGAAGAAAATTTTAAAATATACAACTAGATACAGACTCATATTGTTGCTAATACTTGATTTAGGTCGTTTTCAGAGTCACTCAGATGCATCGGCTCACTGGTGGAAATGCCGAGATCTTTATACAAATGTTTTATAATACTTCTCTGCTCCAGTGGTATGGCTTTCTCTCCAGGTTTGATCACTAATTGACATCTTTTTAAAGAAATAGCTGGGTTAAGGTTCTTTTCCTCTTCTACAGGACTTGTTTACAAGAGCTGGGAGGAACTTTCATGGAGACTTCTCTGCTTTTCTTTCTTAATTCAGTTTGTGGGAAAGCTTGGGAAGTAGGGGGGAGGGCTATATTCAGGAGGTTGAAGGATGTTGTGAGGATAGGAGCCACTGTATGGCTCCCATTACTCCTTCAAGGATGAGGAAGGTTCAGGTAATATGTAGGGGAGTTGGTGCCTTACTTACACCAAGTTGCTTTAAGTACAGTCTGTTGATAAATTTTAGTTTCCCAAGCTCTTCTAAATTAGGTTTCTATAATCAGTTATTACCAATTGTATGTTAAAAGTCTTTAGAATATAAAATTAGAGTTCATGAATTTGTTAATTATTCTTGTCTCACTCTGGGTAGACCATACTGTTATCAGCTAAAGGTAAAATTTAAGTAATATGAAGAAAAGGAGAGTTAGAAAATTCACAAATTCTGTGTTTACTTATATGTTCATCTGTGATAGTTGTCTTGATGTATGTGAATTACACACTTTGGAATCATGTTCAGAGTTAGGGGTAGGGGAGAGTAAAAATAAAAATAGCTAACATTTACTGAGTACAGACTAACAACCCTATGAGGAAGATTTTGTTATTAGCCCCATCTTAGAGATGAGGAAACTAAGGCATAGAGAAGTTAAATATGACCTTCCACAAATTTTAGGAATTAATAGAAGTTTAACCTACTTTAGAAATGCCTACATTTCTAATTGAGAAATTAGAAATTTATAATATTATTATAATAATATTTATAATATTCATTTTTTATTTTACAGCTGGTAGCTGCTATATGTTTCATTACTAATGTAAAATATCATTTTTCTAGTTCCCCCATTCCTCAGAATATTTTGTCATGAAGTTTATTTTAGGCCTTTGGTTCTTAAGGAGAATGTACTTAAAATGTAATGAAAGTATTTTTGGCCTTTTGTACTGAAATGAGAAGATAGCAAATGTTCAGGCTTGCCACACGTTTTGTGGATGATATACTTTATTTTCCTGTTAAAACTGGGCTGAAATGTTAGTTCTATATATTTGGGGTCAAGGTCATCTTATATAAGCCATAATGTCTTATTTGAAGAATATTGAAAATAAGTATTTTTCTTTTCAGTAAGATTTAATACATTTTGTCAGTGGATGACTTGCAGTTCAGAAATGAAAATTTAGAGAAATGCTTTCAACTTCTAGAGCATTAAAAGACATTTCTTTATCTCTTTATTGCAGAAATGTAGATAACCAGCTTCCTGGGCAAGCTATCCCAGCGGGGTTCCCAGTGTATCCCGCTTTCAGCCCCCTGCAGATGCTGTGGTGGCGACAGATGTATGCTCATCAGTATTACATGCAATAGTAAGTGAAGTTGAGTCCCTTTTTTTACTCACTCTTTTATTTGCTTTATTTTCTCTTTCATCGTAAGTAAGTTGATTTGGGACTTCATTTACTCATGTATTTCATTGGTTTTTAAAAATTATAATGAGAAGGATTTTGCAAACATTTCGGTAGATACTTTATTTTAAATTACTTGGCTAAAGGAAAAAAGTTCACATCCAGTTCACATCAGCTAACCCTACTCTCTGCTTCTCCCTCTCTCCCCTAATTATATTTAGCAGTATTCAGATGCTTTCTTTAATATAACATTTCATCTATTTAAGAGGAGAAAACTTAGGGAAGTTTCACTGGAAGGCAGCAAATCTACATGAAGAGCTAGGAAGTTGAATGAAAAACGGAACAGAAAGAATCATATGTCAAAGAGGCTCATACTGATGTAGGGCTCAGTTGCGGCTATTATGCTTTCTGGACTGCCAGTATTTTAGTAAGTCTTGTTTCTGGTCAGCATGGAACAGTCCTAGCACAGAGTACTTTCTCAGCCTTCATTCTTCTGGACTATGCATTCATTTACCATTTCTCGCTTCTATTTAATGTTTTCCTCTCCTTGTTTCTGTTATCCTCTTCATTCTTTTTATCTTTCTGATCACTCACTTGTGTCCTTTGATAGCCCGTTTTTCCCCTTCTTCTAAATGGTAACATTCCTTGTTCAGTTAGACAGATATTTGTGTATTTACCATGTGCCTTATGGCACTCAGTCTGGTGAGGAAGACGGGATTCATTCCTGGGCCAGTTCTCTTGGATTTCTTTCTTCCATGGCCTTAGTTGTTAGCTCTCTGTGGATGACACCCAATTCTTTATCTCTTGTGCTTCATCCTATATCTCCACTTAATTGCTGGAAGATTTGCATAAGGAAATTTGCCTTTCTCCTAAATTCAGTATGTCTAAAATTTGACTCCTCCATCCTCTTAAGTGCTTCTTTGTCAGTGACACTGTCTCTTCTTAATCATCCTCCAAGCTCTTAACCTTAATCAGCTTTGATTCTGGCTTTTGTTACCCCTGAACCCAGCAACTTACCAAAATGAGTTATTATGTTGTTTCTCGCTTCTGTCCTTCCCCTATATCTTACTTCCAATATTTTGCCCGGGTCTTTTCTCATTTTAGACCTGCTTTACTACAATCACTCTTTCTCCTTTTACTCTCTTTACTGTATTTACATCGCACTGTTGCCAGGTTAACTTTCTTAACATGTAATTGAGTCAGTCGTTCCGCATCTTCCAAAATATCTGATGGCTTTCTTGCCTATAGTGTGAAGTCTGTGTCCTTATCCTTACTCCAGACTTTACCCTATAAAGCTAACCTGCTTTGTGAACCTCATATCCTAATGTTCTCTTGCATAACTCCTTGGCTCCAGGCCAGCTGTTTGTTCCTTACCTGTTGCCATGGTAATAGTTATCATTTGAGTGAGTGCTTTGTGCTTAGTACTCTACTAGATGCTTTACACCCCTTGTCTCATTTATAACCTCACAAGAACTGTATAAGCTAAGTGGGGCTTACTATAGCTCTCTACTAAATCCTATAATCTTATGGACATCATTTAACTTCTGAGCCTCAAGTTCTCACCTTAATGAAATAACTCACCTATGAATTAGAATATCCATGAGGTAGAAAATGTTTTTGGAAACTAAAAAGCCCTATACAGATACAAGGTGTTAGCATACTGGCTTAAATAGCCTTTTGTAGCCTGAGGATCTTCTATTTTATTTTATTTTGCTACCTTGATTTTTTAAACTTTTTATTATAGAAAAATTTCAACATATAAAAAGATACAGAGAATAGTAAAATGAATCCCTGTGTACTCATCACCCAGCTTCAACATTTGTCAATTAGTGGCAGTCTTGTTCTACAACTTTCCCTCCCTTTGCTGGATAACATAAAGCAAATCTCAGATATATTATCATTTTACTGGGAGCCTTTTACAAGAAAATTTATTTTGACTTTCAAGCAATCAAATTATTAGCAAACTTCAGGACCACAGTTCTTCATAAGTTTACAAGGACCTATACTAGTGGTCCCCAGGTGGAGTTCCTAAAAGTCAGGATTGGGGCTGAGTGGTTGTCATCTGGCATCTAGTTAATATTTTATTTTATTTATTTATTTTTTTGTGAGGAGGACCAGCCCTGAGCTAACATCCAATGCCAATCCTTCTCTTTTTTGCTAAAGAAGACTGGCCCTCGACTAACATCTGTGCCCATTTTCCTCTACTTTATATGGGACGCTGCCACAGCATGGCTCGACAAGCAGTGTGTTGGTGTGCGCCCGAAATCCAAACCGGCGAACCCCGGGCCACTGCAGTGGAGCGCGTGCACTTAACCGCTTGCGCCACTGGGCTGGTCCCTAGTTAGTATTTTAAAATACTGATACAAATCATTTATCACTGACAGTGGACACACAGATAATGATCAATGGACGTTTTTAGACAGCTCTTTCAAAACATGGGTCCGAGGGGAAGGTGGTGGGTGTGGCGGTATTCATCCCATGTAGGGCTGTGAACAAAAGGGGCCGTTAGTGAATAGGTTTGGAAAAAGATATGGTCATTACCTTATAAAGTAATTTAGTGAAAAAGAGAAAAGAGAGTGATTAACATGGCTGTTCTTATCTTTTCCACCTCTCCCCTACCATCTTAGACTACCAGGCTCAGAGAACATCCTTTCCTGAGCTACTCCGACCATCAGTCTTGGCTCCACTTTTCCACTGGGATTTGTGCTTACCTAAGAAATGTGTGCAGGAGTCCTGATACTCCATATTAGGTTTATGAAAAATACATATGGCTCCCCAGGAACTTTTGAAAAATATAATATAGTATGATAAAGTTTTTTTTTTCTTTTTAATATTTATTTTGGTGAATATTTCAGTCAAGCTGCAGTTTCAGCTCAGGCCACATCAAATGCCAACCCAGCCGAGCCTTCTGCTTCACAGCCTCTAAATTTGGCACATGTTCCTGGAGAAGAACCCCCACCAGCTCCAAACCTAGTGGCCCAAGAAAATCGACCCATGAATGAGAATGTTCAAATGAATGCACAGGGAGGTCCAGTGCTGAACGAAGAAGACTTCAATCGAGACTGGCTAGACTGGATGTACACGTTCTCACGAGCTGCAATTCTCCTTAGCATTGTATACTTCTATTCTTCTTTTAGTCGGTTTATCATGGTAATGGGAGCCATGCTACTGGTTTATTTGTGAGTGATGTTCATTAAATTTCTCTGGTTTCTTTTAATTACTTTCTAAAATGGTTCAGCACAGAATCTAGCATGTGGTAGTCTGTTGTGAACGTTGAGTGAAGGAATATGAATGTTGAGCTTCAGATATCTGGCACCAAAAGCAAAGCAGGTTATGTTGAATAAGAATGTTTATAAGAATTGTCTAGAAGCAGATTTTTCCTTTACTGTCTTTTATAAAAATTGTTAATTCAGTTAGACATGCTCTCTCAATTGTTTAGAACTTGAGGAAGTGTATGATGTACTGTTGCATAAGGGTGTTCTTTTTAATTATAGTTATCAACAGTAAGTCCTATAGATATAGGTCAGATTTTTTTTCAGAAGTAGACTAACTTTCCCTTGCTCCCCTTTTCCCCAAGGGGCAAATAAATATCTAGTTGAATTTCATTTTGAAAAATATCAAAAAAGATTTTATGACTCCTGATATTTAATATCTAGCATAAACCAGTTAAGCCCATGATAGACTTTTAGACTTAAAGACTTAAGTTGATTCCTGTTTTGCTGTCATTGCTTTGAGAGGGGTAGTTCTTGGCTCAAAGCAGGAGATTTGGTCTTTTCATTTATTATAGTTCTAATCATTTTGCTCTTGTAGGGTATTAATGTTTTGTAGTGTTACAAATAAAAACGGTTGTGACTTATTTTCTTTTCTCTTTATTTTACCGAACAGACACCAAGCTGGATGGTTTCCTTTTAGGCAAGAAGGTCAGCAGCAGGCTCCCAACAATAATGCCGAAGTTAACAATGATGGGCAAAATGCAAACAATCTAGAACTTGAAGAAATGGTATGCTAATGAGGTTTTTCTACACTTTAAATATAGATGTTTCCTCAACACTGTATGAGACCAACATGATAAAAGAATATTGGAGTGTTCTATAAGTATTTGTGGAATGGCACACGAAGAAAAGTTTGGTAACTTTTTATAAATTGTGTGGTTTCATCTGGGAGAACTTAGAATACTGAGTCAGTCATATATTAGAATTAGGAGGGAAGAACTAACATTATTCTTGCTGAAAATAGCCTTAGAAAGCAAATTATGCACATGGTAAGAATTTATTGTATTAAATTGTCAGTTATCCTTTTGAACTGGAACACTGAGGAATTTATCAATTTTGGACTTGATAAAGATTTCTAATGACCAGATATGTACCACTTCCTTATTACATGCTCATATTCCTTCTTTCTATACAGAGGAACTTAACTCACTCCTTTTCTGTCATGAGTTAATGCTAGCTGTTCAAATCACTTAGGAGTATGTTTCTTGTTTTGTTTGAAAGGAGCGTCTTATGGATGATGGGCTTGAAGATGAGAGTGGAGAAGATGCAGGTGAAGATGCCAGTGCAATTCAAAGGCCTGGATTAATGGCGTCAGCTTGGTCTTTTATCACCACCTTCTTTACTTCACTAATACCAGAGGGACCTCCCCAGGTTGCCAATTAGACCTGAAAAACTGTGCCAGCTGCAAAGGAGGGTCTGACTCTAGGAAAGTGTTTAAAATAACAGTGCAATTTCAAAAAAATTTATTACTTTTCATCATCATGTACAGAGGTGTTTTTTTTCTTTAAGCTTCTCATGCATATGAATATTTTAAGCACAAATGAACTACTAACTGTGTGATTTTTTTTTTTTTAAGATCCTAACAGAACATAGTGTAACAATATTGGTCTTCCAGGTTTTACTAATTTCAATTATGTATATTATACCAAGACAGACCTGTTTGTGTGTCTTATTTCTTTAAAGAGCTGCTTCACATATAAATGTCTATAGCTAATAGCCCAGCCCTTCGATGTGTAATTTGAATAAATATATCTATTTTCTGTGAATTATCCTGAAAATTTTAAACAGAATGACCTCATAGTTTTTAATAAAGAATATTATTTACCTAAAATGTGCTAGTAGCATCTTGCCCAGCCATAAAGCAATAAACTTCTCAATAATCTTAATTTTGACATTTGAATAAATAATGGAAACTTTCTATTTTAAGGGCATGTATCCCATCAATTGGAATCAGTATCTTAAAAAAAGGCAGCTCTTCAGTGGAATTAATAGTGATATAAAATGTTTGATACAGGCAGTACTTTTATAAAATAAGATATGCTGGAAATCACTCCCTGTAATTTTTTTAAATAAAAGGTCAATTATGGTAAACTGTCTTATGGGATATTTGTTCAAACTCTTCAGTAATATAACCATTATGTGCAAAAATCTATATAAATTTCAGTAGTTGTTGGGAAGTGTTGCTGATGTCTTCAAGGTCATTTTCACCTTTTTTCCATTCCAAATGGATATGTCCTATTTCTGAGTTTGAAACCTTGATAGGTTATTTAAAAATCCCTGTGAAAGCCAATTCAGTATCTCATAAGAAAGGAGTAAATTTCTTATAGGGTAGCTAATTAAAATTGAACAAATGAGAATGGGAGAACTTACCATGGAGAAACTTTATCTCACATGAAATGTATTATAAAGTTATGTGTGGTACTGGTACAGTAATATATGTTTAGATGATAGAACAACATAGAAGATGAAGAAAACATCCATGAACTATTCTCTAAGTTGTTTACTTATAGTGATAAAGGTGACATTTCACGGGATAACTGGTTAACTCTTTGAAAAGTAAAATTAAGTTTCTGTTTATAGATGTCAGTCAAGACATCATGATTGAATTTGAGCAGTTGAACTATGGAAATACTAGTAGAAAATATGGATGAATGCTTATGTAATAATGGGATGAGAAAAATACCTTTATGGCAGAATCCCTAAAGAAAATGTTGCTATGTATATAATGTTTTGACAACATAGTTAAGAGGCAAACAATTAGGAAAAAAAGATAAAAAAGGTAATAAGTAATCTTAGATTCAGTAAAAAAAACAACAAGACACCCCAATAGGAAATGAGATAGTCTCTTAGTCAGCTTGGGCTGCTATAACAAATTATCACAGACTGGGTGGCTTAAACAATAAACATTTCTCTCTCACAGTTCTTGAGGCTGGGAGGTCCAAGATCAAAGTGCTGGCAGATTTGGTGTCTGGTGAAGGCCATCTTCCTGGCTTATAGATGGCCGTCGTCTTGTTGTATGATGGCTCGTCTCTCACATGGCAGAGAGCAGAGAGCGGAAGCAAGCTCGCTCCCATTTCTTCTTCTAAGGGCACTAATTCTATTCATGAAGGCTCTACCCTCATGCCCTAATTACCTCCCAAAGACCCCACCACCTAATACTATCACATTGGGGGTTAGGATTTCAATATATGAATTTTGGGGGAACACAAAAATTAAGTCCATAACAGATACAAACATGGGCAATAAACATGAAAAAAAAAGTAATGTGTACAAGTTAAAACTATCAAATTGGTAAGATAGTAATACTCAGTGTTGGTGAAGCTATAGGGGAATGTAATATAGTAGCCTTTCCAACAATTATCAAATTTGCAATATGTGCACAGAATCGTTCAGTGTCATCCTATTGTTCCTCGAGTAAAGATCAGACTGCTTAACCTGGCTTACAAAGTCCCAAAAGGTTGCGTCCTTTCCCCTCTGCATCTGTGCTCCCCCTTAATACTTCTGTTTTAGCTAGGCTGGTCTTCCAATTCCAGCACTCTCTCCTTCCAGCCCCAGGACTTTTAAAATTGCTTGGAACACATTTCCTTCCTTCTTTGCCTTGTTAATGCTTACTAATCATTCATCAGGTCTCAGCTAATGGCCAGTTCCTTAGGGAAGCTGTTCTCTGGTAGCACTATTCTTTGCACTTAACACCATTGCGGTTTTCATTTATTTCCTTATTTGTCTCTGCCACAAGGTATGAAGGCTATGAAGTTGGGGAATATATTTATGCTCGTTATTATATCCCCAGTCCTAGAAGAGTGCCCAGTATTTCAATACTGAATGAGAGATTGAAAATGTGCATACCCTTTGAATCAGCAAAAATTTGAAAGGGTATCAGGCATATGTGAGATTTAGCTTTTAAGATATTCATTGCATTGTTTATAATAGGAAGAAATTAGAACTGACAGATGTTCAACAGGGTGAGCTATGGTACATTTGTACGCTATTTGGGTCCATGATTAGGGATGGCTTGTTTTAGGGCTCATGCAGTCATTGCATCCAGAGGGAGGGTCTGGATTTTAACCTGGAAGCTAAGTAAATTGTCAAAGCTAGAAGAAAAGCACCATGGGTCAGATCCTAAAACGGAGTGAGTGGGTAGAGTAAGAACGCAGAGATAATTATGAGATTGATCAGTCTCTTCTATTGGGAGTTGGAGAGGGGAGAATTGGAGCCGTAGCATTCATAGAGGGGCGGTGGGGGACATCTGTCTGGAGGAAATGAGCAGGTCTCTGCATCCTAACTGCAGATTAGGACCTAAGGAGAAAGATGCTAGTCATAGGTTGCCCCTGTGCAGGGCTGTGGCTAACGGTTCTAAGGACCCTGGAATGTGTTACCTGATTTTAATTATTTTCCCTACATTGTTAATTCCCTCATGTTAGTCTCACTTTCGGTAAGTCTTTGTCAAAAGCTACAGCCCAGTGTCAGCTGTGTTTTGGAAGATTAAGGGAGGAGCTGTGTCCAGACTGGGGCTAGATGGTGCCTACAGGGCGTTGGTAGCTTAGAAGTGGTTTCCAGTTGGCAAAAGAGCACAGAAGCCAAGACACTGGCCTCTAGGCCAAATGGTGACCAGCAACAGTCAGAACGGATTTGTGGGATATGAACACTTCCCAGGGCTTCCCCCATTACTTACATATCACATCACTTACACATCACTTTCTGCAGTCCAGCAGTGTGGGTGAGAGGGTCAGATTGTGTCAAGTGGGTAAAAGGAAAGGATGATCCTGAGGGTTGGAGAATTGGAGCATTTTCACCAGAGTTTGACCACCCATCATTATTCTAACTAGTTTCTCTGGCTCTGGCTCCATCATCACTGTTGAAATTTACCTTTTCAAATTAGGGGAGAAAAGGCCATGTTAGGAGCCTCATTTGTGCAGTCCCAGTGGCAGTTTTTGCCTCACTGTTAAAAGACTAAGGTGTGCCGATTTATTTATGATTTATTTATCAGCTTTCTGAAAGTCTGTGTACATCAGACCCTAAGGCCTGTTGTATCTGGAATTGTGTTGCTGGATCTGCAAAACCACACCAGGCTCTGGAACATGGTGTTCTCACTGTTTCCTGGGAGTCCTGATGTGGCTGGCTGACTCAACCCTCACGTGGCATCATGTGCTCTAACTCCAACCTGGAAAAGTGAAAGAAACTGGCCGCGTGGTGTGTACAAAGCATGCTTATTGTATTGTATATCCTACACGTTAATATTTTGGATATTTCAATATTTAAACATTTAAAAATACTTTAAAAATTTTTTGAATTTTTTGCTTGTGGTAAGAACACTTAACCTGGGATCCACCCACTTGACAGATTTTAAAGTGTACGATACAGTAGCATTTTAAAACATTTAAACAAAACATTTAAAAACAAATAGAAATAAATGATGCTTCTTGAATGTAAGTATTGTGGAACGATGCAAACCTTTTATTCAAATACAATGGAATCTTTAAAGGTTTTTCTTACAAAGAGAGCCCAGAATAATTAGTAAGCGTCCCTGTTTCAAAGCACCTGGAGCTTGTCTACTGTCCGGGAATCTTAGTAAGTGGAAATCTTTTCCCAGGACAATGAGGCCTCAGCCCTGATATGGGGAGGACAGCAAAAGAACTCCCTTTTCCAGAGCAAACCTCGGTGGTTACTGTCTCACGTTACACTCGGGGGATAAACCCTCTAGACCTTAATCTAGGAGACCAGTTTCATGAGTCTTCTTGCCAAAGCTTACTTACTTGATCCTGCTACTAAATTTTGACTCTTACTCTAATTGATCTTCTTTCTAAAATGAACATGGTACAATGCCTGCATAAACTATTTCATGTGGTACACAGTAAGCTGTTCCACTCAAGTGTTCCAGAGCCATAGGCAAGTTAGGGAAATTAAGATCTGTATAGGATCTTGACCAGTGACCACTCCTCACGGAGGGGACATAGGAGAGTGGCTGCTATTATGTGTTAATTTATGTAATTAAAAGTTTTTATAATGCCTTAAAAATTGTTAACTAACATTTGAACATTTGCTCTATTCCTGGCTCTGTGCTAAGTGCTATACCTGTATTGAAAAAAAATCCTTAAAACAACTCAAGGTACCGTTACTTCAGTTTTCCGGATAAGGATGCTAAGACTCAAAGAGGTTAAATAGCTCACCTAAGTCACAAAGCTAGTGAGTGACAGAATCGAGATTTGAACTCAAGTCTATTTTACTTTAGAACTTGAACTCTTTAAAATTAATTATTCAAATAAGGCACGTGGAGTGTTCAGCTTCCAGTAATGGGTGATTAGCTTGTTTTGCACCAACCTGTCTGCCCAGAAAACTAGAAAAGTCAGTATATATATAGGAAGGCATCAGAGAGCTATCAAGAAAGCAAGGGCTGGGGCTGGCCTTGTGGTGTAGTTGTTAAGTTCAGTGCACTCCGCTTCAGCAGTCTGGGTTCACAGGTTTGGATCCCAGGTGCAGACCTACACTACTTGTCAGCCATGTTGTGGTGGTGACCCACATACAAAACAGAGGAAGATTGGCACAGATGTTAGCTCAGGGCGAATCTTTCTCAGAAAAAAAAAAAGCAAGGGCCGATATTCTAGACAGATGAGACCTAGATTTGATGCCACTTTTTCCTCTCAAACACTTGCTACTTCACGGGCAACGGCTGAGAAGCTGAGCAGAATTTTTGGAAGACTCGTAAGGAACAAAAATTAGAGTTCAGGATGCACCAAGTAAAATTGGTCTTTAAACACCCAGGCTTTCTATTGGGGCCCAAAAGGGCCACCCCTTGAGTGCTAATGAACTGGAAATGGGCCTGTCCTCAGAAGAACTGAAGCCCAGTTTCAAATCTTCTCAGTCCCTAATTGAAGGAGGCAATTGGCCCTAAATGTAGTGGACAGCCAGAAGCAAAAATAAATCCCCTCTGAGGGAGGATAACATCATGCAACTTCTCAAATTTTCTGTATAATTTTTTTTTTTGTGTGAGGAGATCAGCCCTGAGCTAACATCTGCCAATCCTCCTCTTTTTTTTTTTTTTTTGCTGAGGAAGACGGCCCTGGGCTAACGTCTGTGCCCATCTTCCTCCACTTTATATGGGACGCCGCCACAGCATGGCTTACCAAGCGGTGCGTCGGTGCGCGCCCGGGATCCGAACCAGCGAACCCCGGGCCGCCGCAGCGGAGCGCGCGCACTTAACCGCTTGCGCCACCGGGCCGGCCCCTCTATAATTTTTTTCAGTCTGTTAATCAATAAAATATAACTAGGAATACAAAAACATAAGATTTGACTAAATAATGAGAAAATGAAGAAAAGCAGATGGACCCTCAGAAAATTCAGTTATTTAGTACTATCTGACAGAGACCTTTCAATAACTATGATTAAAATGTTAAAGTAATTAAATGACAAGATGGAGAAATTGCAGCATGGAACCTACATAAAAAAGGAAATTCTAGAATTGAAAAATAATATAGCTGAAATTAAGAAATCAGTAGATGGCTTTGTTAGCCACAATGTAAGAGAGGATTAGTGAGCTGAAAAGTCAGAAAGTATCCAGACTGATGCCAGTGAGAAACAGGGCAGACGCAATACTTGAAGACACAATGGCTAAGAATTTTCTGAAACTGATGAAAGACAGTGAGCCAGGGATGTGAGAAATGCTAATGATCTGCAAGCAAGATACATACAAAGGAGTCACACCTAATTACTTCATAGCAAAACTGGAAAACAAAGACAAATTTTAAAAGTATCTAGAGGAAAATATAGATCACTTCCAAAAGAGCAAAAATGACTAATCCTGATAGGTGATATTTTCAAAGAGCTTAAAGAAAATAGCAGCCAACCTAGAAGAATATAAGCAGCAAAAATATCTTTCAAAAGATATTTTCAGGCAAATGAAAACAGAGTTTGTCACCATTGGAAAGTACCAAAAGTACCAAAGGAAAATCCTAACAGGTGTTTGAGCAGAAGGGAAATGATCACAGATCACAGCTCGAAGGTACGGAAAGGAATTGAAAAGCAGCGGAAAGGGCAAATATGTATATAAATCTAAAGGGATATTGCCATAAAACAATAATTTTATGCTTTATGGGGTCTTACATGTATAAAGAACTAAAATAAATGACAAAAATAGCATATAAATCTAATGGGAAGTAAATAGAATTGAGTATTTTGAGGTTCTTGAATTGTCTTGGAAATGGAAATAGTGAAGGCACTAATTTACATTAGATATTAATAAAGCAGGGTGCATCTTTAAATTTCTATGATATTTTCTAAAAGAATAATAAAATAATGTAAAAATAATAAGTTAAAAGAAGAATAGGAAATCCTAAAAAATAGTCCAAAAGCAGGCAAGAAAGGAGAAAAAACATAGAACAGGTGGGAACAAATAGAAAACAAACAAAATGTAGATTTAAACCCACGTACATCAATATCTACATCAAGCATAAATGAACTAAATATTACAATTTAAAGACAATATTGTCAGTCTGGATAGAGAACAAAACCTAATTCCACGAGACTTAAAAACAACATACCTTATAAGGATATATATATAAGGATAGGGGAATATAAGGATAGGGGAAGGTTGAAAGTAAAAAGATGAAAAAACACCTCTCATGCAAGTATTAACCAACAGGAAGCTGGTGTATTTAGTATCCAAAGCTGACTTTAAGGTAAGAAGCATTACTAGAGTAAGAGGCATATTTCATAATGATAAAAAGGTTCATTTTACCGGGAATATGCAGCCTGCTTGGACAAGGCGTTGGAGCTTCTTTATGAAGCTCAAATAGGCTGCCCAGGCCCTGCCTCATCTTGATGATGGCCCAGGAAGCTAATTCACTTCAGAGGCACCAGACTTGAAGTAAGTATGGGATGATAGAGTGTGTGCACGTGTGTGGATATTTAGGGGAAAACACAAGGGATGGAGTAGTAGCATTCAAAAGGACAAGAAATGTAACGTAAGATTTTCTTTTTTGTAAATAAGTGCTAGTTCTGAGCCTCACCACCCCACCCCTGCTTTTTTGGGTCAACATCATTAAGAAATGTTATTAATAGTAGATCACACTTATCAAATGCCTACTGTTCCAAGTGCTTTTGTAGGTGTTTATTTATTTAATTCTCACAACAACCCTAGGAGATAGGTATCTTGATTACCATTTCTATTTTACAGATGGAAAAACCAGCAACAGGCAGAGCTGGTATTCAAAACAAGGCATTCCCCTGCCAGAGTCCCTGCTCTAAACACTATGCAATGCAGCATCTGGATTTTACAGTGTGTCAGACTTTTTGGATAAATATTATCATACCTCTCATGAGTTATCTCTTCCATTTCGATGACTCTAGGTTGTCATGGAAATGCTCCGGGCACACGGGGTTAGAGAGGAGCATGAGTGGCAATACATGTTTATTGCGGGTCTGCTAAATGTGGCTGTTATTAGCTCCATTCTAAATAGGAGGAAAATAAGGTTCGGGGACATTCAGACAAGTTACATTGAATAAGAACAGAGAAGGGATTCTCTCCTGGTCTGACTCCAGTGCCTCTTCCCAATAAACCACACTGGCTTGTCACACTATGAAATTAGAGTAAACTGATTAAATTTTGGCATGTTGCTTCTTCAAGGTTGTCAACCTCTGCTAAATTATTTGTTATACCCCCAGTAGCTGCGACTGGAGAGGCAGGGATATTGTTGTTGCACTTTATTATTTTAGCACTAGATGGTGGTGTAACACCGCATATCTTTACTGCCGTGAGCCTCAGAGGAAGGTTTCTTCAGAGCTTGGGGGCACTGGAGGGCAGGATGCTACTTCACAGTAGCATGAGAAAGCACAGAAGAGAGGGACCCCTCTTTTGGCCCTGGCATTCTGGTCCTCAATGCTAAACTCTGAGAAGACTGGAGACCGTGGCCCCCCGTCAGCTCCAGGACGTGCAGTGCTGACAGCCTGGGCTTCTCTCAGACAGTCTTGGGTTAAACTCCTGGCTCCACCACGCCCTGGAGAGTGGACTTGGGCACACATACACCCACAACGGGGCTCCTCTACCTCAGAAGTTGCTGTGAATTAAGCGAGGTTTCTGGGCATCTGGGAGCTTGGCACTGTGGTAGATGCTCAGGAGACCTTAGATTTAAAAACTCAGTAATCCTGGTGGGGTACAGTCCTGCTCCTGCTCAGCCACTTTCCTCTCCTCCTCCTGCCCCTTCTGGGGACTTGCTTGAGGTTACAGAGTCGTCTGGGACTAGAACCCATATCAAGTCTCTTCTGACGTGCTGGCAACTACATGAAGAACTGCCTTTAATAAAACCGTTTTGGGGAGAGTGTCATAAACTTGATGGGTTTAACTGTTGGACTCTTCGAAAGTGTTAAGGGCATGAAAGGGCACTGAGGAACTGCCCAGATCGGAGACATGGCAACTAAATGCAGTGTGGAGCCCTGGACCAGAAAAAGGACATTAGTGGAAGAATTGGCGACATTTGAATACTGTCTGTAGATTAGTTAGTAGTATTGCTTCAAAGTCAATTTCTTGGTTTTGACCATTGTACTATGGCTATGCAAAATGTTAACATTTGGGGAAGCTGGGTAAAGAGTGTATACGGTTTATTTGTACCATTTTTGCAACATCTATGTCATCTGTAATTATTTCAAAATTGAAAGTTTGATAGGAAAAAAATTTATAAAAATGTTACCTTAACATTATTATGGAATATTTCAACATACAGAAAAACATAGAGAATAAAAATAACCACTTGTACAGGTGACTCAAGGGTGCTGTGTGGGGGCGTCAGAGAAGTGGGTGGTGCCTGAAGGAGTTAAGCATGGTTGTCTCACTGTCTTTCTATGCCCAGGGTTGCCTCCTGGTGGTCCAATCAAACCATTATTTTTCAGGCAAGGGCCGTTTAAATTTTTGACAGCCTCTATCTACTTTAGGACAAATTAGCAGAAAATCCACTGATAAGACGACAGTATTTGATAATGAGATAGCACCTTATGCTTTTTTCTTCAGTCCTCTTCTTTTATTACAGAGATTTAATCATTACTGGCTAAAACGTATATGTAAAAGTGGCCTCAATTGCTTCATGTTTCTTTTGACTTTTTTCTTTAACTTTTTAGAAAATGAGATATTAATTTTAGAACAGTTTTAGATTTACAGAAAAAATTGCGAAGATACTACAGAGTTCCCGTATACCCTGCACCCAATTTCCTTTACTATTAACAGCTTGCATTATTATGGTACATTTGTTGCAATTAATAACCAATATTGATATATTGTTATTAACTGAAGTCCATACTTTATTCAGGTTTCCTTAGTCTTTACCTAATTTCCCTCTTCTGTTCAGGAATCTCCTCCAGGATATCACATTAAATTAGTCGTCATGTCTACTTAAACTACTCTAGGCTACGAAAGTTTCTCAGACTTTGTTTTTGACGACTTCACAGTTTCGAGGAGTACTGGTCAGGTATTTTGCAGGATGTCCCTCATTTGGGATCTGTCTGGTGTTTTTCTCGTGATTAGACTGGGGTTATGTGTTTTTGAGGGGAAGACACAGAAGTAAGGTGTCGTTTTCCTCACATCATATCAAGAGCACGTACTGTCAACGTGACTTATCACTCTTGGTGTTGACCTTGCTCACCTGGTTGAGGTAGCGTTTGTCAGATTTCTCCACTGTAGAGTTACTTACTCTTACTTCCTCACCTTCCATACTGCGCTCTTTGGAAGAAAGTCCCTGTGCAGCCCGCGCTTAAGGCGTAGGGAGTTCTCTACCACTTCCAGGGCAGAGTATCTACATAAATTATGTAGAATTCTTCTGCATGGGAGATTTGTCTCTTTTCTCCCATTTATTTATATTTTCGATCATTTATTCATGTCATTATGGATTCATGGATATTATTTATTTTATACTTTAGGTTTTAATCCAACACTACTTTATTTTGTTGCTCAAATTATTCCAGCCTTGGCCATGGGGAACGCTTTCAGTTGGCTCCTGGGTGCGTTTGACATTCTTCCACTGTTGGGACTTTTCTTCTGAGCATTCGCATACTTCCTGGCATAATAAGGTGCTCCAGGCTCATCTTGTATTTTTCCTGCCCCAGCCCTGGAATCAGCCATTTCTCCAGGAGATCTTGGGAGATATTTGCTTCCTCTATTACAGTTAGGATTTTCTCATGAGGGAAGTTTCCTGATGGCCTGATTGTGAAGAGTCTAGTACTATGTGATATCATGAAAATTAATTGCATCTTCTAGACTTCGCATATAGAAGGCAGCAATTTTTTTTTTTTTTGGTGAGGAAGACCGGCCCTGAACTAACATCTATTGCCAATCCTCCTCCTTTTTTTCCCCCCAAAGCCCCAGTACATAGCTGTATGTCATAGTTGCACATCCTTCTAGTTGCTGGATGTGGGACACTACCTCAGCATGGCCTGATAAGCAGCGTGCCAGTGCGCGCCGGGGATCCGAACCTGGGCCGCCAGTAGCGGAGCGCGTGCACTTAACCGCTAAGCCACGGGGCCGGCTCCTAGAAGGCAGTAATTTAAAAAATAATGAAAGGCTGGCCTGGTGGCATAGTGGTTAAGTTCTCGCACTCTGCTTCGGCCGCCCGAGGTTCGTGGGTTTGGATCCCAGGCACGAACCTACGCATGTTCATCAAGCCATGATGCGCCAGCATCCCATATATAAAGTAGAGGAGGACTGGCACAGATGTTAGGTCAGCGACAATTTTCCTTGAGCAAAAAGAGGAGGATTGGCAATAGATGTTAGCTTCGGGCCAGTCTTCCTCACCAAAAAAAAAAAAAGATGAAAAAAGGAATGTATCTGAAAATTAAACCAGCAAATATACTGTTTATCTAGAATGAATATGATTTTCATGTGCTTAAAGATATCCTCTTCAGTTTTATTTTTTATGGCTTTGTTTTTTTTGTAGGAGAGGATAAAATAAGTAAGCGAGGAAGGGGCGGGAGCACTGGAGAGTTATTCTTGGGACCAGCCACTCTATCTGTCATTGACGTCATGGACCTAAGCCTTCTCTGGAATGACCTCACTTCTTTCTGTGCACCTGTTCCACTTTCCTCTCACCACAGACTTCTTAGTCTTTACCTCTACTTGGTATGTTTTTTCTCTACTCATAGCTTCTGTTTCTTTTTGTTCCTGCTTCCTAGTAACCTCTGCCTGCTATGACCCCTTATCTCTCTGATTCTGCCTCATAGCTTGGTTCTACGCATCCTTTCATTTTCACCTCCTGTTGTTGACTGCTAGATTCTTAATATGTTTCCCAGTCCAAATTCCCAAGAGAAGGAACAGATCTGGCTCAACACAAAGTTTCTTGCCAGACCATTTCACACGTCACAAGCCAGCATAGGAACTGGCTGCCAGGGGTTAGTGCCCATCTGGTTCCATCACCTGTTGCCTGGGGGTGAGGGAGGGTCAGTCCTAGGGTTCACTTTGTCCTGTCCCTTCAGCAGAGGCTCCAGCATTAAGTTTACTCAGAAGGGGCTGTGGGCATGGGAGGCTCTCCTTCTGCTTCACTTATTTATTGGGCTCGATGGGGAGGAGCAGGAGAGCCAGAGCAAGAGTGGTGCAAGACGTCTGAACAGGATCAGGAGTGCCCAGTACTTTGGTAATAATAAAACCAATACTCGTACAGCTCGCTAAAGATTGCTAAGCACTATATAGTCATGATCTCATTTTGTGCATTCTCTGTAACACTTATTGTATTATATTGTAATTGCCTCTTTCCTTGTCTCCTTCAGGCACACCACAGGCAACCTGAAGGACCACGGCCAGTTATTGTGATATCCTTAGTACTGACCCTAAGCTAATATTCTGGAAATATTTATTAAATGTAAGAATTAAACAATTGATACAATGTCTTTGAGGCTCTGACAGATGTTACTACTATTTTACAACTGAGAAAACTGAGGCTCAACTGAGTTACATGAAGCAGTCAGGATAAACCACTGGGTTCCTTGTAGCCCATTCCTTTTACAAAGTTGTGTTCAGAGAAAACCCAGTTTGAACCTCTCTTCCTTACCATCATGTACTTCCCTCCATTCTTTCTTCTCCTTCCAGAAGTAATCAGTCAGAAGTCACTGCTGGGTCTTCTGGACCCTCTGGGTGTTCTGAGCCACTCTCAAATGACCGTGAGTGCTCTTCTGCTCCTCTCGGAGGGCAGTGGACGGAAACCCTTTGGAGTGTGGTATTTTGGTCATCTTCATTGATTTTCTTGTGAGAAAACTCCAGTGAATAAAATTCATCACCTCATTAAATCAGCTGGTTCCTGGAAGATTTATAACGGGATTATTATCTCCTGCCTCCTGGCTGGAATGAGGGTTAAGAGCAGGTTTGGGGTGGAATGGGAACGAGAAGTTTGGGTTTGGATATGCTGAGTTTGAGGGGTAAGGGAAGAAGAGCAGAAGACAGACTTCCAGGTGGAGGTGTCCAGCAGACAGGCTTGCATACAAGGCTGGAATTTGAGAGGTGGATTGCGCAGGGTGTGGATATGGAGGTATTCACGGAGAAGTGGTAACTGAGATTGTTGCCACAGATGAGATCACTGGTAAGTAATTTAAGAGATTATTATTTAATAATAATAGATAGCTATGTATTAAAATTCAAAATTACCTTTGTGATTAACTTAGAATAAAGAGCTCAGAGAAGTTAGGTTTTGCAGGAAGCCATTTTGTACCCAAGACTCTTAGGGAAACAATCACTTGTTTCCCTTTTAAGCACATATATACACCTTGCTTCCCTCTGCTGCTCCCTCCTTGTTTTGTGCCCACTAGACTGTGTCTGACTCTTTCTCTACAGTGCCCACCAGGGTGCCTGATCCACAGTGGGCATCCAGATGCAGAAAGATGCTCATTGCAGCATTGCTAATAGTAGTGAAAAATGGAAAAAATATAAATTTCTAAAAAAGGGCATGGTTTGGTAAACAAGGTGCAGCCACTTGATGGAATGTCATACAGCCTTTCTTTAAGGCGGTTGTAAAGACTATGTTGTATCCTCAAAAATGCATATGGATTTTCTTAAAAAATTGACTTCTCATGTATCCTTTCTTAAGAAGCTGCTGAAGGATGTGTTTCCAGCAGTAAAAACAGACAATAGAAAAGACTCTCAGGATCATCTGCAGATATAGAAGACAGCCACTATTTGTGGAGAACTGTGAATTCCAAGATCCCTGCTGCCTTAGTAACATCCTTGTGACATTGGGACTGAATGGCCTGGCGAGACTGGCCCAGATTCTTCTCAGTGTTTGGCTTGTCTTGACTATGGGACATTAAAATTCCTGTGCTCCCTCTTTGCCTTGATGCTTGGGTTAGCTTTAAACTACTGCTAAGGGCAGAAGATGGCTGTGAATTTTGAAGGAAAACTACACGGCAGCCTCCTCCTGAAGCTATTTCTGATGCACATGCAGTCCATGGTCCAAATTATAGTTCTGTCACACACACCAAACTTCTCAATCCTTGTGATTTCCAAGACTCACACGTGACCTTGCCCACTGACATCCCCACAAAGGGCTCTTGCAAGTTCTCGGGGAAGCTGAAGCCAGACTATGCCTCAATGCTTTGTTATCTTACCTTTTTTCAGAAGCCTTTATACAATGGTGTCAATATTATCCTTTTCTCACGCAATTAGGTTTGTGCTTTCTAGTCAATTTTTTTTAAACTATAAAGAAAAGCAAGGGAGTGATTAACACAAAAGTCAGGAAGGGGTTCTCTCCTGGGGAAGGGCGCTGTAGCAGAGGCCGTGTGCCGTGGCAGCACGGTTTGGGTATAGAGGAAGGCCGCATCTGCCAACCTCCTTTAGAGTAGGGTTGAGGCCATGTGGCAGTTCTTACCAAAGGAAGTGGAGATGTGTCACGTCTTAAGAAAGGCAGTTAAGAGCAGATATGAGTTCTCTATGCCCTCTCTCTTATTGTCATACTTGACTAGAAGCAGAAAAACTCCGAGATGGTAGAATTATAAGATGGAAGCAATCTAAAGTCTTAAATTACTGTTGGAGGTACCCAGGAGAGTTTCTTAGCCTGCATGGACTGTCATGTGACTGAGGAGTGTGTGTGTGTGTGTGTGTGTGTGTGTGTGTGTGTATTTTAAGCTAATAAGATTGTGAGATCTAGCTGTAGCTGCTACTAAGGGGGCTTCGAAAGTATTCATAATATTTTATTTTTTTAAACTGGGTGATGGGTACATGGGTGTTAATTTTATTATTCTTTAAACTGCGTATATTTTATATACTTTTCTGTATGTACAATACATTTCACGATAAACATTTAAAGTCACCCTCTTATGGACATTATAACCACGTTAAATTGAAGGTTAATTGATCCTGTTAATTGAATAGGTTATATAGGAGTGTAAATTGGAGCAGTGTTTTGGGAAAGTTTTTCACAATATATCTCAAGGACCTAAATATTATCCTTTGATTCAATAGTTCCACTTCTAGGAGTTGAACTTATGGAAATAATCCTAAATATTGGAAAAGTTTTATGTAGAAAGAGGCTCATTGCAGTGTTATTAATAGCAGCGAAAAATGGAAAGAAAAGAGCATGGTTTATTAAAGTAGAATGTGTCCACTCAATGGAATGTCACTCAGTTTTTCCAAATGATGGTTGTAAAGACTATGTCGTAACCTCAAAAATTGATATGATAGGTTAGATGAAAAGATAAAAATACAAAATCTTGTCTATTGGATAAGTATAGCTATATAAAAAAAACTGTGAAGCAAAAAGCTCTGTGCCTGGCCTCTGCCAAGACCATCCTATGCCTAAGTGTTCTTTAGACCATTACTTTGAAAAACGACAATAGTTTAGGCATAATCCAATGTATGTACCTTATGTTTAGGAGGGAAATAGAACACGTGTTTGAAGTTACAGATGAGATCCTTTCCTTCTTCTAGATTAGTTTTAAAAATTCAAACACAGATTTAATAAATCTGATTGAATTCAGCAATACAGTTGGAAGACTTGAACATATTTGTGTATGAAGATGGAGGGAGGAAGAATGAAAAGGCAGGGTTGTGAAGGGAATAGGGACAAGGTTCATCAGAGTCTAGCGGCGAGAACTATAACAGGCAGCAGTGTTCAACTATTTGTCAAATGAGTGGGAGCTGACCTCTCAAGTTTCTCTCATTGTGTCTATGACTTTGCACTTCATCATCTGAAAAGAAATTAATTACAAGATGTTCTGTTGTTATAATGTTCCTTTCTTCAGAAGGCTTTCCAGTTATCAAGTCTTTTTCATGAAGGCAGAAGACTCATGGATGAAAAAGTCAGTTTCTAAGAAGGTGGCTAAGCATACATTTACTAGGCTCCTCTGTTTCCACTGAAAGCCCGAACCACCCTTCCTTACCATGGTAAGTCCTTCACTATCCGTTGTTTACTCTCTCGGTTAAGCCTCCATGTTTTGAAGGAGTGAGACATTCTACCACTTCTCAAAGGTCTTTAATTTCCTTGCAACTATTTCTCTTTGGAAAGCTGCCAGGCTGATGGAATCTTAGATCAGAGACACAGATAAGATGGAAAGATACAAAACACACACACACAGATACATACACAAAGAAAGAAAGATACAAAAAGGAGGTAAAAATGTCCATAATGAACTCACGTTCATTGAGGAAACCTCTAATCTAATGAGAATGGATTTTGTAGAGAAGATTGTACACGAGCAATTAATTATTCATGGCAGAGACATCATTAGGATTTCATTTTGTTTAAAGGCCTCTAAGTGACTTAGGCAATTGGGTTAAGCAGGAGAGGAATTTCAAGAAAGAGACAAGGGAAAGCTTTTCATTATATTGACTTTTTCTAATATTTTCAAGGTAGTTATTATGACTTGGCACATAAATTACACTCCAACTAAAAACCTCCAATGGTGTGCCTGGGCAAGAGTCTCCACATGGGTGGATCATGGACCGGTACGTTCAGGTGAATGCAAATTGACAGAGATTTCTGACAGGATTAGGAGATTTATTCCAGAATTCTGTAATAATTCAATTTGGCTTTTTGGTTACTTTGAGAGTGTGAGGCGTCTCCTTGAAATGACAACGGGATTTGTGCAACCTGTGATATTTGCACTCAATGATCCTTTTCCCAGGGCCCTATGGGAGGCGAGCACCTGTTCATTTACAGTAGTTGTGAAGTAAGATACTTTAATAAAAACCCTAGAGATCTGGAGTATGAAAGGCCCTACTGCTTGCTTATCTTAAAGGTGAACATTTGAAATTGGTGTCAGGTTGAGATTTCAATGTGAGATTGATTCTCAACATAGAGTTAGAGGTATAGGGTAAATTTATAGAGAGTCATTGCATACAGGATCAATTTTGATGGGCACTTAAGAAATGTTAGTTGAATTAATTCAGGAGTTCTTGTCTATTTTATCTATGTTTGTATCCCAAGCATCCAGGACAATGCCTGGTAGGTGCTTGATAAGTATTAGTTGTTGAGAAATTTTAAGGTTGAAATAGTAAATCAGGGCATGTCTGTGTGGGGAACGTCATGCCAAGCAGGGATCGCGGTTGGGGTGTTGGGTTAGTAAAAGGGAGAACCTTTTCCCTGTTTGGGGACTAAATAGCCCTGTAATACCTTTAGGATAATAAAGTGTTAGGACTAGCTCCTTAGCCCTGCAGGGTGGAGCGGTAGACAGGAAAGAGCCGCAGATGTGGAGCAGGAAGCCCTGGGGCTGAGGTTTTAGCTGGGTCCTCGGCCCACAACTACAGCAGCAGCAGCAGCAGCCAGCATATGGAAAGATCTACGTGTTGTAGTAGGAGGGAAAGAGTCAATAAACAATAAATGCAACAAATAAGTAAATTATATACCACAGTAGAGGGTGATAAGTGCTATAGAAAAACATTTTAAAAATAGTAGTATGCCCGATATGATTTCATTTGCAAAAATCTACTTTACACATTTTCGGAAACTTGTCTCATGGAAAAACAAGATATTCCCTTATCTTTATACATTCCAGCAATAAGTTTTTATAACCACTGCTTAACTGATGATGCTATCAAGCCACAATTGACATGGCTTTTATACAAGGGTAGCTCTCATTTTTCAGCAGCGGAAAAGTTCTCCCAGAGGCTCCCTCATTTTAATATCACAACTAACAACGGATGTATGGGTTTATCTATCTCGGCCTCTCTGTACCTCTGTGTTACACAGAGTGGTGAGATGGCATGCTGTTTTCTTAGCTTGACACATACCACAGCCAGAATTCCGTGACATGGTTTACACATTTTACAGCTAAATGTTTAGGCCTCGAGAACAGGCCTTCCTCTCTTGAAATCAAATACTTTGCTTTCAACACTGCTTCCTTCGTGCGGGGTGAGGAGCAGTCTTGCCCTTGAAGTTGGCTCCAGGGCTCTGGCCCTGAGTGAAACACAATCCCTGGGATGAAGCAGAGGCCAGGTCAGAAGGAAATGTTTCTTCTCTTAGCTTAGCTTGCTGCCAAACTGAAGGAATTTGTTTTCATACCAACCAGACACATTTGCACATATGGGAAGGGGACTAGTGTTTGTGATTGAGTCTCAAGATGGTTCCAGCCTGACCTGGTTTCTTTTGGCCTATTAGTAACTTGTGGTTCTTGCCTCATAAGTCCTAAGAATTGTAGGATTCTGGCACTCAGTAATAGTTTACAATAAAGATCTAAGCATTTGTTTTCTTGATCCTTTGTTGGGGAAAATAGAATTAGCTGTGTTACATCTCTTCTTTTATCTCTACCCCATACAATCCTTCCCACCATCCACATTTTAGTATGGAGTTAGCTGTAGTTTTTTTTTCCTCCTTTACTCATTCAAATCTAGGATGCACATTAGTCAGAAAGCTGAACACTAAGCTCTTTTCTCTGAGCCACAGTGGAATAAACTAGAGGTTTCGTGCATCACTCTGATAGTATTCTGTTTCCTTCACCAATTTAATTCCATTATTACAGGGAAGAAAATGCATGATGGTACCTGGATGGAAGGGGGATCAGTGCAATACAAATTCTTTGGAAATGTGTGAGTGGTGTGCATTAAGATGCTGGGTTTCCGTCTCATTTACCTTTGGTTTGTATGCACTACAATTTAAGTACCTGCAAAGATGCTGGAGGAGGAGACCCCAGCCAGTGGTTCCAAATGCTACTCCCACATTAGGATTGCTAGGAGGCATGGGGCCAAAGTTTCATTTTCTAATGATTATTGAGATTCTTCAATTTGTGGGAGAAAACAAAAATAAATCAAAACAATGGTGTAGTTTTAATTTCTCCTTTGAGAAAAATGGTGTCAACCAAACCTGTACCTTTATGCCGTGCTGACCTGCCGAAATGCTGTGAGAACAACTGGTAAATAGGCACACAATGGGGGGCTTTAGCTCAATGGGCTCAATTTTTGGATGCTAAATTCCAGCTCCATCCCAGGTATACCTGGCTTTTGCCATTGGGTCGGTCTCACAGCATCAGCCCTACTTTTGCTGAGTGAATTTTGTGTTTGAACTTTGTTTCTCCAACTTTGACTCTCAGATGGCCTAAGAAACTCGAGTTCTGGCCTTTTTCCCCTCCTGATTGCTTCAAGTAGACTCAACCTAGAGTCTGATGATCAAATACCCACCTGGGCTCTGATCAGGCTACCTTAGTTGCCTGAGTATTTGGATTTCAAACAATATAAGAGCAATGCTGATTCCCAACAACCATGACTATGGTCATTGTGAAGTTACTCTGAATGTGCTGAGAAGTCTTGTTCCAGATCTGCAGCCTGAGGCCACAGTCTCTCAAGCCTTCTTTTGAAGTTTGAAGCCCCATCTGTAGGTTGGAAGGATCATCATTTGCTTAGGAGTGAGACCAAAATTTTCTGTGGTAGGCAGAATAATGGCCCTCCAAAAACGTCCACGTCTGAATCCCCAGCACCTCTGACTATGTTATGTTACATAGCAAGGGGGAATTAAGGTTGTAGAAAGAATTAAGTTGCTCATCAGCTGACCTTAAAATTGGGAAATTAGTCTGGATTATCGAGGCAGGTCTAATGCAATTTTAAGGATTCTTTAAAGTGGAAGAGGGAGGCAGAAGAGGAGGTCAGAATCAGAGAGAGATCTGAAGATGATGAGCTACTGGCCCTGAAGATGGAGGAAAAGGCCACAAGCCATGAAATGTAGAATGTAGGTGTCCTATGTGTAGGAGGCCTCCAGAAGCTGGAAAAGGCAAGGAAACGGATTCTCTCCTAGAGTCTCCAGAAGAAACACAGCCCTGCTGACACCTTGATTTTAACCCAGTAAAACCCATTTCTGACTTCCGTCTTCCAGAACTGTAAGATAACAAGTTTGTGTGGTTTTAAGCTACTAGTTTGTGGTAAATTATCACAGCAGCAATAGGGACTGAATATACCGCTCATCAACAAAAAGCCCCTTTCTATTCCATGACGAATTTTTATAACCTAAAAAAAATCCATTCTTGAACACATAAAGTTAAACTCCTACTTAAAATGCCTGGACTATTGAATAAAAATACAACTTTGTGCACATCCTTAATTAAATCCTTAAATTAAAAATTTAAATATGAAAGTGCTCACTCAAAGTATATGGACATTTCAGAGACTTTTGAGACAAATTTCCTGATAAAATGCACAATCTCTCCAGAAGTGCATAGAGTGACATTCCCATGAGCACTTGCCAATACTGTGAATTTATATTTTTAAATCTTTGCCAATTGTTAGATGAAAAATTGTTTTTCATGTATACAATAAATATTCATTGAGTGGTCACTTTGTGCCAAGCACTACACTGAGCAATGTGTTACTTTAATTTGAAAATGTTTACTTGTTTGAGATTGAACATCTTTTCATAAACTCAATATTACATACACATATATATTTTCTATATGTAAAGCTTACTCTGGCTGCGGTAAGACCAGTGGACAGCAGGGGCACCTGAGGGCCGGAACTGAGGACAGGAGATCCCCCTGGAGACTATGGCAACAGTGCAGGTGGTGGCTGAGGGTGGCTAGGCTTGGGGTATGCAGAGGAGATGATGGAGAAGTGGGCAGGTTTGGGATGTACTGTGGAGGTAGAGCTAAGAGGACCTGCTGGTGGTTTACATGAGGACTGTGAGGGAAAGGGGAACCAAGGGTGACTGCAGAGTTTTTGGGTTGAGCAATGGAGTGGATGGTGGCATGATTTCCTTAGGTGGGCAAGACAGTGTGGAGGAAAGTGTGGAGTGGAGAAAGGTGAATTAAGATTTCTTTTACGTGTAAGACGCCTATTAGACAAATGGAAATGCTGAGTCAGCAGTTGGATTTACAAGACTCAAAATTGGGAGGGATAGAGTTGGAGATATAGATTTGGGAATCAGGGTATAGATAGTATTTAAAGCAGTAAGAATGGATGATATTGCCTGGGAGAGAGAATAGGTAGAGAATAGAAGACTGAGGACTGAGATATGGAGCATGTGACATTTAAATTGTGGGAGAGGGGCTGGCCTCGTGGCTTAGTGGTTAAGTGCCAGTGCTCTGCTGCTGGTGGCCCGGGTTCGGATCCCGGGCGCGCACCGACGTACTGCTTCTCTGGCCATGCTGAGGCCGCGTCCCACATACAGCAACTAGAAGGATGTGCAACTATGACGTACAACTATCTACTGGGGCTTTGGGGGAAAAATAAATAAATAAATAAAATTAAAAAAAAATAAATTGTGGGAGAGGAAGAGGATCCAGTAAAGGAGAGAAAATGAATGGTGAGATGGCAGGATCTAGTGAGTCTGATGTCAAAGGAACCTAAAGAAGAAAATATTTCAAGAGGCATCAACTGTGTTGATTGCTGATTAGGTATTGAGTGAGGTGAGGACAAGCAATTGACCTTAGCTTTGGCGATATGTTTGATAAGGTTAGAGAGGAACTGCAGATGAAGACGAATATCCTGAGGGATTTTGCTATGAAGGGAACAGATAAATGGAGTGAAACCTGCATCTGATCTTGGAATCTAGGAAAGATTTAAAACTGACATGTTTGGAGGCTGGTGGGAATGTTCTTCCCTGTGGGAGAAATGGATGATGCTGGAAGGAAAGAGGATAACTGCAGGACCTTTTCACTTATCAATGAGAAATCAAGGAAGAATGGGGTCCAGAGCACAGCGGAAGGATTATCTTTGGTATTTTCAGGGATATTTCGCAGAGCAGGGAAACAACATATGGGGCACAAATGGAGACTAGTTCATGGATGCAGTGGAAGTAAGATGTGGTAGTCCCTGATCACTTTGTCTGCAGCCCCCCATGTACCTCAAGGCGTGTACATAAACTTCCTCCTCATTGCCACTTCCTAGCTATTTGTCCTTCAAAAATCTCAGGCTTGGAAGAATAATGCTGTTACTCTTCACCATTCCAATCATCTACCCAACGCCCTCCACTTGTCCACAATCTCCTCCTTCAGTAGGTGAATCTGGCACTTGGATCACTGACTTTCTCTCCATGGCTCCTCCTCTCGTATTTTGGGCAACTTCACTATCCCCGTAGGTGATCCATCTAATAATCTGCTGCTCCAGATCCTTGATTTCCTCAATTCCAGTGCCCTTTCTCCATCTCACCTTGCCACCTACTCACAGGGTCATTCTGCAGACCAATAAATGCATCTTCTAAGAAGGCAGTAGGTAAAGCAGTGCTTGGTAGTGCTAGCCAAGTTTCAATTAGAGCAAAAAAGGAAAGAGAACTTTTAGAATACAGATGGAGATTATAGGGGATTTTGCTAATGACAGGTGGTAAGTTTGGGAGGAGAACAGGATAGATGATTAGGCCCAAGAGGTGGCTCTACAGAGCAGTATGGCGATGAGCATCCGTTTGATTACGCTAAGGACTAAAGGAAAGGGGGATGTAAGGCATAATGGGATCGGTTCTAGAAGTCTCTCTGAGGAAGGGGGGTAATCAAATGAAAGCTGTTTTTCCCAGTGATTTAGCTGTTTAGCTGTTCTGGTGTTGGCCCTCCTCGGTAGCAGCTGGAAAGGCAACTCCCTGAGCAGTGGTGGCTTCAGGGAAGGACCAGGGTGGCCGGTCTTTCCTTCAGATGGAAGTGTCATGGCAGTTGGGAGTGTGCCTTCAGGCAAAGTCCTTGGGGTGGTTACAAGTGTTGTGTTGTGGCCGCTAAGCATCTACTTCAGGAAGTTGATCTCTCCCTTGGGGGTAGGGAATGACTCACAGAGAAGATGGCGGGTCTTCCCAGCAGCAAAAGGTGTCACTCTCGTATATGTTGTATTTCTTTTAGTTATTTTGTTTGTTAATTAGTTTTTAACTGAACCTTATGTAGTAAGAATTTTCCTATATTTGTATGTTATTTACAACTGCATTAATATTGCATGGAATCAAGGTGTAAAAAGGTGCTATTTTATTTCCTGTTGTTAGATATGCATGCTGTTTCCAAATCTTTGCAAATATATGTTGTAACAAACATTTCTATGTAAATATGTATATCTCATTTGCCGAATTATTATTTAGGATAAATTTCCAGTACCAGGATTATTGGATTGAAATATTTGGCAGGTTTAGAGCCATTTCCATGATTCTTTGGTTTTAGTCCTTAGTAGATTACGTAATGAAGGATAAGTTAAACCTCCTTTCATGGCTCCAGACTGCTCCTCCTTCTTTTGTCCATCTCCCAATACACGTCCTCAATTTTCTCCACCCACCACCATTTCTTTTTATCACCGTACTTCCCTTCATTAACAGCTATCACTCATACCCTCTGGAATTCCACCAGTAAATTTAACATGTCTCTTGTATTTGCATTGAAGCTACCATGAGGATAGTCATAAGAATTTGCTTTGAAATCTTGTTGGAACAACAGAATGATATATGGAGATATTACGTTATAGAAAAGATTTGAGAGCCAGAGAGGCCCAAGATTGAATTTTAGCCTTACCATCTACTAGATAAAAATACTTTGAAATATATGCAAATATAGATGTGATATGAAAATTACCTTGAGCAAGACTTTTATACTCTCTGAGCTTCATGTATCCGCCTATAAAATGGCTCTAATAATAACACTTTATCATAGAGTTGATGTGTGAGAGAAATTCAGCCACGTGAAAATACCTTCCATCACGTGTCTGGTGAGTGATAATTGTTATTTCTACTTCTCATTTCTCTGTTTTCCCTGGCTTTTGATCATTTTTGGATCAAATGACTCAATGTGGCTCTTGGTGTCATCATTGCCCACAGCCAGATCTCCCCAAGAACACATCCTGTAGTGGGACAAATTTGCCCGTTACTTGCTACAACAAAGGAGACCACACTAAGAAGTCACTCAGGATTTAAGCTTGTATTAGGTGATTTTGCCAGTGTTTAAAGAAGCAGGGTACTCTACTGGATTGGATACTGCCAGGAAGTAAAATTATATCTATGCTTGGATAACTTAATAATTTTTATCTAGAAGGTGGGAGAAATGGAGTGGAAATAAAGATGTAATTTGCAAAAAGGCTGTGGTCACTCATGTTAGCTGAAAGAGGGAGGTGTCTAATTATTTTCATGGTTTTCCCAGGATTCTTGTTCCATCTGTACTCAGACATATTCTTGGAGGAGTCTCCCTTTTATCTTGCTCTATCATGCACCCAGAGTGACCTTATCTGATGCTGGTGTTCTGTGAAATTGTTTATCTTCAGTAGAACATCATGATCTTGCTGTTAGTGCCAGCTGATGGCTTTCAGAAATTTTTTTTCTATAATTCTCATTTTTGGTTAAGGGCAGACAAAGTTATGCCACAGGACACTAATCCACAATATTGAGATTTTCACTATTACTGAGATTCTGCTTGTCAGGAGGTTGTCCAGAGAATATTATTTGTGCTTGAACAGTTAGTACCTCTCGTTCCTTTGCTCCTTTTGCTGCAGGATGCATAATTGAGTGATTTGATATGACAATGGTTGCACATTTTTGACTCTGTGCAGGATGCACCAGTCAAGTGGGATATAGGCAATTATAAAAGAGAAAATTAGTCTTCGTAATAAGCTGTAAAGTCAGGGGCCAGATGACTAAACCCAGGCCATGAAAACATGTCCCATAATCCAGCTGGGTCTGCTCTAGAGATCCAGAGCACGCTCCTTTCTTTTAGTCTAATTACACACTGACCGCCTCTCCAATTGTGCTTATGTTGGCAAAGTGAGGTGTATTTACTATAGCATAAATTTCCCCTTAGCTAGTGAACTTAACTGGTGTTTTTGGGCCTTCACAGTAGAGATAGTGTATACATAAAAGTAACACTGTAAGGGGCACAGATCCTATTGAATGACAGTCATTTTTATAGGGGAAAAAACCCTGCTTCTGTTTTTACTCATTTAAATTTTATTCATGTAATAATTTGCAGTGAAGTATTTATTAATAACCCTTCATGATTATATTTAGACATATGCAGATATGTAAATATAAAAATAAAAGTAAATATTTTAACTATAGCTTTAAAATGTAATTGACCTATTGGTATATTTTAAAACAATGTATATATTATATTGGATTTATCATTAAAATTTTTTTCCCATCATTCATATATATTTAAATTCTTATTTCATCAATGAGTGAAATGATGTGAAATAACTTGATCCTTGAATGATGGTACATCTGCTTCCAACACTTTATCAAATTAGAAAACATATTTCTTGCATGGTTGAGAGTAAGCCAGAAGTCATTATAATTTTTGATTTATCGTCTGAATATACTGATTTTAATAAGGAAACAATTAAGTCACATCCGCTGAGGAAACTCCACAGGCCCCAAGTGAGGTAGCCAAGGACCCTAAACTAGGGCCCATAGCACAGTGACATGGTGACACAAAGAGGTGGGTTTAGAAGTCTAGTGTGAGCATGGAAGGGGGCAGCGTGTGGAGAGCCCAGGGTGCACACCCCCCTGAGAGGGGTTCTGGTTGGGAATGTGTAGAGTTCGAAGAGTGAATAAGCAAAGGAAAGGGTTGGGTTTGGTAAAAGTACATAAATCCAAGTGTAATTGTGGAAGGAGCTTCTGGGGCCCTGCAGCGAGTCATGTCTCTTGCTGAGGCTGCTCAGCTCACTGTAGGCGGAAAATCATGGCGCTCTAATTCTGTCTTTCCTCCACCGCTGTGTAGAGGAGACCATGAACTGGCAGAGACAGGCTCACTCTCCATCACCCTAGGTGAGCTGACCTTGGACAGCTGCCACACTGGGGTCGTGTAATTCTCACAGCAACCTTGGGAGGAGACATTCTTGTGATCTTCATATTTCATAGGAAAAGTCTGAAGGTTAGAACAGTTAGTACCTTGCCCACTTTCGCAAAACTTGTGAGTGAGCTAGCCAGCAATGAACCCAGGTAGTCCACTCTAGAGTCCACACTCAGAACCCCCATGGTATCATGTCCTCTCCTGTTCTGCGTCTTCCCCTCAAATCACAGTCCTCTTGCAAGTGTCCCATCTTAGAGGAGAATCAAGTTTGACTCCAAAGTTTTCACACTGAACAACTGAGTGGATGGTGGCATCATTTCCTAAGGTGAGGAAGACATGGGTAGAGGCAGTCTTGGGTAGAGGGTGGTGAGTCAAGACTTCTGTTGAGTTTGGGATGTTTATCAGATAGCCAAGTAGAGAGCTGAGTCAGCAGCTGGATTTACAAGACTGGAAAGACTAGGGACAGAGCATTGCAAAATTTATTGTTAGCCAAAAAAGCTCTTTTTTACTCCATCATGAATTTCTAAAGACACACACACACACACACACACACACACACACACACACACACACGGGGGGTGGTTGGAGAGAGAGAGAAAGCTTGGCAAAATAGCAAAACATTAACATTATTGAATATAAGAGATAGGTACATGGGTGTTCGCTGTGTTCTTTTTGCTTTTGGTAAAGTTTGAAAATTTTTCTAACAAAACATTACATGTAAACTCTTTATTGAACCTGTCTTCCCCTCACCCTGTGCCTCAATGTTCTATACTGGTTCCCAGGCATGGTTTGGGTTCCAGGTGGGACACTTGGGAAGGCTCTGTAGTGTGTTGTGGGGTATAGCCTGGTGGAGCCATGGCTATGGGGGTGCTCTTGGGGCTGGGCTTTAGGGCCCTGTTGGGGTGTGGTCCTCTGTGAAGCTCTCCTTAGAGGCTGTCCATAGGAAGGTGATCAGGGAGGTGACTATAATATATGGTGACCTGAGGCCAGGCTCTGACTTCTTTCAGCTCTCTGGGAGTCAGTGACATGTGCAGCCACGGTCAGATTTTTCATAAATCTCTTATTTAAAAATCATTCAGAAATTTTTATTCAGCTAAAAGTTGGCTTTATGTTAAGCAGGAGACACAATTTTGTTGGCAAAAAACTTGCCCCATTGATTCAGGAAAAATGTAATCCACTGACAACTTCAGCTCTGAGAGAAAGGAGTATGGGAAGCTGGAGTCCTCCCTAGGGAGCACTGGCCTCCAGAATCAGCGTCAGGAGCCATATATAAGAAAGCCATACTGAGTTGAAGAGGATCCACTGATTGGTGTAGACCAGTGCCTCTGGCCATCTCTCCAAGGTAAAATGAAGAGGTCACTGCTCATAGTTCTGCCCATTGGGAAGATTTCCCTTCACCACTGTTTTTCAGGCAATCTCAAAGTGGAGCTGTAGGGCTGCAGTCCACTTTTAGGTGGCGCCTAGATGTCATGCAGAACCACCTGTAAAACAAGCCTGAGTTTCTTCCATGTCAGTCGACGGGTCATAGGGAGCTCCCATGGGGCCATATGAGTGGATTGAGAGAGAGAAGGCAATGTAGCAGAAGTAGGGGGCATACTTCCTCATGGAACGCACTAGTGTCTTCAGAACCTGCTGGAGCTCGATCTCAAATATACCACTTCCACTTGATAGAATGCTGCAGTGCGTTCTCAACTTTACGGCTTCATGGGTCAGACAGCACCTAGTACATGATAGGCAGCTCAGGACACATGGTGACTTGGTGGCCTATGATCAACTGTTGTCTCTGCAAAGGCCCGGTACAAATCTAAAAACTGTTTCTCCAAATGAGAGTAGTCATCTGCAGAGAATCTGTGGCTTTGTTTCAAAATCCTTAGAGTCTGCGCTGTGATTTACCTATAGAGGTTTGCCAAACATCCTTATTTGCCACTGACAATTCAAGCACCACCCATACTTATGGGTACTATGCTTCAAGTGAGCAGCCTGCATGGCAGCCTGGACCTACTGAAGATCTTCCTCTTGTTCTGGACCCCACTCAAAACTGGAAGCTTTTTGGATCACTGGATAAGTGGGTTGGAGTAACATGCCAAAATGAGGTATAAATTGCCTCCAAAATCCAAAGAGGCTCACTAGGAGTTGTGTCTTTTCTTAGTGGTAGGAGGGGCCAGATACAGCAACTTGCCCTTCACCTTGGAAGGGGTATGTCGACATGCCCAAGACCATTGCATCCCTCAATTTTTCATGAAGGTAGAAGGCTCTTGAATTTTGGTGGGATTTATTTCCTACCTTCTGGCATGCACATATCTTATCAATGAGTCTAGAGTAGTCACTCCCTCTCACCAGATCCAGTCAACATAATATTGTCAATGCAATGGACTAGAATGAGGTTCTGCAGGATGGAAAAGGTGATCGAGATCCCTATAGACTAGGGCTGGTGAGTTGATGTACCCCTGACGTAGAACAGTGAGGGAAAGTTATGGGCCTTCTCAGTTGAGAGCCAACTGCTTTTGATGGTCTTTATGAACAGGTAAAGAGAAAAAAGCATTTGCGAGACCAATAACAGCATATCAGGTGCTAAGAGGTGTGTTGATTTGCTCCAGGGATGACACTATATTTGGAACAGCAGCTGCAATTGCAGTAACCACCTGATTAAGTATATGATAATCCACTGTCATTCTGTCTACTGCACAGGCCGAATCAGCGAGCTGAATGGGGACATGGTAGGAATCACCACTCTGCATCTTTCTGGTGCACTGTGGTGGCATTGATCTCTGCAAGCCCTCCAAGAATGAGGTGTTACTTTTGGTTTACTATTTTCACAGGTAGAAGCAGTTCTATTCACTTTTACTTGAATTTTCCTTTCATAATAGGCTGAACATAAAAATAAAACTGGTAGCTGCTTCATTTTCACCTTCTACATCTCATAAATGTGTCTTTTGAGGTGCGCCTTAACCAGAGCATTTCTGGGAATTCTGGGAGACATGGTTCAGCCTGTGCAAGTTGAAATGTTTTAAAACACTTCAAAATAAACTATAGATTTCATCACACTTCAGCATGCTTTTGCAAATGATGACATTCTGTTCTCTAACTATATGCCATTGTGATCCTTTGTCATATCCATTTTACAGATGAGGAAACTGAAGCACAGGAGAGAAGGGCGCGTGTCTAAGTTGCACAAGTTAAGTGGTGGCGCTGGAGTTTATATCCAGCTCTGTCTAGCTCCAAAATCTGTGCTATTTCTAATAATATAATACATATATTATATATATATATAGGCACACATATATATATATGTATGCACACATATTTATTTAAATTTGTAGTAGGGGGCTTTCAGTTCCTTTTAAAATAAATTTACTTAAGTAGAAAAGGAAAAAGAGTAAATTTCCGAAAGAGCAACAACTACTTCATTAATCGAATGATAGTACAGGTAAAAATTGTGGCCCAAATCGTGAATGTGGTATGTGAATTACTAAAGTTTAGGAACATTCTTCTCAACCATGCTGCTTTCACTAGGCAAATCACTTCCCTTGAGAAAACATGTTTTATCCATGGCCTCAGTGAATGAGGGCCACTAAAATATTAATTATCTGAGCATTCTTAAGCATAACTGCATCAGCTTCGATTTGCCTAGATAGATAGACATTTTAGTGGTTCATAGCAATATGTAATAAACTGAATAACTGTAGGCTTTAATGTAATCTCACACAGTCCTATTACATCCCAATTACTTTTTTGACCTTTTTAGGATAGTTCTTGCCTTAAAAACACATACAATCTGCAGTTCTAAATGTCTTCTTCCTGTGCTATGCCAAAGAAATCAATAGATCAGGAAGAATTAATATCTTGCCATGCCTTCCATTTGTAATAATGTTGTCCCAGGAAAGGCATAATGCACGCCTCCCAGGCATAATAAATGTTTACTGAGCACTGTGAGAAGCTCCCCGTTTTTCATTCCCATGAGTTTCAGGACCTTAATAACATCTTTTATTTCCCTTAAATTAATAAACAGATCTAGGATCAATCCTATTGTTGCATCAGAAAAGGTGGAAGAATGGCTGCATTAGACATAGATTTGATGCTGGAAAGAAACTCCTCTTGAAAGTAAGTTTATAATGTGTTTAGAGGTAAATGACAGTGTCAATTATACAGTCCAAATAGAACTATCCAGAATTATACAGTCTCTGTGTAGAACAATCAACATGAAGTCCAGTTGTCCCCACCCACATAAGTGATGCGTTTGCCAAATGATTACGATATTAAGAAATTAACGCACTTGTTCAAAATTAAATAAAAAAACTACTATTTATTGAACATCTATGTACTAGATTCAAAGCTATACTTGGCCTAAGACATGCTGACTGTCCTCTGGAGACTCCTGATTTAGTAAGGATGAAATTAGACTGAATAAATCCCATTACAGTGAGATGGGGTAAAATAGAGGAGAGCAGTAGGTATTGTTGTGGCACAGAGGAGGCTGTGATTGGCTCTACTTGGAAGAGTCAGAGAGCACTTCACAGAGAAGGAGGGGGATGAAGATGGTCTTGAACATGGAGGAGGAGTTAGAGAGGCTCTAAACAAAGGCGAAGGAAAGTCATATCAGAGTGGAAACTGAGTCCAAGGATGAGGATTAATTCTAAAGTGTACTGAAGTATGTTCTAAAAAATATTAATTTTCCAAACTGCTATTTGGGAAAGATCATTTTTAGGGTTTATTAGGGCTGCATTTATTTGCAGCTCATAGAAAGACCAATTAACAGTGCTTTAAATGGGTAAGAATTTGTTTCAAGCAACAAGAGTGTGATGTAGACCAGCTGGGTCAGGGGTTGTGGTTCAGGGATGCTCTTGGAAATCTGCCTCCTTTCATCCACCAGCATTAGTGAATAGCCTTCATGCTCATGTCTGTGCCTCATGGTCGCATGCTGCAGCTTCAGGCTCATGTCTCCATCACAGGCAGGAGGATAGAAGAGGGAATGAAAGGGTGAAGGAATATTACAGCTGAGTCTGTTCTTTAAAAGATTTTCTGAAAGTTCCTCCTACAGACTTGAATGAACATTATCGACCTGAACTTGGGTACACAGCTGTCCCATCTAAGAGCAAGGGAGTCTGAGAATCAACAATGTTCACTTCCTAGCCCACGACCGATGAAGGAAGAGAGAAGGGGCTGTGGACATTTTGTGAAGAGCCAGTGCACAAAGTCTGGCACAAAGTTCTTGCAGATGAGACAGTTCTAAGCCAAAATCATATAATTTTAGCACTAAAGGAGGTCTACACATCTAAAGGAGGAGAAAACATCTTCTCTAAGCTCTTCATTTTGTAGATGAGACAACTCAGGTCCAGAGAGGCTAAGGGACTCACTCAGGAACGCAGAGGTAGCTGGTGATAGAGCTGAACTCGAACTCAGGTCACCTGGTTTTCCAGTCCTAGGCCTTTTCTCATGTACCATGAACTGATGTGGTGAACTTTAATTATTTACATTGATCTTGAATCAAACTGTAATCACAAAGTATTGTTGAAAATTTCTGTAATGATTATAATCAGAATAAAAAAACAACAGCTAAAAATAAAAACTCTAGAAGAAACTGAAACCTTAAGACACATGAGCAAATATTGATAAAATAGCTTAGTGTTTACTTGGTATCTTACTATCCTTGGAAGGGAGATAAAAGATGAAAGACCATAATTATATTGGGCAAGAATAAAACCTCTCATCTTTTGAGGAACAAAGCTCTAAAACAAAGTTGGTTCTTCCAAGCAGAATTCAACTAGCCTAAAAAGTGATCATCAAATCTTTCTCCTAACCCTTCTTCAGATCTTTAAAAGCAAGATGATATTCCTCCACAAGAAAGTTATTTTTCAGTGCTATGGAGCCTATCTCTGATGATAGCACTCCTGCTTATCACAGAATGTCTAAAGATTTGTCAAATGGTAGTTTGTAGAGGGGAGGATAACGGATGGGAAAAACATTCCACAAAGACATTTTTCTTCCCTTGGCAGTGAGAAAAGCCTGCTGTCAGATTATTGCCTCTTACTTAAAGGAAGGCCACTGAACATCCACAGTACGATTTAAACCATGGAGAACACAGATTATTTTATTAAAATGTATGTAAATATTGATTTGGAAAGAAAATTATATGAAAATGTTGTAATGACTTGATAAGGAAGCAAGTATGCCAAATATTACCTTCCACTTCTAAACATTTTGAGAATGAAGCATAATAGATACAGACACATGATGATACATTTCTATAAATTCTATCCATTGATACATATTCATGTAAGTGGTTACCTAAATAATAACCTCTGTCTGGAGTCTGTTGGCTGGATTCACTGATGTGAATAAAATATGTTAGTGGCTTATTCTTTTTTTTTTTTCTATTTTAATTTTTGTTTATTGCAGTAACATTGGTTTATAACATTGTATAAATTTCAGGTGTACATCATTATACTTCTATTTCTGCATAGATTACATCATGTTCACCACTCAAATACCAGTTACAACCCATCACTGCACACATGTGCCATGTTATCTCTTTCGCCCTCCTCCCTCCCCCCTTCCCCTCTGCTAACCACCAATCCAATCTCTGTCTCTATGTGTTTGTTTATTGTTGTTATTATCTACTACTTAATGAAGGAAATCATACGGTGGCTTATTCTTAAATTTGTCTCCAACGTTTTTTCACATTTTGTGACGTTTTGTGTTTTCAAGTAGTATTTTAAAATTTGTTCAAGTTACCTTAGTATCTGCTCTGAATTCCACGATTTTGAACCCATATGGCAATTAGTGGCCTCCTTTGACTTACCACTAATGCAGGTAGGACTTTGTTATAATTCCATAATCTAAACAATCATATTTTATTTTCTTGTGCTTAGCATATGGTAAGCACCCAGATATTGACTAATCAAATCAATTTTTATGTGTCTTTTCAGCATTCAAACTGTTCGTGCACTGCAGTGAAACACTATGCATCATTTTACTGAAACTCTATGTAGAATTCTTGGCTGACTTTGAGCATGGCCATATTCCCCTCATCTCAATGAGGTGAAGCCATTGAAGGAGTTCAAAGTATAAATGGGTTGTATATGTTGTATATGTTATATGGATAACAGCAAGAATAAATGGCCTCATTAATTACAGTCATAGGATCATGGGGACATGGGTGTGGTGGGCAATTAGTGGCTATTAGTGAGTTATAAAGTGCCTGAATATCACAGATTGTGTGCGAGTTTTGGTCCTGCAAATAACTAGTATGCATTTTAAAAAATCAGTTTAGGATATTAATCATTGTCATATCTTTAATCTTTTTCTGTTTGATTTTCCAAGGCTCCACCAGGCCTTCTTAGCAGAAAGCACAGTTTCTTCACGTCAAAGCCTCTTCCATTTGGCTGTGCTGGGATCCTCTCTGTCCTGTGGGCTCCAAGCCAGCCCAGACTCGCCTTGTCTCATGGAGAAGTCCCCCTTGCTGCCCATGGACCTCAGCTGGGACCATTTGAAGCTCTAAATGGAAAGCGTTAGGTTCCATTTCTTGTCCACCGAGGAGGCTTTTTGGCACTTAGACAAAGAGGCCCATGTCCCAGCAAACCAGCTCTGCACACCAAGTGGGCCTGGGAGGAATGAGCCTTCCAGGCCACAAAGGTCCTGCATGCTTTTCTTCTCAGCTCCTTATAGTTACAAATGGAAAAGAGACCCCGTAAGTATTCATAGTCACCAAATGGATATCTGTTCCAAGGTGACTTCTGTTTTTACCTAGCCGGAGAAACTGCTGACTGCTATTTTTTTTTTCACCAGGAAAAAAAAAAAATCAAAACAAACAAAAAAACCTATTTCTAGGACTTTTGACATCATTCACTTAATAAATATTTATAGAATACTATGATGCACAGAATACTTTTCTATAGCAATGCATTTCAAATCTTTTTAATGGAGGAAAATATTTTGCACTGAGACCCATTCTACACACACACACACACACACACACACACACACACAGACACACAGACACGCAACTGAGACTAAGGTTCATTTAGTGAAACTTACCCTTAATATGTGGGAAGCATGCTACTATTTGCTATTCCTTCCTATTTGCTTCCATTTTATAGTATGTCATTAACAAAAAGGTGGTCAGGCTACTAGGTTGATTTTACTACTGATTGTAAACTGCAAACGGAATAACACAGCTATAGGGAACACAGAAACCTTTTGATTGGCTAATATAGCTCCAGGCACATAGCAGATGCTCAATAAATATTAGTTTGATGTATATGGTCCCTTTTTTTAAGCGTTTTACAATCCATGTGAGATAAGACACATATTAAAAATAAAGATGCCATATAAAAATTAATGATCTAAATCAGCTAATGAATGAAGTCATAAGGCAGTAATACATGATTAAGAAACGAAAAAGTGTTCTAGATGGTAAGTTTTGTGAATTGAGCTAATAAATGGTTATCCCTTACAATATAAATATGAACAATTTATTTTTATGATTGAAAACCCAATTCTTGGTATCAATTTTAATTTGGTCTTTAGTTGTGAAACATTTATGTCTTAGCTAGATGAGTCAGTCAGCTATAGTAAAGGGAAAAAAAGGAGCGCACTGATAAATTACACTTTTGTTTAGCCTCCAAATCCAAAGTAATACTTTATTGAAATAAGATGTTCTGCTTTAATTTTAAATCTTGGTAAATGAAGAGACATTTGGATTTCTCAAGTTCTTCACTGTGTAACACAGTGTAGCCCAGTAAATGAGCTTTGATATGCAGATATCTCTACTCTGAGAGGTGGTTTTTTCTTAAAATAGTTTGAGGATGTAGAAAATTTATTTAAGACAGTAGTTCCCAAACTTCGTTGCACATTGGAATCACCTGGGAAATTTTCACAAATTTTACTAATGCCTGACTTCTACTCCCAGTGATTCTGATTTAACTATATGGGGTGCAACCTGGCCTGGGGACTTTTAGCAGGGATTTTAATGTGAAATAAAGTTAAGGGAACTGAAGCCATCCCTCTCTCCTCAGAAGCCTTCACTATCTTGTACTGATGGTCTGTCCTTGCCTTAGTTAAGGTGTAAAGATGAAAATGTCTCAGTTAAAAATATCTCCCTTTTAGGGTAGATGAGAGATTTGAGAGAAAAGTGTTGTTTTGATTTTAAGATTATCTGGCGAATCCCTCTCTCTGATAACCTAGGAAAGTAAAAGTTGACTATGCGGGTATGAGAAAAAAGTTTACTAAAAACTATCATAAAATTCCAGATAAGCAGAATTTTACATTTGCTCCAAGGTGATCTTATATTTTTGAGAAATCAGGAAGAATTATGGAGAGAAGTGACCAATGTGAGAAAGAAAGGGGGTTTTGGAGGTGCTTATGAAAAATGTGGGTTAAAGTCACATAAATGTGCAAAATAATTGGATTTGTATTGAATCTGATGGGTTGGTCCATTTAATAGAAAAGGGAAAAGCTACAGAGGAAAGGCAATCTAAAGTCAAATTGAGATTGACGTTTTGAAAAAGAATAGCAAATTTTGATTATTGCCTGGGGATTAATCACTCTCCAAATTCTTTTAATATGTTCATTTAACCATTACAAAGAGGTATGCTTTAATGCATACACAGCTGGATCACTTATTTGGCAAGGAAAATGAAGTGCTAAGTCGGTTGTTCTCAGAACTGGCTGAACGTTAGAATCACATGGGGTGCTTTGAAAAGTCTCTGGTCCTCAGACAGCACCCCAGATCAATTACATCAGAATCTCCAGGATGGGGGCCAGGCCCCAGCGCTGGTGATTCCAATGTGAACCCATGTGTGAGAGCCCCTGTATCAAGTAAAGAAAATTGTGGATGTTAGATACAGTTCTCTCCTCTTGTCATTAGAGAATAAATGACGTTACTGGGATGTGGGGTGCACAGTTATAGTGGAGTTCTGGAATTTGGAGGATCTTTCAAAAGTTAGAACAAATGAGGCTTTCTAAAGCATTATCCTTCCTAGAGAACTTTTGTGAGAGGGGTTTATTATTACAAATCTTGTTTTATAGAGGGTCCAATAGGTGATCCACAAGATTAGGGACTCTAAAATAGCCTACACCTACCATACCTGTGAGGTTTTTCTATATAGGTATGATATGGGCAGGGATGGAGTACATTTCTACTTGTGTGCCAAACTCAAGTGATTGGTGGTGATTTCCTCTAGCGTGGTGTGAGAGAGATTCTGAGGCCAAGTCCAGCTTCAGCAGAACAAGTACTGGGATTGCTTATTATGTCTGCTACGGATGTGGAGGCGAACTGTGGAAACACTTATGCCGTGTTTTTCTTACCTTGGGTGTCAAGGAAAGAGCTGAAATTGTAAAGTCAGAAACGGATGAATGAGAATTCCAGTTGTGCCTATGTGGTGATTTTAGAATACATTGTAAATCCTTTGACACACTTCCCCTAAAAACGTGGAGTCTATTTCTCCCCATATTGAATGTGGGCTGGATTTAGTGATTTGCTACCAACAAATAGAATGTAGTTGAAGTGATGCTATGGATAGCCAAATGGATCACTTTCATTCAGCTTTCTATATTTTGGATTGCTCGCTCTGAGGGAAGCCAGCTGCTATGTCATGAGGACACTGCTGTAGCCTGTGGAGAGGCCCGCATGGGGAGAAATCAAGACCTCCCACCAACCACCAGCACCAGTCTGCCAGCCGTGTGTGCGAGCCACCTTGGAAGTAGATCCTCTAGTCCCAGTCAAGCCTTCCAATGACTCTAGTCTCAGTTGACAACTCAACTGAGACGACATGAGAAATTCTAAGCCAGAAGCACCCACGCAGGCCATTTCCCAACTGCTGACCCACAGAAATTGTGGGAGATAATAAATGTTTATTGTTGTTTTAAGCTACTAAGTTTTGGGGGTACTTTATTATGCAACAACCAAAACAGCTATTTAGTGGCTTTATTCTCCAAGGTGTGGTTTCCTTATCTGTAAAATGGAGACAAAAAATATCTCATAATGTTGTTTTCAAGATAAAATGAATTAATAGTAAAATCTATCATTTATTGAGTACATTTGAGTGCTATTACATGATCTTGCACTGTACCAGCCTGTGAATTATTTCAGGGTGCAGCATTTGCAGTGCAGGCTGACCCATACAAGCAATACCTAAGCATTGTGAAAGGAAGGTATTAGTGATATTTCTGCTCTTATTGCGTTGTATAAAGTCTGTTTTTAACCAATGTGGTCTTTCTTAATATCTAAGTGGAGAGAAGTCAGATCTAGGCATTAGATGTAAATGTTGTCTTCCACATGTATAGATGTCCCTGCATTATGAGAATTCAGAGTGGGGGTCATTGAGCATTTAGGGAAGGCTGATCACCCATCATTATGAGAACAAGGAACCACTACATGATGACTGGGTGTCTGGGGAGCAGCCTTGTCTACAGCTTTGAGGTTTTGCTGTCAGGAAGAACTGGATTCAAATATCAGCCTTCCCCTACTACCTATGTTATTTTGGTCAAATTACTCAACCTCTCTGAGCTTCTGGTATTTCATCTATGAAATGTGAATGCTGTGCTATGTGTTGAATTTAAGTATGAAAAACTACCTCATACAATCTTGGTACTTAATAGGTGGTCAAGAGAAGTAATTATTTTTTCTCTTGGGCCTGCACATAATGTTCCTGTGAGGTAGGTACTATTATCGTCCCTATTTTACAGGTAAGGAAACTGAGGCCAGAGGCATCAACCCAAAGTCACACAGCTGATTAATGGGGGGAACAGAATATGAACCTAGGTAATCTTGCTCTTAAATAAAACACATATTATCTTTCCACCTCATTATTTCTCCCATGAAATGAATATGTACATGTACGTGCCCTAAGTCTTTCTACTGGAAGAAGGTGAGACCTAAATAGACAGGCAAAGAGCAGTTTAAAAAATATGTAGAAAATATTTTCTAATATTTGTGGTTTCTAGGTAGTTTTGGTTCTTGACCATGTTTCTGATTTACACGTGTAGGATTTTTTCTTTTCTCCTCAGGTCTCTGGCTCTTTCCTTTGTTTGGGCCACTAGAATTTTCTGAGGGAATCTGCTTTGAAATGAGACCAGTGCATGAAGACTTGGGAACCAGTCCACAGCAGTTAGAGGGATTTAGGAATAAAAGGAAATGCATATCTAGGCTGAATTCCATGAATGCCTCTCACACCCTGAGCTAAGAGCTGCAGACAGGCATCTAGGGGGAGCTGTCTGGTGGATGAGCTCCGTGGGATTACAGCTTGGCCGCATGCTTTGGCTTATGTGAAATAGATTTTTCTTCTAGACTTTTCGATCTGAGGATAAGGGACAAGGTCACAGAGGTTTTTTGTCCAGATTTACAACTTCTTCTCTGAGAGGTGAGCCCAGATTTCTTGTGCTGATGCAGAGATGGCTTCCTGGTTAGAGGAAGGCTATGTTATTCAAACTGGGAGTCTTGCTGGTTAATAAAGAGGCAGAGGTATCATCACAGAATGCCAGCAGGCCCTCAGTTGGGCCTCCTCTCAGGTAGAGTCAAAGTTTGTAAATCTAAACACTTCAATTTCTGGGCATGCTAAAAAAAATGTGTTCACTCATACACTTCAACCAATCTTTATCGAGAGACTACCATATGCCAGGCATAGCACTGAGAACTGGGTAGAAACCAGAGTGGCAAATTAATAAGGTATGATGAAAAATATGATCCTCAACAGGCTGGAGTGTGTCGGGGATGGGCTCCTTTATGTAATTCTGGTCTACTCATCCAATGTGTGCTTGGTACTGGTAAAATAAATGTCACAAAAATGCAAACCTGTCCTCCTTCGTCTGTTAATCTGAGACTACCTGGAGCCAGCTCTTAGCTTTACTGGATTCTCAGCTCCCCTCCTTGCTTTTGGTTCTAGACCTTGGTTCCTGAGGTTCTCTGACCCAGAGGATGGACTTGGTTTTGACCTTAGCACCTCCTCCTGGAAGCATTTTGATATTCACCCTCCAAGCCATGCAACCTTGATCAAGGTGTGGTTGGCCTTGAGGATTGGTCACCAGCTCCCATTGATAGTATATGATTTGAGTTTGTTGTACTTCAGTAAAAAGTGCAAAAAAAATTAATAGGTATGAAGCAACTAGAATTGGTCCTACAGCTTTGGATGTAGGTGTCCCATGTGGCACTGGAATCAAAGCGCAGGACTGCCTATACAGAATATGAATATAAAGTTCATAATGAAGGCAAGTATCCCAATAATCTAATAAAACTCAGATTTTTGCTATAGTGACATGATTATTTAGGAGCAAAGAAATTTTATTCCCCTCTCGGCTCTAGCAGAATTCTTTTCGCCCATTCGTCTGCCCTGAATCAAATTAGCGTGATGGTAGAGTGAGAGCTAGCTGACCACCCACGTGACCATATGTATCTGAGCTACAGTTTCCTCATCCCTCAAATGGGAATATTCTTGCCTACCTTGCAGTTTGCAGAGTGGATGTGAGGAGAAATGCCATGATGCCTGTAACATGCCTAACGTAGTACTAGAAGGTGCATGTCCACAATAAACAGTGGTTTGTTTTCCTTCCTCTCCCTGCCCTGACTATTCTTCCTCCCCCTCTCCCCCCTCCTCTTCCTCCTCATTTCCATTCCTCCGTTTTCTCTCTGAAGGCATCAGTGGGTATGCAGTAGGAGTATACTGGAAGGAGTACCCCATTCCAGATAATGTGGGTAGAGTGCCAGACCAGTGCCCACTGTATAGATGCCCAATGATATAAAAAAGATTATATCTCCTTGGATTTTCTGCAACAAAAACAATGCATCAAAAAATAAAGAGTTGACTGTGTTTTGACTGCATCACCCTTCTCTAGGCAAAGTGATCATTCTCTCTTTCCCTCCCTCTCACTCTCTTTCTCTCTTTTTCATTTTTGAACTCTTTAACAACGTTTAATGCTTTCTTCCAGAACTTTTTCAAATTTTCCCTTCCACGTCAAGCCTAAACTGGACCCAGTACCTCCAATGCTGGATTACAATACAATTCTCAGTAAGGAATATTGGGGGGCGGTGGTGGGGGCGTCAATAAACAGGGGTGTGTGGCCATGAGGAGGAGGGACTCTGTCACTTCCTGAATTACAGGAATGGAGGCCAGTGAACTGAAGGGCTGTTTCTGAAGGGTCCTGACTTCCTCATGGGGGCTCTGCTGTGTCACCAAGGCTGGACCCTGGTTCAGGTGCACCACCTCAGGTGGTTGGCTGATTTGCTCTGATATCTCTATCCTCCACCTTTTGGCGGCATCACATGTGCAGATCTAATCTAGCAACTGAGCACTAAGTGAAATCATGGAAAGCAGGGGCATCGATGTCAACTTCTAAGGGTGTTGTTCCTTATTAGCCTAGGGTGAGATGGAAAAGTCAACAGCACCATTTTATTATCTTAAGGAACTGCTTTTCTAATGTGCCAAGGGGAAAATGGTTATGGTTTTGGACAGACGAAGAGGCGTGGGCACGGCAGTATGTCTCTTCTTTGGTCAGCTGGCAATGAAGGGGGATTGTAAATAAGTCAGCTGAGCAGAGTGTCCTGGAAACAGCATGGGTGTTGTAGACGGCAAGTTGAGTTTAGACCCCAGTTCTGTTACTTGCCACCCATGTGTCTGTGGTAGACCAGTTAGCCTCTCCAAGCTTCCCCTCTCTCATCTGTAATAAAGTGAGGGTGATAGTCATTCCTTCGCGGGACTGCTGGGCATGCCCAGCTCTATGTCTGACACACAGTTGGGGCTCAAATGTGAGTTTCAGTTCCTTAGACCTAATCTGAACCTGTATTTCTTCTTTCCAGACCCCATGTCAGTATGTATTTAGAAAACAAAATCATTTGCTTGACCCTCCAAAAAATATTTACTCTTTCTAAAATCAATCCAACTAGCCAAGGAGGAGTGTTTAGCTAAGTCAGGGGAATTAAGCACTCGATCCTCATTCCTGCTCAGCGGGGCTCTGGAACTGCTCTTCTTGGATAACTTCTGGGTAAAATCAAAACATAGCAGCTCCACTGTGCTCCCCGTAACCCGCTGAGAAGGCCTCGCTATTTCTGGAATGAAAGACATGAAAGCAAGACAAGCTCTCTTTCTGCAGGGCCAGCGCTCCCTTCCCCAAGGCCTGGACCCCCACCAAGGCTGAGTCCTTGGGTGTCACTGGGCTTCTCCAGGCCTCAATGGGAGGTAGTAGCAAGGATAGAAGTCACTGTGTTCATTCCCATTTTGTGTGTTTTATGACCATAATGATTGCAATAACATGAATTATCATCCCTTACAATTCACATTGCCTTTTAATTTCCAGAATATCTCAGCCTGCACCATCTCATGATCACCTCACCAAATCCTCACAATTTTCAGAGTTCGGAAAGTATTAGCCCCATTTTACAGCTAAGGAAACAGAGTTAGAGCAGTTAAAAGAGTTGCTTTAAATAAGTTCCATAGCAGGCGATTCTCCTGGGGCTCTTGGCACGTCCTCATCCGAGCGCAGTGGTTTAAGAGCAGAGCTGGGCATCCAATAGAACCCTACAGAATGGTGCTCCAACCCAGCTCCACCGCCTGTTGGCTGTGTGACTTTGCTGGGTTAGTTAACCTTGCTGAGCCCAAGCTCCTGGGAATGGGTGGTGGGGAGTAATGATGGTGTCTGCTTTTTTTGGAGGCCCCTGAGAAGACATTACTTTACTCCCCTGGGGCATTTCTGAGGAAGGAGGCATCCCTAAGCTTTGCAATCCTGGAAGGTCTTCAGGGAGGGAGCCACTCTCTACCTTTATCACATACGCTCGCTCTCTCCAGCTTCTAAGGCATGTTTGCTGTTCAACCATCTCTAAACAGAGCTTGTCAAGGCCTTTGCACAGAGGATTTGGATTGAGCAGAAATGCCAAGAAATCTGGGGAAAATTGTTTCCCAATGACGGCAAAACCTGACCCTCACCGACAAAAAACTATTTAGAGTCATTAGTTATGCTGTTTGAGGATCAGTCCCAAATTTTGCTGCAGAAATGTTCACATGTCTGATTAGCAGGTGTTGCCCTGGGTCCTGTGGGTGTGTTATGTAACACATGGTGTGTGCACCATTTTGCCTTTCTAGTATCCAAAAGAAAATCCAAAACACATCTGGCCCCAAGGATTTCAGATAAGAGATAGTGGCCCTATATAAAAAGAAATTTTAATATTTTCTTTCTGTGCCCCGATATGTCTTCTTGCATGTGCCCCATTTTGGAGACTGTTGTTTTCCAGAAGTACGACTCCAAGTATGGCACACCAGCTGCTGGTCCATGACTAGGTGACCTTGGGCCAAAATGTAAATCAGTTCTGTCACTGTATCAGCTCACTTGGTTCCTATCCAGACTTACTTAATAAAGGAATCGGCAGGTCGTGATTCATTCCGGTGAGTCTCCTTATCTCATGGAGGACTGCGCGCTGAGAAGCACTGCACTAGCGCATGAGCCTATCAATGACGGGAGCCTGTCTTAACCATCTTTGCATCCTAGTCCTCACTCAGGCCTGGTATATGATAAATGCTGGGCACTCTCTTCTCTGTACGTGCTGTGTGGCTTCCTACCCAGTGACTGACTCTGTAGCTTTTGCCTGCCTTCTGACCCCAGCCCCTTTCTCATATCCCATACCCATTGCTCTCTCTTCACATACACTGCAAAGATACCTTCCTCCAAGAGCCCTCCCAGAGTCTCCCATGCAGGAGGAATCGCCGCTTCCTTTGCTCCTCTATAGCAACATGTCCCTAGTTCACTTCTTACAGTCACCTCGCTTCCTTTTTAGTGATTTTGGCTCATGATTCCTGTCCTCTGCCAGCTGTAAATTCCTGTGAGCAGAGACCCTGTTCTACCCGGTGTGCTTAGGACTCAGCCTGCCTCCTTCCTCACAGTGGGTGCTTAGAAATCACTTATTCCATGAACAAATAGCATGTAATACGATCATTGCTAAGCCCTCAGTGATCGTCTGTTGCCAGGACAAACGTCTCCAATGTGAGATTTTCAGAAATAACACTGCCCACACTGACATCAATATGGAAGAAACTTCCCTGTCCATAGAAACCATTTCTTCAAAATGCTGCTCTAGTTGGCTTGACTTTGATGTACATTAAGCTCTACAACTTAAGCACTGAATCCAACGCTTGGCACAGAGGAAGCGCTCAATAAACATTGCTGTTATCATTTTTGTTGATGTTAATATTACCAGATATATACTTTGTGTGTATTCTCTGGGACTGAAAAATGTTGCTCTTTGTTGAGTGAGTCTGTAATAGTCATAAGCCCTGGAAGAGCTGTTCTGCTGGCAGGAATTTGCTCATCTGTCAGCCTGGCTATTTTCTAAAATATCCTTAGGCTGAATCATGTGTGGTGTTAATCCTTTCCAGGACTTACAGCTGGTGGCTAGCTGTTAATGGGCAGTCCTGACATGGCTGGTGTGCCCACAGGCACGAGGAGCGTATACACATGTGGTCATGAAGAAAACTTTCCGTAACTCTGGAGCAAGTGCGGAAAAGACAGAAGTGAATTGCAAGTACAAGCGCCACAGTCACTGAGCTCTTTGGTCTTTGGCAAACCATCCTGATTTCACTCCAGGAGCTCCTGAGTTGTTGGCTCTTTGGCAGACCCATAATCTCCTGGGGAAGTATGAGTTTCTTTTCCTCCCACTGCCCTTTCTTGGAGACTTCCTCTCTTTCTCTACAGTGAACCTCTCACCAGGCACTCGGTAAGACTTTCAAATGTGCCCTCAGGAAAGTATACACCTTGAGGAATTTATACTACAACGTGAAGTTGATTATGAGAGGTCCCTTCCTAAGGTGTAGTCAATTCCTGTTATTTGAAGCAGTTGTGTCCTGTAAAGTTGCCACAAATACTGAATTAGCGAATGTGGAATCATTGCCCTTAGAGAAAATATAGGACGGGGCCGCTGCCAGCCTCTGGTCACAACATTTCCGTCATCTGATCAGTACATAACCTTGTTCTTTGTGTGTTTCTGTTTAAAGACACCTTATTTAATATATATTTCTTTTTTTTAAAAATTTTTTGTTTATTGCAGTAACATTGGTTTATAACATTGTAAAAATTTCAGGTGTACATCATTATACGTCTATTTCTGCATAGACTACATCATGTTCACCACCAAAATACTAATTACAACCCATCACCACACACATGTACCGAATTATCCCTTGCACCCTCCTCCCTCCCCCCTTCCCCTCTGGTAACCACCAATCCAATCTCTGTCCCTATGTGTTTGTTATTGTTATTATCTTCTACTTAATGAAGGAAATCATATAGTATTTGACCTTCTCCCTCTGACTTATTTCACTTTGCATTATACCCTCAATGTCCATCCACGTTGTCACAAATGCCTGGATTTCATTGTTTCTTATGGCTGAGTAGTATTCCATTGTGTATATATACCACATCTTCTTTATCCATTCGTCCCTTGATGGGCACTTAGGTTGCTTCCAAGTCTTGGCTATTGTGAATAACGCTGCAATGAACACAGGGGTGCATGTACCTTTACAAATTGGTGTTTTCAAGTTCTTTGGATAAATACCCAGCAGTGGAATAGCTGGATCATATGGTAGTTCTATCCTTGATTTTTTGAGGAATCTCCATACTGTTTTCCATAGTGGCTGTACCAGTTTGCACTCCCACCAGCAGTGTATGAGAGTTCCCTTCTCTCTACATCCTCTCCAACACATGTTGTTTCCTGTCTTCTTAATTATAGCCATTCTGACAGGCGTGAGGTGATATCTCATTGTAGTTTTGATTTGCATTTCCCTAATAGATAGTGATTTTGAACATCTTTTCATGTGTCTGTTGGCCATCTGTATATCTTCTTTGGAGAAATGTCTGTTCAGGTCTTTTGCCCATTTTTTAATTGGGTTGGTAGTTTTTTTGTTGTTGAGATGCATGAGTTCTTTATATATTTTGGAGATTAAACCCTTATCAGATGTATGGTTTGCAAATATCTTCTCCCAATTGTTAGGTTGTCTTTTTGTTTTGTTGATGGTTTCCTTTGTTGTGCAGAAGCTTTTTAGTTTGATGTAGTCCCATTTGTTTATTTTTTCTATTGTTTCTCTTGCCCGGTCAGACATGGTGTTTGAAAAGATGTTGCTAAGACCGATGTCAAAGAGCGTACTGCCTATGTTTTCTTCTAGAAGTTTCACAGTTTCAGGTCTTACATTCACATCTTTAATCCATTTGGAGTTAATTTTTGTGTATGGTGTAAGGTAAGGGTCTACTTTCATTTTTTTGCATGTGGCTGTCCAGTTTTCCCAACACCATTTGTTGAAGAGACTTTCTTTTCCCCATTGTATGTTCTTGACTCCTTTGTCAAAGATTAGCTGTCCATAGATGTGTGGGTTTATTTCTGGGCTTTCGATTCTATTCCATTGATCTGTGTGTCTGTTTTTGTGCCAGTACCACGCTGTTTTGGTTACTATAGCTTTGTAGTATATTTTGAAATCAGGGAGTGTGATAACCTCCAGCTTTGTTATCTCAGGATTCCTTTAGCTATTCAGGGTCTTTTGTTGTTCCATATACATTTTAGGATTCTTTGTTCTATTTCTGTGAAAAATGTTGTTGGAACTTTGATAGGGATTGCATTGACTCTATAGATGGCTTTAGGAAGTATGGACATCTTAACTATGTTAATTCTTCCAATCCAAGAGCACGGAATATCTTTCCATTTCTTTGTGTCTTCTTCAATTTCTTTCAGAAATGTTTTATAGTTTTCGGTGTACAGATCTTTCACCTCTTTGGTTAAGTTTATTCCTAGGTATTTTATTCTTTTTGTTGCAATTGTAAATGGGATGGTATTCTTAATTTCTCTTTCTGCTACTTCGTTGTTAGTGTACAGAAATGCAACTGATTTTTGTATGTTGATTTTGTATCCTGCAACTTTACCATATTCGTTTATTACTTCTAAAAGTTTTCTGGTGGATTCTTTAGGGTTTTCTATATATAAAATCATGTCATCTGTGAATAGTGACAGTTTCACTTCTTCCTTTCCAATTTGGATCCCTTTTATTTCTTTCTCCTGCCTGATTGCTCTAGCTAGGACTTCCAGTACTATGCTAAATAGGAGTGGTGACAGTGGGCATCCTTGTCTGGTTCCTGTTCTTAGAGGGATAGCTTTCAGTTTTTCACCATTGAGGATGATATTAGCTGTGGGTTTGTCATATACGGTCTTTATTATGTTGAGGTACTTTCCTTCTACACCCATTTTATTCAGAGTTTTTATCATAAATGGATGCTGTATCTTGTCAAATGCTTTCTCTGCGTCTATTGAGATGATCATGTGATTTTTATTCTTCATTTTATTAATGTGGTTTATTATGTTGATTGATTTGCGAATGTTAAACCTAATATATATTTCTTACAAATAATTAAATGCAGTGTTTCTTTATAATAAAACAATATTTCAATTAGAGTAGGTGATCAAAACTTTCTTTGGCTTTCAGCCTCAGAACAATGCTGTCCAGTATGCTTTTTTTAATCTGTCATCATCTCATGAATCCACAAGTTTAGGTGCTTTTCCATAGCTTCATCATGCACTGTAGATGTTACTTTAATCTCTGCCAACTAGACCCACCTATATGAAACTCCAATTCAGAAGTCAGCAGCAAGAGAAAGCAGGGGCTAGCTGGAGTCAATCTTTTGGTAAGGGTGGTGGCAAAGGCATCTTCGGTGCATATGTAGTGTCTTTGCTGCATTGTGGTTTGGGCATTGCTCCAGCTGCCTAGCCCCCAAGACTGACTCTGACACCCCGAAAATTCTATGAGTTGCTTGACAGTCTTGAATAGATTCATTTTCTGTTTAAATGAGGTAGAGTGGATTCAGTGATTTGCAACTAAGAACCTGACAGGTGGAGAGTCAGTGCAATTGCTATCATCTCAGAATTGATTGCTTATTTTCACTGGTGGTAGAGTGTGAGGCACGGATAGGCCAGCCTAGTGAAAAGCGGACCCAGGATGATGAAGGAAAGAGGATCGATGTCATTGTTCTCAATTTTGACAGTATTACATTTTGAACTGGATAATTCTTTGCTGTGAGGGGCTGTCCTGTGCATTGTAGGGTGTTTAGTAGCATCCCTGGCCTCTACCCGGTAGATGCCAGTAGCACCCCCCCCCCCCACGTTGTGACAGTCAAAAACGTCTCCAAACATAGGCAAATGTCCCTTAGGGGGCATTCATTGGTTGAGAACCAGTTTAGCATAATCACACCTGGCAAAATTCCCTAGTGAGAAGGACTGGTAGATAATTCCAGAAGCATAATGTCATTAGACTTGTATAGTATTTGAATTTGTAAATGTATGAATTTATGCTTAAGTTAACTTCCAATAACATAGGTAGATAGATGATAGATAGCTAGACAGACATAGATGAAAGCGTGTATATTTCATTGCATAGTGTGTATTTGAGATTTCTTAATCAAGTTAGAAGAAACTCTTCAGAGGAGAAATCTGAATTAGCAGACAAATTATATGTCAGGCCTCACCATCTTGGGCCCTGTTTGGGCACTAAATAATGAGAATTTGCACATTTAGTGCCTTCACATGGATAGCCATATTTCCTTGACTCACTATTTACAAAATGGTACCCAAACAGGGATGAACTGTTTGGGTCTGCAGGGAGACTTTTAGTGTCCGGTGGTTCCCGGGCATGTTTCTTCAAGTGATACAGCTATCTTGATTCTCATCAGGAACTTTGTGATTTTCTACATTTTAAATGGGTGGAAGAGGCCAGCAGTTTAGGTCTCCCTTTAAGCACAAGCACTCAATTAACTCATGCTGCATCTTTGGAAAACTCAGTTACAGCTAATAAATGGATCAGGCTACTGCTTTAGGGTTACATATTTCCTGTCTAGATTTTTTTTTTTTTGACATATTCAGATAAACGGTTGCGCAGAAGGAGAGATTTATTGGTTTGCTTTGACTGTACCTTCCTTATCATCTCACTTGCTGAATTGGAGCTCACTGCTGGCTAGCCAACCACAGCAGCTCCCACTGTGGAAAGAGCTCGATCTTCCCAGCATCCTGCCACTGCTTTTTCCCACATTCGGGCTTGAAGTTAACAGAAGAGTTTCCAGAAACCAAACCAGCATCTTTGTAGGTCTTTATCCCATGAGAGCAGGAACTCGCATCCTCACGGCTATTTAATTGCCAGTGTGTTATCTCAGTTTCCCTAAGATGATTATTCTCGGGGAGGCCGAAGATACAACAATTTGGAGCAAGCACTTGTAGAAGTGAGTGCACAGTGGGTGGGTAAAGCACAAGCATGAAGATCAGCACACGGTCCGGAGCATTTGGTAGGGGCTCAGTAATTGCCAGTCTTCTTACTCCTCCTCCCCTGCCCTTTGACACCCTCTCAAACAGAACTCCAGATATGCCCTCCAGAGCTTTGTCTTGAGCTCACAGAACGATATGCTTTTTGATCACATATCATGTAATCAGTACAACTGGGAAACAGTAGTCACCCCAAAGCACCTTGTTACCTGGGATTTTTCTCTGGATTCTAGATTCTTGACTAGTCTCTAATGTGGCTTCTGGTAGTACCCCTGTTGCCAAAACTCCTTGATGGTCCCATCAGGAGGGACCAGGCTGAATTGCATTAAGCAATATCTACTAGCTTGAAGGAAAGTTCTCATTGAGCCCAGACAAAAGGTTTTTTCGGAAAACTCTACCAAACTATATAAAATTCAATCTTAAAATTTATTTTAAAAATGTGCCTGCACACACAATATTTCTTATAGCAAGTCTTCTGTCATCTGAGAAAGATAACTATTCTTCCCCTTACCTCACACACACACACACAGAAGCACATGCACATATATTTATTTATTTTTTTAGCAGTGGCAAGAACTATAAATGATTTTGTTTTGATTCTCTGACTTTAAAAGAGGTTTGGTTCTTTTATCTCTTTTTCTTCCTTTCTTCCTGCTTTGTCGTACCTACCACCTGGGGTAGTTTCTTCTTATTGCAGTTGGCTTCCTGTGTTGTTGGAGAATCTCATATCTCTGATAACTGACCGACCTTATGCTGCTCCCCGCTCTGCAATGTCAGTGTGGCATACGTGAGAGAAGTTCGGCTGCAAATCTGTACCCTCAGAACAGCTGCCCTCGAGACTTTTGACCTACGACTACCATTTGAACCCTGTTTGTTTTCTCCACCCATGGCATCCTTCTTTATAACCCATGTTTTTTTCTAAGTATCAGGTCAGGTTGACTCTTGCTTTCTTTGATGTGCTACTCTTGCTACTTTGATCTCCAAGTTGAGTTTTGTGAATACCATATATCCTTTTCCAAACATACTCTTTAGATGTGGTCAACATCCATTTAGCTATTTGTATTAGCTTCCTGTGGCTGCCATAAAAAATTACCGCAAACTGGGTGGCTTAAAATAACAGATATTTATTCTCTCACAGTTCTGGAAACCAGAAGTCTGAAATAAAGGTGTTGGCAGGGTTGATTCCTCCTGGAGTCTCTGAGGAAGAATCCTGTCCGTGCCTCCTTCCTAGCTTCTAGTGGCTCCAGGTGCTCTTTGGCTTGTGGTGTATAACTCCAATCTCTACCAGTTTTCACGTCACCTTCTCCTCTTGTGTCTGTGTCTTCCCCTCTTCTCATAAGGACACTTGTCATGGGATTTAGAGCCCACCTAAATAATCCAAGATGACCTCATCTCGAGACTTTTAATTACATCTGCAAAGATCCTTTATCCAAATAACATCACATTTGCAGGTTCTGAGTGGACATGTCTTTTGGAGGCCACCATTCAACCCGCCATACCATTTTTGCATTTTGAGGGGTAAAAGAATGAGAAAAATTTTACTTCTGTAGTGAAACATTATGGCATAGTGTACTAGAATTCATTTGTATTTCCGTAGCTCTCCCTGAATTTGGGAATGTTTTAGCTATTATTTCTTTAAATACAGTCATGTACTGCATAACGATGTTTTGTATAACTGTGGTCCCATAATATTAGTTCCATATAGCCTAGGTGTGTAGTAGGCTATATCATCTAGGTTTGTGTAAGTATACTCTATGTTGTTTGCACAATGACAAAATCACCTAATGACACATTTCTCAGAAGATATCCCCCTCATTAAGTGACGCATCACGGCACTCTTTCTGCCCCTTTCTCTCTCTCTCTCCTTCTTGTACTCCCGTGATATTAATGTTTGTTCACTTGATAGTGTCTCATAATACACATAGGCTTTATTCACTTTTTTTCCTTTTTGTTCCTCTAACTGGCTAATTTCAAATGATCTGTTTTCGAGTTCACTGATTATTTCTTCTGTATAATCAAGTTTGTTGTTGAAGCTTTCTAACGAATTTTTCAGTTCTGTCATTGTATTCTTCAGTTCCAGGATTTGTGTTTGGTTCTTTTTTATGATTTCTATTTCTTTATTAAACTTCTCATTTTGTTCATACATTGTTTTCCTGATTTTGTTTAGTTGTCTGTGTTCTCTTGCATTCCATTCAGTTTCTTTAAGGTGATAATTTTGAATTCTTTGTCAGGCAAATCATAGATCTCCATTTCTTTGGAGTTGGTTACAGGACCCCTTGTGGATCTCCTGAGGTGCAGTCATGGGTGTCTCCCTCCTGGTCTCTGTGCTAGAAGGACTGCTCATGGACTGTGGCTGGGAGGGGTTAGAATGGAGTATAGGGCCATTTCAGGCTCCTGGGGTGCAGAGGGGAGTGTGTCCCACTGGTTCCCCAGGCCAGCAGTGCTGCTCATGGACTGTGGCTGGGAGAGAGCTGGAGCTGAGTATAGGGCCCTTTCAAAATCTCTGGGGTTGCAGATGGGAGTGTCTCCCACCTGATACTTGTGCCAGCAGGACTGCTGGCAGACTGTGGCTGGGAGTGGGTTGGAGCTGGGAACAGGGCCGTTTCAGGACATCCAGGGGCACAGATGGGAGTGTTTCCTGCTGACACCATGGACCCTCAACTCCTTGCTTTTTTAAGTTGATTTTAATGAGACTATAGTTTTTCTTTGTAGATTTAAAAAAATACAAAATAAAACATATCAAATGCCCATAAATGTTCTACCCATTGGCATCTTTAATTTTTTAGTTATTCATCATAAACAAGAAGATAATGTTGACTGTTGGTTGTCTTTATAGTCCTGGTTTACTAAGATTTTTATTAAAATCAGGAAAGCATAAGAGATTCTGATATTTTCTTGCAGATGTCACAGGAGGTTATCTTCAGGGTTATGCTCTCGTCTGGAACCTTCTGGAAGCTGGCCTCTTTCCCTGTCCTTCAGTGATTCCTCATAGTTAAGCATTTCTTTGTGTCTATGTAACCCACTTTCAGCACTTTGTTTGTTTGTACCACAATTCCCAGAATGTCCCAAATCATATGTATTTCTTCCTACCCCTGGGATTTACATTGTCTCCCTAGATTTGAAAAGATTGTTAAAGATGGTTTGACATGGGTAAGCTGGGTGGGAAAGATTGAAAATATTACTCTTCTTTTTACCAACAACTAACTGTAATCTAGCATTTCCTTTAACTATGAGTGTGGGAAAAAAGCCGTAGTAGTAATAACTGTACCTGTGACATTGTCCTCAATAGAAATCACAGATTTTGTGAAGAAGATTAACCCTGAGCTAACGTCTGTTGGCAATCCTCCTCTTTTTGCTAAGGAAGATTGACCCCGGGCTAACATTCGTGACCATCTTCCTCTACTTCATATGTGGGTTGCCTGCCACAGCATGGCTCGACAAGCAGTGTGTGGGTCTGCGCCTAGGATCTGAACCTGTGAACCCCAGTCCACTGAAGTGGAGCGTGTGAACTTAATTGCTACACCACTGGGCCAGCCGCAGAAATCACAGGCTTTTTAATAGCACGTCACAAGTTAATGAGGCTGAAGCTATCTCTAAAGTGTTTCTGGTGGAGGTAGATATGGAGTTGGAACTGGATTCTGGCCCCTCATACATCAGTTGCTGATGCCCAAGGCAGAGGGCATAGCACCCACAAAGGTGATGCTTCAGGAAGAGAAGACATCCTTCTGGGCCAGGAGCAGCCTTGTAGCATGGTGAGGTGAAAGATGAGGCTGTAAAAGAAAGTAGGGTGGGGGCGCAAATGTGGAGAACACTTCAGGCTCTGGTGAGAAGGTGTGCTCCAGGGTTGGGGGCTGCTCTCATGCAGGGTGTGGTTAGATCAGATTTTATTTTGGACAATAACTCTGGCAACTGTGTGATAGATGGAAAGGGGAAAAGCCTGACAGAAGAAAGTTGCAAAAGTCCCAGTGAGATACTCTGAAGGTCTGAATTTAGTGAGGCACACAGGGACAAGAAAGAGGGTCTTCACTCTGGATGCAGATTGAGAGGCCTTTGTGAATGGCTGGGCTCGAGAGAAGAGAGAAGAGAAGAAGAAAGTAGAGGTGACTCTGCGGCATCTATTAGGGCCCCATTGATCACAATAGGGATTACAGGGGACAATAGAGAATGCAAGTCTAGTTTGTGAAGACTATGGGATGGTTTGACTTTGCACCATATTTTCCAAACCTACAGCCTGATTTCCTGTTTGTGTAATTGATGCTTCCCCATAATTACCCCAGGATGTGCTGTAGGCAGTGGAAAGGTAGATGCCTCTGGGAACTCTCTTCATTTGCTCCCAAAGGCAGAGTCACCAAGAGTAGCTGTCCGAGTTCCTGGATGTGGACACTTATCTGAGGAGCTTTGCCGTGGATGATTAACTTCCAAATTTGTGTTGTTTGCAGATGATCTGGAAACCTAGGTTGGTAGGTCTTCCAAAATGCAACCAGATGTTCTAAATTAAAATCAGTTTTTCTAGTTTTCAGATCTTGGATTTCCTCTCATCTGGTCTGAAAATGGCCCATAAATGCAGACATTCAGCAAGTGCAATCAACTGAGCTGAAAAGTGGCTTGAGTTTTGGAGGCCCTGCAGTGGCTCTCAGGAGACTTTATGGTAAAGAAGGCCATGTCTGAGCTGAGAAGAGGTGGATATAAATGGTCATAGCAAGTTCTAATGCTGTCAAAACACAACCAGCAAACAAGTTGGGGCATTTATTGGAGCATCACATTCAAGGACAAATGAGTCATGAAGAAGGGAGAGCGTGGGTGGCTGGACACCCACTGGGCTGGGCTCCCCACTTTGTGGCTTTAGCCTCTTTGGGAGAAGCAGTGGCTTGTGAGTATGGTAATTTGTCTCAGGAGGTGTCAGGTCACTGAGGCTGTTGAGGTGGAATTCATTTTTTTTTGTACAACACAATATTTAGATCTTTTGTGGTTAATTGTAATGAAAAATAACAGGCTTCCAGTAGACAAAAACACAAAAAAGGGTAGGAATATGCATTAAGTGAAGGTGTATAGCTTTTGAGGAATCACTAACAGATTGGAGAGGGGAGTGATTCCAATTAAATTATAGCCATCAGAAAACAAAGCAACAGGATTTGTAATCAAGAATAGAAGCACAATGATTCACTAGAACTGCAACTTCTAGAGCAAAGGAAAGTAAGCATTACATTGATGAAAAGCACCAGGATTCCAGGAGGAATAATACGTGTTTCAATAACAATGTTTGGTAAGGGCAGCAGGAGGGAGCAGACTCATGCGGGTGAAGATCCATCAGCAGACCAGGGAAGGCAGCCTGCTTCTTCGGTTCCTTGCAGGAGCTGAACAGGGGCTGATCTCTACTTCTTGCATACCTTGGGAGCTGTTCTATTGGAATGGACAGGATTTGATCTGAGCACTTTCAAGTGGCATGTTAGACAATTTAAGAAGGCCATCTCGCCCCTCGGTAGCTTCCTGGCATAGTTAAATCCATGGAGGCAAAGCCCCTCACCCTGCCCCTCTCAGCAAGAGGTCCACCCCACAGCTGCCATATTTGGGAGTACTTGGCTGTGCCCAATAGCCTCCTCTTGAAGCGTGTATGTGTATGTAGGGAGCTGGAAAATCAGTCCTATTGAGCTCCTTCCCCTTGTGTACCCATTCTAGACCAATGGAAATATTGGGAGACCCTCCTATAACCATTGGGCTCCACAGGAATCTGGGGCATTGGGCAGAGACTGGGGATATGCTTGTCGACACATTTCTTCTTTCTGGAGACCCCGCTAGAAGACATTCCCAGCTCTCTTGCATCTGGGTGAAGCCATGTGATTAGTTCCCACTAACGGAATGTGAACAAAAGTGATACGTCAAATTTGGGTCAAAGCAGTTAATGGTAGGTGTGGTTTCTCCATGGTCTTTCTCGCCTACTGTATGGCTGAACGTGGAAGATCCAATAAAGAAGCCTGAGCTGACTCCAGGAGTCATTTTGGATAGGGTGACCAACTCATCCTGGTTTGCCTGGGACTTTTCCGGTTTTAGCACAGAGTGTTTGCGTCCTGAGAAACCCTCAGTCCTAGGAAAACTGATATGGTTAGCCGCTCTGCTCTTGGAGGACAGACATCAACCATTAAGATCCACAGTGGAGTTAGCAAGAAGAAAAATAGATTTTTATTGAGCTTATCCTCTGATAGTGTGGGGTTGTTTGTTATCAGATTAACTTACTCTGACTAATACAGGCAAATTTTATGCCCTCTCCCCTTTATAACATCATTTTGCTCTCTCTTTCATCAACACTCTGGTGGTCCATTGTCAAAATGAAGCACATGGGCTCTGCAACCAGGACCACTTGGGTATGAATCCCAACTCTGCCACTTACTGATCGTCAACACTTAACTTCTCTGAGCCTCTGTTTCCTCCTCTGTTAAGTGGAGTTAATAGTCCTCAGCTTAATGACAAGGTTGCTGAAAATATTAAAAGAGCTAACGTATATGAAGTATTTGGCAAATAGTATGTACTCAAAAGATACTCATGTTACTGTAAAAACCTTATTGTATACTTGTGAATAGCTTCAACAAATTACTTAACCTCTGAAATATTCAGTTTGCTCACCTATAAAAAGGCGGTAATAATAATAAATAGTTAACAGTTATTTCCACTATATTAAATTTCCTACTAGTACAGCAGATTGTAGAAACACTGTTTTTCTCTGCTATATATTTCGATGTTATCTGTCCATTGAAAATGGTGTCTGACAGATAACATAGACAATAATAAAGATGTGTTTTTATGGTTAATTTTATCTCCATGATCCCTTATACAGTATTCTCTTCCCCATTCATTAATTTAAGTATATGAATATTGAGTGGCTTCTATACGCCAGGAACTATGTTAGGAGCTCTATATGCATAATTTATAATGTTCTCTGCAGCTTCTAGTGTGTGGGTATTATTACTCCCATTTTAGAGATTAGAGAATTTTGGTTTAGCTGAAAACAGAGCATTTTAGCATATGTTCGGAGATTAAGGATGCCATCCTTGTCCTCATAGAGCTCACTGTCTTGTTGAAAATAACCCGAGAGAATCCTTGTTTGAACCCAAAGTAGTGGCATTTAGGGCACCTAATGGCACTGTCCTCTCCGCACAGACACTCCTGAGACTGGGCCTTAATGCAGCACGAGCCTCTGCTGGTCTCAGCAGTTAAGAGGTTTTTTTGCCGCCCCAAGGCTGTCCTTGAGGGCGAGATAAGCTCTGCAATGAAAGTAATGGAGTTAGCTAATTTACGGCAGTCTACTTGGCTAAAATAAGCTATTTAATTTCCTGCTCTTGGAACTGGATCTACTTAGGGGAGATAATGACTCTCACAGCCTATCAGGGTATACTCAGAGTTATCTGAATGCCCCAAATGAGGCTGTAGCAAATTTTCAACCAGACGCTGGCTTGCAAGGCCTTGAGAAATTCAGTCTTGGTAGAACTTGGCATTCTTCCTGCCTGAGACATTTTTAATAATTTGGCTGTAGGATAAAACCCTTACTTAATTCATGAGTATGTAAAACGTTTCTAGCCCCAAAACATCTGTAGTCCACCCTTCCCAAATATAATCACAGATAGAAAGAGAAACTGTAAAATGTTTTTAGTGGAAAATTTTATTCCAGAGGGCCCAATTTCTCTAGAAGTGGTGGTTTACACCCCCAAATTGTCCACTGGCAGCTGCTACTTCTCTAAGACCTCTTGTTCTCTCCCAAGCAGAAGCTCACACACTGTGGGGTCTGTGCTTGTTCACGGAGAAGCCCAACCCATCACCGGGGGCAACAGGGTCAAACATTCACCCTGAGTGTCCACTATCTGCCCTGCACCCTACCCTCTAAGGCCAATGCTGTCTTTGCCTGCCCCAGCCGTTGGCTTTGTTAGGGCCAGGAGAGGCAAAACCGGAGAGATGCTGGTGTTTTGTGAATGACATGGGTAAGACATGTTTGCCAAAGAGAAGAAGGAATAGACCTTGAAGAAAAGGGAAAGTGGAAGGCAGAAGAAGGGCCATGAGGGCCCAATATTGGTGGTGACTTTTCAGTAGGCAGTTGAGAGTGAGGCATGAAGAGAGAGGAGCTTTGGAGCAGTCATTGGATGTGGGAGGTGACTGATGTAATGCAAGGGCAAAAGAGGATTTTGGGTGTGGATGCGGGTGTAAAATTGTATTTGCCTTGACTTTCTTCACAAAACACTGGTAAAGGTTGGGACTGATTTTAATTATTTTTGGTTTCTGGACTATGTTTACTCAAACGAAAGATTGTGCAGAGCCTAGATCACTTGATGTATTAGCTATCTATTGCTGTGTGACAAATTACTCCAAAATTTAGTTAGCTTAAAACAACACACGTTTATCATTGCACAGTTTCTGCTGCTCAGGAATCTGGGCATGGCTTACCTGGGTCTTCCGGCTCAGGGTCTCTCATGAGGTTTCAATCAAGGTGTCGCCGTGGCTGCTGTCACCTTAAAGATCAACTGGCAGGGTGCCCTTCCAAGTTCACTCACGTGGTTGATGGTGGGATTGAGGATGGGGTTTCTCACAGGAGGTTGGACTGAGGACCTTAGTTTGTCTCTGGCTGTTGGTTTGTCTCTGGCTGTTGGTTGGAGGCCATACCCAGTTTCTTGCCACAGAGGCTTCTCCACAGGGCAGCACGACACAGTAGCTGCCTTTGCCAAAGTGAGTAAGAGAGAAAGAGAGAGAGAGAGAACGCCTGCAAGATGGAAGTTACAGTTTTTTGTAACCTAATCTCAGAAATGACATCTTATTACTTTTGCTGTATTCTATTTGTTAGAAGCAAGTGCCAAGGCCAGCCTACACTTGAGAGGAGAGGATTACACAGGGTATGAATACCAAGAGACGGGGATCATTGAGGACCATCTCAGAAGGCTGTCTATGGTACTTGGCTCCCCCAAAGAGGTTTGGGTTCTGTAGGTTTTCCTGAGTGGTTGATGAGGAACTGATTCTCATCAGAAAGTGAGTCCCCGTGAAAGAAGTCTGGCTTTAGTTCCTCTGAACAGTTTTGAATTGTTAGTGTCATCTCTTAACTACTGTTTGTGAGATGTAGTTCCTATCATTGTGATTGCTTCCTATAATTTTCACAAATTGAAACAAACAAGAGAACTAATATTTATGAGAGCAGACTATAGCATATCACATATAGGTATACTAGGGTGAGTAGGTATAATATAGTGTGTAGGGATATAACACGTAGGTATACTACAGCGTGTAAGTATACTATAACATGTAGCTATACTATAGTATAGAAGTATTCTATATACTTTATCTCTTTTAATGCTTGTGACAACCCTATGAGGCAACTACCATCAGCCCCATTTTCCAGATGAGGAAACTGAGGCTCAGACTTAAAGCATCTTGCTTAATGTCACTCATCGCTTAATAAGTGACAGAGCTAGGATTCTAATGTGGACCTGTCTTTCTCAAAGCCTATGCTCCTGCCACCTCCCTAAGCAGCAAAAGCTTTGATCTCAGGAAATTCTACCCTACATATAGCAGTAGACTTTTATCTCCTACCAGATCCTAGAAATTTTCTAAATCCCAAGTAAAAACTCCAACACTTCTGCTATTCCTAGACAATAGGCTTGTGGCTCTGACATAGGGCTGAAATGATAAACAAATAGTAAATACAGGAAACAGATTACTTGCCACTTGGCAGTGCAGGTGACTGGTTGAGTGGTTGAGCTCTGAAATTCGACAGACCGGAGGCACTCAAATGCCGGCTCTGCCTCTTTTCATCCGTGTGATCACAGGCAAGTCGCCAAATCTCTCTGATGCTGTTTCCCTAACTGTCAAATGGAATTATTGTGAAGATGTGATGGTCTTAATATATATAAAATGCAGGGCTCAGCACAAAGAAAGGCCTGAATACGTGATATTCTCTCTCTCTTTCTCTCAGTGTCCCAATTCTCATTCAGTTAACGTGTGTTTGTTTTTGTCAATGTCTTCTGGGCAAAACCAGTATCCTAGGCACATCAATATATTTGGCAATGGAAGCTAATTCTTGGTGCATGTTAAGACCCACATTGTAGATTTGTTTTGTGCAAAGTAGAGCCCGTCCAGCTGTCTCACAGAGATTGTCATGCAACACTGTTTCTCCACATGTTTCTACAGGAAACCCAGAAGAGAAGCACTGTCTCCTGCTGGTAGAGACTTCTACATGGCTCTTGGGGATACAGATGCAGCCTCAGACAAGTGTTTGCTCCCGGTTAAACAATCCGATAGTTCACTCCTCTTCCCTGGGGAGGAAGGAGTGGCCAAGAGAGTAAGTTAATCATGTTCCTTACGTGGAAACATGAAGCCAGAGGGAAGAAGGCTGCCCTCCCAGCCCAATACCAGGTGTCTGCCATCCTTGCACTTGGCTCTGTTATAATGTGACATTCCCTCGTTAACCCCTCTCTTCTCTTGACATGCTCTTCTTCAGCACTCGTACATGGGAGAGTTAATGATGGCTCCTGGGGGAAATGGGAAGTGCTTACAGACCTTGACTATGTAACAAGAACCCAGAGTCAAATCTCTAGATAAAACGTCTTTGGCACTGTTATATTGGCTTAAGCAAGGTCCTTGCCCTGTCTTGCCTGTGTTGTCTTGTCCTCTAGTTCACCACATGGAGGCAACGTGTAACTCTGCCTTAGAATATTCATATTTTACCCTCTCCCCAGCTGACATGTAGGATCTATGTAATTTCAGCCCTCCTATGTTATTTAGATACTGGACATAGAGAAGGGACCCAAGAGTAGAGATACTTAGCATGTGACAGGTTCTCAGTGCTGACAGAGAGAAGGCAGACATGGCCAAGGCAAGGTGAGGGTCATTGTGGCTGGCAGGTGTCTCCCATTTCTCTTGATAATGTTTTTTCTACCCTGTCATAGGATGTGGGTTGTTCAGTGTTGGGAAGGAGCTGAAAATGGAGTAAATCATGATATATTGTGATGGGAGAAGAGTGTCCTCTTTTAAAAAAAAATTTTTTAAGCTTTGCTCAAAATGTCTGAGAGCTTGGGCTTTACATACCTTGCCTCAGCTTCCCTGGGGTCCAGCCAGAAATCAGGCGTCAATAAAATTTCCTATGATTTGGTGAGTTTCCTATGATTTGGAGAGTTTCCTGTGATTTGGTGAGTCTTGGTCATATTTTAAGTTACTCAACGAACTCCAAAGAGCCATGCTTACTTGATAATGCTAATATGGTCCCCATCTTTGATGGCTGGCTTCTTGTGATCTGTGTGACCTTTCATGCATGTGGCTCCATTCACCTTTGTGAAATTTGTCGCCTCTCTCATTACACCCCACATTGCACGGGAGCCCTCCCCTGGCTGGAGAAGCATGACTCACGAACTCTTCCCCAGAAACTGTTCTGTGTGTCTGTAATTTGGTCACTGTCTTGGATGTCTTACTACGTCTCAGTTCTTTCTCTGCTGTCTTCATTGTGTTCTTCTTGTTCTGCCTAGGCCTTAACATTTTTATTTCTTAGTAGCTAATGGCAACCACTTTCTATTTTCATTCACTTTCTCACTGGGCCAAAAAGCTCATTCACTTTCATGGTTTTAGCCACTGTCATATGATGAAGCTTACAAGTTTGTGTCTCCAGGTAGAATTTTCTCTGGAGCTCCAGACTCTTTGTCCATTAAAGTATTTCCTTTGATGTCCCAAAGGCTCCTCAAACTCAACCTGTCTAAAGCTAAATTAATTCTGTACCCCACCTACCAAACCCCTCTCTTGGTTTTCCTACATACTTGGAGACGTCACCACTCTACCAAATTGCAAAGCCAGATCTCCCTGTGTTTATCCTTGATTCCTCCCTCTCTCTCATTCCCAATTCCAACCAATACATCCTAAAGGTTTTACCTCCTAAGTGTCTCTTGCAAGTGTCCCCTCCTGTCTCACCTTTCAGTTATAGCCCTAGCCTGGACTCTCATCTCTTCTTACCTGGACCATTGCTTTCGTTAGCTTTCTTGTCTCCCTGCCTCCCCTCTGGTGCCTTCCATTCTTGCTCCTTAACAACAGAATGATCTCTATAAGATGAAAACCTGACCGTGACACACTTTTCTATCCACATAGCTGTTGCAATATAATCCATCTCCTTGTCACTGTCTACACAGCCTACTGTGCTCTGGCCTTCCCCGCGCCCCCTGCCCCATGCACCAGCATGGTGCGTCTCATACATCATCTCATACATCTCATACATCACGTGATTTGATATGAAACAACCTTTGCACATGCTGCTGCTTTAGCTGGAAATGTCCTTTACTTCTTATGTCCATTGGGCAAATGCCTGTTCATTATTAAAAACTCAGTTTGGATGTCACCCCAGTGAAACTTTCGCTGAACTCTCCCCAAAAGTCAATCATTGCCCACTCAGTGCCATGCCACACCTGAGATGCACTTTTATCTAGACACATATGGCATCATACTGTCCTATTTGTTTATGTATTTCGCTCCCTCCCAAGACTGTGAGATGTTGTATCCTCAGCAACCCTCACAGTGTCTTACAAGAGGTACACGCCCAAGAAAAGTTTGTTGACATCAACTCAATGTGCGCGCCTTCTTACGTTTTCCCAGAAGGACCTTTCACATGTAAAATAATACAGTTTGAAATTTTTCCTTTCTTTTACCTTTATAAAGGCTTTCTCATGTAAAGAGAGCAAAGAATATTTATAACAATGAATCATTACATTATCTGAAATAAAAACGTTTGAGTAGCTCTTTTGAAAGGTGAACTTCCAACAAAATTCATCTGAAGGAAAGAATGGTAAAATTTACTGTCATGTGTCGGATTCCATGGAATCCAGTATCAGTAATGCAACTGCTCCCAGGTCTTGGATCAAGGTCTTGCTCAAGGGCTTGGATCAAGCCCTGAAGGAAAGCCCATAGCCTCGAGTCCTGCCTGGCACATGTCAGACTCTTGGCAAATCCTTGTTGAATGAATGAACCTCCCCGGGCCTCAGCTTCCTCGAGTGAAGGGAGGGATAAGACCAGATTGCATCCAAGCCTTCTTTCTGCTCTCACTTTTTATGTTCTAATTACAGACCAGAGCAACTCAGAAGGAACGGTACAATTGCTTGTCATGGAGAGACGGCTCTATTGACGAATGGATATTCTTTACCGGGGTTTCTATCTTTGAAAAAATCCTTATCATTGTTATTTTTGCTTACAAAAGTAATGCATACTCATTAGATACCCTTAGCAGTTTGGTGTATAATCTTTCAGATGATTTCTTATGCATATACCTATACACAATTAATATCTGAGTTTTATTTTTTGCCGTATTACTTTTTTTGTGTGTGTGTGTGAGGAGATCAGCCCTGTGCTAACATCTGCCAATCCTCCTCTTTTTTTGCTGAGGAAGACGGCCCTGGGCTAACATCTGTGCCCATCTTCCTCCACTTTATATGGGACGCCGCCACAGCATGGCTTGCCAAGCAGATCGTCAGTGCGCGCCCGGAATCTGAACCGGTGAGCCCTGGGCCACTGCAGCAGAGCGTGCATACTTAACCACTTGTGCCACCGGGCCGGCCCTACCATAGATTACTTTTAAAAAAAATTATCAATATATCATGGACATCTCTCAGAGACAATTTTCTTTGTGGAAAAAGGCAGTGAAATTTCTGTAGTGGTTGATGTCAGTGGCTTCAGTTAAAAATAGAAATACTACTCTCCTCTTTCTACTACACTCGACCAGAAAGCTGATCTAGTCCTCTGAGGGAGGGTGAATCCCTAACCTGGAATTTTGTTTAAGAGACACATTCCCATCTCACACTCTGTACAATTTCTGGCAATCCCTTGGAAGTTCTGTTCAATTTTAGGCCCTGGAATGCCTTTATTGGCATCTTTTGACTGCTGCCATTGAACAAACCAACTGGGCTCTTGACAGCCATGGGAAATGCCGTAATCGGTCACCAGGGAGCCCCTGTCCCTAAGAGTCATAGCAGCAACCCCACCCCTAGCTTTGAGGCTGTAGCTCTTCCAGGGGCAGCCCAGCCAAGTAGCCTGAATCCCTCCTCCTCTCCACCTCCACAAGTCTCGCTTTGGGGGCTGCTTGATATGCAGCCAGCATCCACTCAACATAATGTGCCTTTACCTGCCAATGTGCTTTGAGGGATATTGTTAGCATTAAATTTGCCATTTACATTTTCATGTCTGACATAATTGAGGAATGAATGCTCTTATGAAAATTAAACTTGTGGTTCTCCTGGGCTGCTGTAACCCTGTTAAAATGTAATGTGATTTTTGATGCTTCTTCTTGAGGTTTTTATTAAATAGAATATCAAGATGACTAATTCCCCGGGCCTAAATGCAGGCTGGGAAGCAGCATTATTGATAGGGCCGTGTCCAAATGGTCCTCCGTGCTCAGCCTCTAATGGCCTAATAATGCATTATACTTGAATCAGAAATACTTTGAGTTGTAGTGCTTATTGCCATTATTGAAAACACCTGGATGCTCCATTCATCAAGGTTACATCCAGAGGAGCCCATTTGTTTATTAGGCTGTCAGTAAACATCTTTATTTGGTCCAGGTTCAGCCACATTTGGCCACATTGGAGAGAGCTCAAATCCAGCCTGGGAATCTCCTGTGGTTTCTCCTGATTAGTTTTCTTGTTAAGAAAAAAGCAAGCTAATGAAAGTTGGGAGTGGCTTTATAAAGAACACATTTACCTGACATAATCTGTGGTGATGGTAGCAGAGATCAGGGAGGTGGGCTCCTCTGAAGGCCCCTGGCGCATCCTTCTTTCAGCAGCTGCCAGCATGGCCACTCTGCCTCATGTGTGCTCTCAGCCGGGGCCAACGCTCGCCAGCTCGGACTCCCAGTGGGGCGCCCTTAGGCCTCTCCTGGAGACTGTCCACAGCTCTGCATCCCTCCTGGCATGAAGACATGAGCCCACGCACCCTGGAAGGGGCAAATTTCCCCTGTCTGCCACCTCCCACAGAGCGCAATCAAATTCCTCTCTCTTTTGGCATCCAGAGAGTGACATTTCTCTTTCAGATCTAAAACTCTGTCAGCACCCGGGAGTCCTCCCCCGTGCCCCACCCAGATCCCTTCTGCTCTGTGGTAGTCGCCTGGCAGCCTCATCTCCCACTCATACACCACCCAGGACTGGCCACCAAATCCTTCCAACTTTCCCTTTCAAAAACGTCTTCGAACAGACTCCTAGCCTTTGCTTTCCAGTCCTGATTAGAATGCACTAAGGAGTGAATGAAGGAGGGATGGACAATGCGAACAGCATGGTGGCTGCAGAGAAAATCTACCCAGTAACAAAAGCCTGAGACTGAAACCCCAAAGCTTCTTCTGGGGCTGCCCTGCCCTCCTGGGGTGCTGGTTTTGTGGCATCCATTCAAGCAGTGTGTTGGTTTGTGATTCCGATCATAATGCGAACGTTTCCACACCGCTAAAATTGTATTATGTGTCTCGTGGAATGAACCAGGGAAGACTGAATTTGCATCAGTTAAGAATTACATACTCAGGGGTATTCCCTAACTGCCACCCCACAAGTGGAGCAAAATCTGTCAAAGATGGGTCACGTGCTGGTCCTCAAAAAGCATGTGCCCCTCAGCTTAATGCCTCTTTGGGGACTGCTCTGTGGTCTTTTCAGGCTCCCCTCGCTGTGGGAGTCAGAGGCTCCTGGGCTGTAAGCCCTGGAGATGGGGGCAGGTGGGAGAGGGCCAACTCAGGTTGCCTGGTCTGTGGGCCTGCCTGAGGGAAAAGGCCTTCTGCTCAGAGGGAGGGTCAGGTGCCTTATGTGGCAAAGACGGCAAGGGACCTCTGTTAGCAGTGTTTGTTTTTCAAGTGTCTGGGGTCAGGAGGGGATTCGGACAGGAAAAATCGTTCTCTCTTGCAAGTAGGAATTACCTGAGCACCGTTCTCCCTCCTGAAGCGCTCAGAGGCTCTGCTGTTTTCACAGTCCTACCACCGGGGAAAGCGTGGGGCGGGGTGAGGCAAAGGCCTTTTTACCCTCTGCTTTGAACCTGCTTCTTGCTCTGCGGGATGTGATGCACCTTCACCCCAGCCCTCCATGCCCTCATGGATCAGGGTGCCCCACGCTTGTGCACCACAGACCTGATCTCACTCCAAATAAGATCTGGTCCTTCTATCTCACTGATTTAAGGACTCCACCTTTATTTCCAGGAAATCTGCCTTCCAGGTTTCATAGGAAGCGTGAGTGGGCAGGATAAAGGTAGGAAGTGGTCCGGGGGAGGTGCTTACGTCTGGGTTTGGATTCCAGCCCTGCCCTTTACTAGCTTTACTATCTGGAGCAAATGTCACAAACTCCCCGGGCCTCAGTTTCCTCATCTGCACAGTAGGGTGGGGGGTGGGAATAGTGCCTGCCCCACGAGTTTATAGGAATAAACGAGACAATACACATAGAGTGCTTAGCATAAAAGCCAGTATGCAGCATGTGCTCAATCGATGTCAGCTCTCTCTCTGATTTGACTACTCTAAGTAAGATATTTGCTTAAAAAATGTTTTCTGGAGCCACATTACCTTAGTAGAGATAGTAGTTCTAAGTGTAGAAATTTTGGAGTGTGCCTAAAAATTGGAGAGATTCTGGGGTGTGCTTCAAGGCTGTCCAGTTGGCGCGCCCTTTAGGGAGCTGTCTAAGCAGGGCGAGGGCCCTTGGGTCCTCCTCACTTGCTCAAGGCATGCAAATTCTCAATGAAAAGAGTTCCTACCCTCCAGTTCTAGATCCTTGTACCCTGCTCCTCTGGCCATACCCACCTCTGGCTCTGAGTGTCACCTCTCCCGTTGGAGGAGGGGAGACCCTGCGGGGCAGACACTGCCTAATATTGGACTTTCAATCTCCCGTGCCTCATGGGCTGGTGCCTCATGCAAATTGGCCACTCAGTTTGAGAAATGAAGGAGGCAAAATGAGAAGAAAGACCTGCTAGGGGAGATACTCAAAATAATTACCAGCCCTGTCAGCCAGGACATGCCCTGGAGCAGAGACATCAACCAGAACCCAGTGGGTCGGAGTCAGCCCTCCTGGTGCTTGGCTGTGGAATCTCAGCCCTGTGGCTTTCTTCCCCACTGGTGCCAAGGAGTCTATTGTCTCTCCTCTCTTTGATCACTGGTTTTGGATTTTGTTCTTATTCAATTCTCTGGTTTTTCTCCTGTGGCCCAGATGATCAGTCATCCTGATTCTTGCTCGCAGCATCCTTTCCGTGAACAACTCGTGACTAAGAAAGAATATCAGGGTCTGCTCAGAGCAATGGTTAAGAAAAAAGTTTGACAACAATATATACCTATTTTAAAAACAAACAAACAGTAAAAGAAACAGATGTTGCAAGGTGGTGCTCAGAGCCTGAGCCAGAGGGATCCGGACTTAATCCCGGTGCTGCCACTCCCAACTGTTCACCCCTGGGCGGGGTACTTAACTTCTCTGAGTCTCGGTTACCTAAGTCATAGGTTAGTGTGAGGGTTAAATGAGATTGTTTTGCACACTGCCTGGGCCATAGAAAATGCTCAACAAATGTAGGCTCTTAGTATCATCACGGACCAGGGACGGGGAACTTAGTCTTGCTCTCTACCGTTATTCCTAGAAGCTGCAGAGTATCTGGTGCTCAGTAAATATGCGTTGAACGAATGAAAATGTCTTTTTGGGGGAAAAGGTACTTGCTGCTTAGTAAAGAATGAGAGGAGGTTGGTTATAATACCTTTTTTAAAAAAATTTGTTGAGGTCATATTGGCTTATAACATCGTGTAATTTCAGGTGTACATTATTATATGTCAGTTTCTGTAGAGACTGCATCATGCTCACCACCAATAGTCTAGTTTTTATCTGTCACCACACAATTGTACCCCTTTACTGCTTTTACCCTCCCCCGACTCCCTTCTCCTCTGGTAACCACTAACCGCTTCTCCTTATCTGTGTGTTTATCTTCCACATATGAGTGAAATCATGCAGTGTTTGTCTTTCTCTGTCTGACTTACTTTGCTTAGCACAATAACTTCAAGGTCCACCCATGTCGCAAATGGTTTGATTTTGTCTTATTTTTTATGGCTGAGTAGTATTCCATTGTATGTATATACCACATTTTCTTCATCTTTTCATCAGTTGATGGGCACTTGGTTTGCTTCCACATCTTGGCTGTTGTGAATAATGCTGTGATGAACATAGGGTTGTATAAGTCTCTTTGAATTGTTGATTTCCTGTTCTTTGGATAAATACCCGGTAGTAATACCTTTTCTCTGAACAGATTCAATCGCTGCTGACCACTCCACTCACCCTCCATTCAGCCAAGATCAATTGTTTTAAAGAATCAGGGAATCTGCCAGGTTCATCTGCATCTCCCAGTTCTCAGGCCCGCCCCAGGAGCTAAGAAGTTATGGAGCTGAAGGTGAGGAGGGGCGCAGAGGGGGCAGTGGCTTTGGCAGCAGGTAGAGGTGGTTTGAAACCCAGCTCTGCTCCTTGCTAGCTGAGATCCTGACAAAGTGACTTTACTACCTGAACCTCTGTTTTCCATCTTAAAATGAAATCAAGCCTTATGGGGTGATGTAAGTCTTCCAAGTCTGGCCCCCGTGGGCGGTCAATAGATGCTGTTGCCTTTCCTTGCACAGATGATGAAATTGCAGCCCAGAAATCTAAAGGGGGCGCTTAGAGACACAGTACTTCCTCCACAGTGTGGGCTTTTAGAGTATTAAGCAAAATAATTTAAACCAGCTTTATTGTACATCTGAATGACCTGAAGCCTTGGTAAAATACAGCTTGTTGGGGGCTGGCCCGGTAGCATAGTGGTTAAGTTCACGTGCTCCACTTCCACAGTCTGGGTATTGTGGGTTTGTATCCGGGGTGTGGACCTATGTGCTGTTTGTGAAGCCACGCTGTGGCAGTGTCCCACATACAAAAAGTAGAGAAGGATTGTCACAAATGTTAGCTCAGAGCCAGACTTCCTCACTAAAAAAAAAAAAAAAAAACCAGATTCTTGCCCCCACCTCCAGAGTTTCTGACTCAGTAGGTCTGAGGTGACGCCCAAGAATTTGCATTTCTAACAAGCTCCCTGCTGGTGGTGGTGGTCCTGGGACCACACTCTGAAAGCCATTAATATAAAGGCTGAGATGCCAGGGAAATGGGCACCCAGAAAGCCTAAAGGAGAAGGATAAAATACAGATAGACTATCAAGTTTTCAGGATGTCTGTATCTAAAGCCGCGTCCAAGAAAACAGAATACACCACATGCTTTGTAAAAGAAATACATGTTTATAATATGGAGAGCTGACAGCATTGATTGGAAATAAAGCCATCCCCAAACAAATCCATTTATTCAGGAAATAAATGAAAGAGAGAGCCTATGAAATGGATTGATTGTGAGGAACTATAATCATTCATCCTGTTTCTAGCTTTTGATGGCAAGAGTGGGGATTCCTGGAGGGAGGAAGCTTTTTCTGCTTGATGGCCCCGGCTCCAGTGAGGATGGAAAAGATGCTGCTTCTTCCCCCTTTTCCTCGTCCTGGCCTTGTGAGAATCACAGCTTCTTGAGATCAGAGCTGCCGCAGCCAGCTTTTCTCCAAGAAACCTGAGGCCCGTAGAAGGCATGTCTTCTTGGGGAATGTCTCTGACCATAATTGGCTGCTGTGTGTGAGGGACACCTAGAGTGGCATAATTAGCCCACCTCCGTGCTTCTCACCCCGGGCTGCACTCTAGAGTCACCTGGGGAGCTGACAAGGGTACAGATGCCTGAGTCCTACCTCGACACAGAGCCTCTGAGGGTGGAGGACATTTGTTTGCTTTTAAGTTCTGCAGGGGATTCCGATGTGCATTCATGGCTGAGGATCCCTGCCGGCAGCTTGTCATGACATCTCCCTGGATTTGTCCTCCTGTTCCCTTGCCTCTTACTCTGTGTTTTTCTGCGTTTCCTGTGACAGTTCTTCAGAGCCTGGTTCAGCTGATGGTTTGCTGACAGAGTCTCTCTTTGACCAAACTTTAGTGAGGCTCCTCTGGAGCCCTCTTCTCAATTAGGCCTTGACTTTTGGGCTTCTGTGTCCATCTTTGCATCATCCAATTTTAGCAAGAATCCTGCTAAGTTGGTTTAGCCAGAATCCCCCACCCTCCATATCTGATTGGCTCCTCATCCTCTACTAACCCCCGGGTGATGTCTGATCATTCTGGGCTGTCTTCAGCAAGAATCCTGTGAGGTCTGTTTAGTCAGAATCCCCTCCTTACCCCTGATGTTTCTTCTCAGTAATTTTCCATCCTCTGACCCTTATCCTGCTCCTTAAATTCCCACTTTTTCTTGTATTTGGAGTTGAGCCCAATATCTCTCCCTTACTATAAAACCCCATTGTGCAGGCCCTATACCTATCTCAATGGTCTTGAATAAAGTTTACCTTAGCATTTTAGTAAGTGTCATGAACAGCGTCTTCTTGAACGTTGCTCAGCTGAGAGGCCTCTCTGGCTTGACAGTGCCTCCTCTCGACACAGCATTTTCCAATCTGTGGTCCCAGAAACACTAGTCTCCCCTGAGATATTAAGAGAAGTTCTCTGAATAAGAGAGGGAAAGGGGGAGAAAGAGAGTTCTGTGGTCAACAATTTTTGGAGGATGTTGGAGAAAAGAAATTTAAAAGTTCTTTTTTTGCAGGATATTTATCAGAGTTTTATTATATTAGTATGAATTCCCACTTTATTTTTCAGGGAACACCACTCACATCTCAGCACGTAGATTTATATCATGGCTTTGGAATCATTCAATCCAGCTTCCCGGACCAGTTCTGCCACTAACCAGGTGCCTCTGGAAAGTCCTCCTCTGCTTCATCAAGTGTGAAGTGGGGACAAAGATAATCCCACTTTAGGGCATTGTTGGGAGGATTAAATGAGCTAAGTGCTTATCTTAGTGACCTTGGAAAGGGGGTGAAGTTCAGACACGACAGAGTAACTGACCAAGCTCACTCCTGGGCACAAGCGACAGCTGGTGTGGAAATACCACCACAGACTCAAGTTTTTATGATTTGATTTGTCTTTTACTCAAGATCTGCACTGAGAAGAAATGAGGAGACTTCAAGCCATAAGATGGGGACTGCCATTGTTAGTTTTTTAAATCGATGTAAAATTCATGTAATATAAAATTAACCATTTTAAAGTACACAATTCAGTGACATTTGGTATATTCACTAGTTGTACAACCATAACTACTAGATTGTTCCAAAACTTTTTCATCACCTCAAAGAGAAACCCAGTACCCAGTCAGTCCCCACTGGGGAATACATCCACCCAGCCCCTGGCAGCTACTAATCTTCTGTCTCTGTGGATTTACCAATTCTGTTTCATATAAATAGAATCATATAGTATGTGACTTTTTGTGTCTTCCTTCTTTCACTTACCATAATATTTTCAAGGTTCATCCATGTTGTAGCATGTATCAGTACTTCATTCCTTTGTATAGCTGAATAATATTCCATTGTATGGTCATACCACATTTTGTTTATCCATTCATCTGTTCATGGACATATGGATTGTTTCTACTTTTTTGGTGATTTTGAAAAGTGATGTACAAGTTTTTGTTTGAATATCTGTTTTTAGTTCTTTTGGACATATACCTAAGAGTGGAATGCAGAGTCATGTGGTAACTTTATGTTTAACTTTTTGAGGAACTGCCAAACTGTTTTCCACAGTGGCTGCCCCATTTTTTATTCCCACCAACAATGTACGAGGTTTCCAATTTCTCCATATCCTTACTAGCACTTACTATTGTCCGTATATTTGACTATGACCATCCTAGTAGGTGTGAAGTGGTATCTCATTGTGGTTTTTATTTACATTTCCCTAATGGCTAATGATGTTGAGCACTCCCTTCAGTTCTTAACATGTCAATCTGGTGAGTTTTCTTCCTTTCAGGAACTGCTTTGGGATCCACAGGGAAGGGGGGGCCTTGTATCACAAGGAACCAGACATTAAAATCCATTCTGTTTGAAATGGAATTAAAACATACACTTTAAAGAGCGCTGCGAGCCGCATAAAAATGGCAAAGTAGATATCTGAAAAGAGATTCAGATATACCTTCAAAAAGAAAGAGAGTCACAGTATTCACTTAGAAGGACAAAGAGAATGATGAAACTGAGGGTCTCTTCTGAGTTGAGATTTGTAACCTTTAAAATACCTGACGCAAGTTCCATTGGTCCTGGGCTTGTTGAGCCTCTTCAAAGTTTCCTGGAGATCTCTGGAATTCCTGTAGAGGTGAGGAGCTGCTTTGTAGGGGTCTGATCCTGTGTTGGCAAGTGAGGGAAAGACTTTCAAGCTCTTTATATGCTAGACCAGAAACCAGAATTGGCCTGATGGTGGGAGTAGGGGGTGGAATAAGTTTAAGGGGGAGCAAATAGACGTCTCCCTGGATTGGAGGCAGGAGGCACCCATTCGAAATTTCTCTCTCCTCCTTCCCTTTCTCTCCATTGCCACCTTCAGAAATGTTCTGAAGAATAGATTTTTGGAGGTAAATAAGTAAGTGTGAGGAATGAGGCAAATCTAATTGGCTCTCAAAGCTTTTAAACTGGATCTTGTTAACCAGTAGGGCAGACACCAAAAGTAGAAGGCTTTTTGAAAATGTGGAAGCAACCCAAGTGCCCATCAACTGAAGAATGGATAAGGAAGACGTGGTATATATATATGCAATGGAATACTACTCAGCCATAAAAAAAGACAAAATTGTGCCATTGCAACAACTTGGATGGACCTTGAGAGTATTATGTTAAGCAAAATAAGCCAGAGAAAGACAAACACCATATGATCTCTATGTGGGAGATAAACAAACATACGGGTAAGGAGAACAGATTGGTGGTTGCCAGAGGAGAAAAGGGTGGGAGGAGGGCGAAAGGGGTAAAGAGGCATATATGTATGGCGATGGATAAAAACTAGACTATTGGTGGTGAACACGATGTAGTCTATACAGAAACTGATCTATAATAATGTACACCTGAAATTACATAATGTTATAAACCAGTATGACTTCAATAAAATAATTAAAAAAAAAAGAGTAGAAGGCTTTTTGTAAAATATAGTTCAGAAATGTTCAGAAAAGGGCCTGATAAAAAAGGTAATTAAAATATTATTTTTACTTTTTTGAGGAGGTAATACATTCACATGGTTTAAACTTCAAAGATTATGATAAGTAAAACACTGAAATGTCTCCTTCCCTCCCTGTCAGTCTCCTCAGTTCTTGCTCTTCTAAGCAAGTTACTGCTATCGTTCGTGTCTGGTATAGCATTTCAACGTGGTTTTTTTTTTCTTTTTTTTTTTGTGAGGAGATCAGCCCTGAGCTAACATCTGCCAATCCTCCTCTTTTTCCTGAGGAAGACTGGCCCTGGGCTAACACCCATGCCCATCTTCCTCCACTTTATATGGGACGCCGCCACAGCATGGCTTGCCAAGCGGTGTGTCGGTGAGCGCCCAGGATCCGGACCGGCGAACCCCGGGCTGCCGCAGCGGGGTGTGTGCACTTAACCGCTTGCGCCACCGGGCAGGCCCCCCCCAACATGATTTCTGAATGTGTGTACAAGCCAATAAAGACTGTATTTCCCTCCTGTTTTGCGAGAGGTTGATGATTATTACTCCCTGTTCTGCACCTCGCGTTTTCACTCAACAATATAATCTCTTCAGAGCTCAGATGCAGTTTCTGTCATACTTATCCTTATTGTTGTTGTTGTTAAAATATCACCTCTACCTCGACACTTTGTGGCTCTTTCTGACTTCTTGTCAGGTCTGATTAGATTGTCATTACTTTTATCTAATAATGCGGCTGAGGACTCGCGCTCACGAGGAGCAGAAGTGTCACGGCTGGCTTTCTCTTGCTGTTTGCTATGCTTGCATCATTATTATCATCATCTGCAATCTGTCATTTCTTGGCAACATGCGCCATTAAGGTGCCCAAAGAACCTCTAACAGGAAGATTTGGCGAGTCACGGAGGTTGGAGAGGGCTTCCCCAGGGAGCGAGGTGTGACTAGGTGGAGAAAGGAGGGAAAAGCATTCCAGGCAGAGGGCACAGAGTGTGCAACAACTCTGAAGAGGCAAGAACCAGGAGCTGAGAGAAGGCTGGTGAAGCTGGAAAGAGGAGAGCAAGGGGGTGTGGTGTGAGGGAGGAGCTGGGAGGTGAGCAAGGGCCAGACCAGGCAGGGCCTTGTTGATGACTTTGGTTTCTATCCTAAGAGCAATGGAAAGCCACACAACGGTTTAAATGGAAGGTTCTGTTTTGTCTGATTATTATTACAAGATGCTATGGGAGAATAGGAGTGGAGGTGATGACTGCCTGGTGTAGGGTGAGCCAGGAAAGATGTCTTGGAGGAGCTGAGGGAGCTCCTTTTCCCACAGAGGGAGCGATGTGCTGACCAATTGGGAGTCACAGTTCACTTTCCTAAGGAAAGGATGACTGTCAGACTATCACTTCAGAGACTGTTCCCTGAAACTCCTTATTAGAGGGGAGGGCCACAGGGCATGGAGCAGGGGAGTTGCACCTCCCAGATCACCAGCTCAGCTATGAGCTGGGCCATTAGCAATAGGTCCTTAGTGATTGCTAAAGGACCAAAGTTTGTGGACGATTTACTTCCTTTATAAACGGGTGTATACGCAAAGATACCCGTATAACAATTGCACCCTTACACAGTGGTTTCCCCTCCATCTTTTCAGAATAAGAGACAAAGGGGGTGAGATTAGAACTTTCAGAGACTGTGCATAATTCGTAGACTTTTAGATTTGCTGAGTCCACAAGGAGCAATCTTTCTGCTGAGACATTGGTATTTAATTGTGTCAACTGCATTTAGGGTTTGTGAATCCTGATGTTGTAGGAAGTTTTATCTGCTTTTAAATTCGATTTTATTCTAAAATGTAACCAGTGGATAATATTTAGTAAGGTAGAAGGTAAGCACAGCTGGTGACCAAGGGAGAGAGTGGAGCATCTGTATGATAGCACTGATCTTGCAAGTGAAGGTCGTTGCCTTCTGTGTAGCAGCCCACACATAGTTGACAACCAAGTTACTCCAGGTGGCCCTAGGACTGGTCATTAGGAGACCGACTTCTTGGTCCACTTCTGCCCTGCCCTTGGACGAATTTCCTCTGAGCTCCAGGTCTCAAGGACTCAGTGGAAGTTGGCGACTACGGATACAAGTTTTGGTAAAATGGCCATTAAAATGCCGCCAACGCTAGGTGGCGCCAGTGCCTAGCTGATCTGCGCCTGGACAGCGGAATCACCCTGGCAACAAGGGTCCCGGGCTGAATCTGTACCGCAGAGGAGCAGCCCTTAGTGGGCAAATGTTGATGACGGATGCCTTCAGTCTGCTGCGACACGCCCCACATGTCCCCCACACGCTCCCAGCCTGCATCCCCACGCGCCCCCCAACTCCCCCCTCGCCTCCCACACGGCCCCATACATCCCAGCACCCCTGACACGTTCCCGACACGCCCTCATAAACCCCCACACCTCCCACGTTCCCACATGTCCTGACTCTCCTCGACACGCCCCTCATGCCCTAACACGCCCCCATGTGGACCCCGCGTCCCCCCATGCGCCCCTCCCCACCACCCTTCGTTCACTTCTGACCTGTCCCACCAGGCCACTGGGGCAGTGTGGCAGGTCACTCTGGTAGTGAGTTTGTCCTTGGGAGGGGTGCCTATGTCCTGCCGCCAGAGTCAGCCTGGGCTATCCTGAAAACAGCCCCCCAATTCCAGATCTCTTGTTCCTTCTGGTTTTGGGTTGTGTCTGTGGGCTTTGCCTGTTTCCAGTGTGGCTCAGCTCTCCAGTTCAGAAGGTGAGTAGCCCAAAGGCATGACCCTGGGCTTCTAAGTGTCCATTTGACCCCATGCCCTTCACACATCCTGCAGTTCCCTACTGTCAGGTGCCCTTTATCTGTGTGACTTTGTGACCTTGGGCAGGCTGGTTAGCCTCCCTGGGCCTCCTCTGGAGTATTAATACTTCCACTTTGCTGTGAGGATTTACTGAGGTAATATATATGAAAGGGCCCTTCTCAGTGCCTGGCCCAGAGGAGAAATCAATGTCTATCACTCACTCATTCATTCATTCATTCATTCAATTTATGCCAGTTTATAAGCTATTCACACTCTCTCTCCAGGGTGTGGAGGGAAGGTGCCATCCCACTAGACTTCTCTTTGGTGCTGGGTGAGGTTTTGATACCTCACTGCAGAGAGGGTCACTGCTTCTTCCTCCATGAGTTGGGTTTCATGTAAGATGCCGCTGTGGCCTTAGTTGCTAAGAGTTGTGTTTGGCTTGGCAATATGGGGGGCTTTCTTGACCTGGATACTGCTTTTCCTCTGATTTCAGTTGTGGGTTTGGGCCATGCAGCCATTGGGGGGCAGTGTCTTATTGGCTAGAAGGTTGTTCTGTTTTCAGACCCCATTAGCACGCAGTTGGTAGTATGGCAGGTCAAAGGGGCAGGCCAGAGTTCCCAAGCTGCTGAGACCGAACTATGAGAGTTTGCTCAATGGGAGACGGCTGATTCTCAGCCTGGTTGGTTTCAGAGCTGCAAATAATATCAGTAATTCATCTTGACCTTCAAGTGGAATCTGCTCTCTGTAACAGAACATGGATTTGGGCCAGAGGAGTCCTCAGTTGGCCAAATAAAATCAAGCTGCTGCGCATCTTGGGGCAGAGGTTAGAAGAGAGCCCCTGACTGGGGGGGTTCTTGGTCTTTGGTGGGTGGCGGGGCTTGGCTGCCCCAGGGCTGCAGTCACAGTGGGTCTCCCTAGCAGAGATGGAAACCCCAGCTCCTTACCCGGGACCTTTATGCTGGAGAGCACCCTTGAGTTCCCAGAAGGGGAGATCCAGGGGCATGTCTAGAGCCACCATTTAAGACCTTGGCTGGGAGGGTCCAAAGAGACAGGCTTGTGAGGGCTCTTAGCCAGGCGTGTGGCCTATAAGAGCTAATCAGGCAGACTCACTGCCTTTCTTCTCTACTCCCTGCTTTTCTTTGAGATCGGGCACTGCAGAAGAATTGTTTCTCCTGGAGAGGGCCTGAGAAGATCTGTGTGTGAGGGACAAAAGGGCTCTCCCGCAGGTTTGATGGAGAGCATCCTGAGTCAGGAGCCACGAGACCTTCACCCCATTCCTTGCATATTCTTTTCCAGGTGATGTGATTGTGAGGAGGTCACAGAGCCACTGAGTCTTGGTTTGGGCTGTCTACTGCCCAAGGCTTCGTGGTTCCTAAATTCCTTGCCAGCCCTAAGAATCTAATGGTGGAAGGAATAACTGGCCCACACTGCACGATGTGACTGGGGTGGCTCAGCACAGCCCAGCATCCCTGCTGGGAAAATAAAATAACTCAAGCTTCTGCTAAACTGTAGTCTTCATAGGCAGAGTAAGGAGAATGTCTACCATGAGGGCTACCTGCTTCTCGGCTTGCCAGCTCCAAACCTATGGGTGATAACATGTTTGGAGAGTGCTGATTGTCATATTAAATGGTGCACATTAGAGTTCTCTAGAAAGTTTTTAAAAAAAATCAGTGTCCGGGCACCATAGACCTGTTAAATTATAAGCTCTGGGGCAGCCAGCATTGAAATTCCCTGTGGAGTTACTTTCCTGCTTGCAAATAGCACATATTTAGTGTCCCAGGTCCCCCTGCTTTCCATGTCCCCCAGAAAGGGCTTTCCACCCTTTCTCACCACTTTGGGTAGCTCCACCTTGTGTATTTAGGGTATTGAGTTGATCTGACCTGTTGGAGCACGCCCACACTTTTTTGTCATGTAACATTTTAGGCTTTTTAATGCCTGGCTACTCACAGTGTGGTTCCTGGGTCAGCAGCAGCAGCATCACAGGAGCTGGTTAGACGTGCCACACCAAACCCACCTCCTGAATCAGAATCCGTGTTTTCCCAAGGTAGCTCTTGTGCATATTAAAGTCTAAGAAGCACTGGTTTAAAAGAGCATTCTTCTCTCTCACATATTTTTTTAGGGAAAAATTTCAATTCTTTTAGTCATAGCCCAACCTCGGTTAGGGAGCAGAGTTCTGAGGAGCCTCCCTGGAGGTGAGGGGGTGGCGGTGGGCATGTGATGCTTCTCCATGGTGCCTATCGTGTGTCCCACTTCAGGAATTCTGGGCTCTGGTGACTGTGTGTGCTTTAGGGCAACTCCTCTAGGTCCACGTTTTTGTTATTCATACAACACATTTTCATCACTGAAGGTGGCCTTTGCAGGTCTCTTCTTTGCAATTTTAGTCCTCTGATGAGTACATTTTTCATCTTTGAATCTCTGTCTCTCTGACAATGCCTGGCACATGGTAGGTACTCAAATTATGTTTCCTGAATGGATTCTCCATCACTCATCATGAACAATGTGACATGAGTAATTGATTCAAGGAGCATAGAAATTAATTGGGTCACCCAATAACAGTTAATATAAATTTGGTGAGCTGGAAGAGAGAGAAAAATTGACTAAGTCAGTACAATTTTCTTTCTCATGGGCTGTCAGTGTCTTCATTTTCTAGGGGAAACCAGTGGGTAGCTCCCTTCCTGGCAGGTACAGTCTCATCAGAACCTCAAAGACAAGTGGACGCGTTGTGCTTTGAAACTGGGTTTGCAGACCCTTTTCCGGAGCTGGTCTCCTGTGTGTATTTTGTTGCAGTCGTATTAGAGAAGAGTGGAGAATTAAGAATCCTGTGAAGGATGCTTCTCCACAATCCACCTCTTTTCATTCCTTCTTCTGTCCAGCATGGGGGAGATGAACGGATGGTGGGTGTTCTGAGAGTTGCCCTTGGCATAATGGTTCCCCTCTGCCCCCAGCCAAGAAAAAGTGCCCCCTGCTTGGTGAAATCCTTTTCATCCTCTAAAGCCCATTGCAGGTGTCACCTTCTCTGAAAATCCTCCTCCAATCATCATCCCCTGCAAACCCAACCTTTCCTCCCAACCTTCCCAGTCTGTTGGGATTAGCGCTTGTTGTCTACGTTCCTTGTTCTGGTCAGAGCTTATTGAAGGCAGGGAGGATGCCTTTTCTCTTGGAGTTCGGAAAAGGGCAAATGTAGTCCTACCACCTGTCCACCTTCCTTAAGTGTCCTGTGCTCTCCCTCCTTGCCTGTCTGAATCCAAGGCACCTTGGAATCATAGAGAGGGTGCTTGCTGGAAGGCCTCCAGCCTAGGCAGCATCTGAGTGCTCATCTTTCCCTTCCTCAAGCCTGTTATCCAGACTTGGTATTTCCTTGAGCCTTTGCTCATTTCACACAGACTAGTTCACAAAAATGTTAGAAGGACTCCAAGTCAGGTCCATTGCAAAGAGTTTCTAACAAAAGCCTATGGGATCAGATTATGAAAGGACTCCTCTCTCACCACATGGAGCGCCCAGGGCAACCAGCGACCCTTGTCTCTAATGATAGCCTAGATGTGGCTGGAAAGTGTGGACATATATTCCCTGATGTGGGTGTCAGGCCCCTCTATTTATTTTATAAAATATATGTCTTTCTGTAAATTATAGGCATGTATTTCCTCTGCATAAATACTCTAGGGTAGACAAAGAGAATTGTGAGTCAGCCAAATGGACCTGCACAAGCAGCAAGTGCACTAAGAACCAGCCCGCTGGTTGCTGTGGGGTCAGCAGCATGATGAGTAGAAAGAGGCTGCACACCGGGCTGCAAGTTGGGGAACTGGCCCGACGTCCTCAGAGAGCTGACTTGGCATTTTTAAGAAATTTTTATTGACATACAGTTGTCATGTAACATTATATTAGTTTCAGGTATACAATAGTTTTTTTTTTTTTTTTCATGTGATGAGAACTTTTAAGATCTACTCTCTTAGCAACTCTCAAATATACAATATTATTAACTGTAGTCACCATGTCGTACATTACATCCCCAGGACTTATTTATCTTCTAAATGGAAGTTTGTACCTTTTGACCCCCTTCACCCATTTTGTCTACCACTCCCGCCACCCCGCCTCTGGCAACCATCAATCTGTTCTCTGTATCTATGAGTTCATTTTTGTTTTTGTTTTTAGATTCCACATATAAGTGAAATCATAGAGTATTTCTCTTTCTCTGTCTGACTTATTTCACTTATCGTAATGTCCTCAAAGTCCATCCATGTTGTCCCAAATGGCAGGATTTTCTTCTTTTTTATGGCTGAATAGTATTCGTGTGTATGTGTGGGTGTATATTTATATGTGTATTATATATATACACACACATATATATATATTTTTCTTTATCCAAATGGACACTTAGGTTGTCTCCACATCTTGGTTATTATAAACAATGCTGCAGTGAACATAGGGGTGCAAATATCTTTTTGAGGTAGTGTTTTCATTTCCTTTGGATATATACCCAGAAGTAGAATTGCTGGATCATATAGTGTAGTTCTAGTCTTAATTTTTGGGGAGAAACCTTGACACTGTTTTCCATGGTGGCTGCACCAATTTACATTCCCATGACTTGGCGTTCTTTATCCCCCATCTCCTGGCAGATGAATCCTCTGGATGGCCCCTTAATTGTATCGTGATGCTAGTAAAGCTTAGTGAAGAAAATAGCAAAATGAGGTGGGGCGTGAGGGAGGAGGGGGCAGTTTCTGGGGAGCAGTGAAGAGGAGGGAAGGGGTGGAGAAAAGCAGGGACAGCACCTTTCATTGCTTGTAAGCAAGACGTCCCCTTGTATCTGAGTCTTGCCCAGAGTGCAGTTACTTTTAGGCTCCCCTAGAGTTGGAGGGAATAGTGAAAACCGTTCCCGCTGCAGGACTCTAACTAGGGGGTGTGGGGCTGGAGATAGTCCTCCTGGTAGCGCAGGGTAGGGTAGAGTGAGGTTCTGTTCTGACATGCTGCTTGGTCCGATTCCTGGCCAGGGGTTGGGTAAGCCGAGAGCCAGCAATACTCACTTATGTTTTTCTTATGTCCCTGTGTTTTCTCATTTCCCTTGCTCCTAGTCCAACAAGTAGCCATCTCTGTGTTACTGTCTCGGGAAGATTCATGGCAGGGAGGGAAGCAGAAATGACTAGCAATTCTTTTGACCTTTATGTTCTAAAAGCCTCTGTTTAGGACATTAGAGGGCTTTGCAGAGGGGCTGAAAGGCAGTGGCGAGGGGATTTGTGGGAGCAATATAAAGGTAGTGGGATTTCCCCAGACTGGAAAGGGTTCCTGTTGCTTTGGTAGTGGTGGGTCAGGAGGCAGACCAGGGGAGAAGGAGGGAGGAGCTGTGGCTGCATGAGCAGAAGGGATGCTTGCTGGCTTCCCAGGCATTTCTCCTGGGCAGAACCCCCAGAGAAGCACACTTGACCCAAATGCCCATGGGGACTGGGAAAGTGGTGTAAATGAGTAGAGGGGCCTGCAGATGTCCCCCCGACATGGGTGCTATAGTCGATGCTGTCATAGACCACCCAGATCCCCTGTCAGACTGGAGGACCTATTCCCCAGCTGCCAGGAGCTGCCCCTAGCTGGAGAGACCTACCTGGCACAAGGTCACGCTCCTTTCTGGGGGCAGCCACATCCAATGAGTGGTCAGTGCAGGGCTCCTTTCACCACAGCTAAAGGGCCATTGCAGCTTCAGAGCTCCCTGTGTGGTCGGCCGAGGCCGCTGTTGAGACTGCGTGGTACCCCAGCTTCTCCTTCTGCCCAATTCTGCACCTTTCTCTCTCCTTTCACAGGTGCCAACCCCAAGAGCAATTCCTACTTAACTTCCTGCATGTTAATCTCTGTCTCAGCGTCGGCTTCAGGGGAACCTACTCTATGACAGGTACAGAAAACTATTTCTCTCCCCTGAGAAAAACAAAAGTGCAGAGCGATGATAAGGGGGGGGTGGTGGATGGCAGTGGACATCTGTGGGGCATCCTAGGAACAGGATGAGCTGGAGGACTCAGCCCTCTCTGAAGGGGCTCAGCCCCAGCAGATCAGTGCTGGAGAACATGTGGGTCTAGTGTTTCCACCTCTTACAGGTTCTAAGAGAAGCTGGAAATTTAGATTTTTTTTAAATGTGAAATGTTTTGATTACAAAACAGATCAGCGTGTGGGCCAAAAAGAAAAAGCCTCTGTGGGCCACATTAGCTTGTGGGCTTTTGGTTTGTGGCCTTGGGTCCAGGCAGACAAGGCCACAGGCAGCTTCAAGAAATTCCACCCCCAAATGGCACATGGACAGAGCTGCTTGTGGGGCAGCACACGCCCTGTGGACAGTGGTCAAGGAACACATGGACACCCTGTCCCACTGAGATTCCTGTGGCATGGGCCCAGTGGGGTGGGAGGAAGAGAGTTAGAAATCCCCGGAAAGACTGATGCTCACTGTTCTGCCAGCCCAGTCGGTTGGGGCTGTTAGTCAGAAATCAAGGGGAGTGCCAGGAAATAAAGATAGCAGCATTCTTGCTCACCTGAACACAAGGAGCTCTCCAAAAGCTGAAAGCTGCTCCATTTATGGGAAGCTCCACTCCAATGGAGATAAGTCACTATATATAAAATATCAGAGTTTATTCAATCTTATTCGGTTAGATTTAATTGCATTAATACCACTATTCAATTCTGCCAAAGGTATGTCTAAATTTTTTTTTCTAATAGCACAAAGAGCTCAAGTCTGGATGAGTTTAGAATAATAACCCCTTTAAGAGAATCTGATTGAACGTGTCCCTGCACGCCACCAAGGTCTGGGACATGAAGACTCAAAGTTCATGTTGATGGCATTAAAGAAATGGAAATAAATGATTTCTTTCTTCCTCCCCGACAGTTCATCACCACATCTAGATATTTTTGTAAAGGATTAAAAACTAATCTTAGTCTAACCCTCTGGCTTCAGACAGCCAAGAAAGGCTGCTCTTGAATATCTGTGGCAAGTGCATCTCAAATGAAATGTTTATGTCAGGCTGACATGTACACATGGGGCCTTGTCACTCCAGTCTCCTCCATCAGGTGGAATCTGGTGTAAGGTGGTCCTGACATGGCCCCATCCAAGATCGCTAATTACTGTTGTCCCAAAGTCATGGTCAGTCTTAATTCATCCTTGTGTCTAGTGTCCAGCACAGTGCTCCGCACCGGAAAGGGTCATCATAAACAGAATCCCCTTGGTCACTGAAGCTGGGCCCCTGGCTTAGCATCCTCCTTGATTTCCTTTTCTTCCTTACCATCTGCATCCTTTTACTAAGCCATGAAGTGCGGTGCTTCCATCTGACGGGTTTCTTGGATCTCCTTCCCCAAGCCTTCCCTTCTGGCTGAGGCTTTCCTCATTCTTTACCTGGACCCCTCATCACCACTCACCCTGCTGCAGGTTCTGCTCCCACCTCCACGTGACTGCCAGCTGGTTCTTTCTAGAACGCAAAACAGATCTCGTTACTTTCATGCTTAAGAATTCTAGAAGACACATTACCTTCAGGCTGAAGTCCAAACTTCTCGGCAGAACCCTCAGTGTTTTCCCCACCTAGCTTCACTTCCTGCCGCTCACCACCCTGCTTCTCCCCACCCTCACCCTCCGGGTGACCCTGGACTGCCAGCTGGAGCTGGGAATAGGACCCATCCTCAGAGGCGGTTAGGAGCCGGGGCTCTGCAGTCAGACAGACCAGGTGGTTAAGTCCTGTCACTTACCAGCTGGCGCAACCTGGGCAAGTTAATTATCCTCCTTAAGCCTCCCTATCTCCTTGCCTGTCAACCAGGATTGACATTCATGACAATCCTCATATCAATACCACTCTCTCTAATTGTACCTGCCGTACAGGTTTGTTGTGAGGGTAAAATGAGATTGTGAAAAACTCTTAGCAAAGTGCCGGGCGCAGGGTCAATGGTGAATTAAGACTAGCTGGGCAGAGAGATCTGGAAGGGGGTACGAGAGAGGCTAACACTGGCTGCCCTGGGTGGTAGGACTCTGGAGAACGTTTTTACTTTTTCATTTTATCTTATATTAGAATATGTTAGGATTTCCTATAACACACAGGCCTTATCAAGAAGCAGGTGGGGGCCGGCCCGGTGGCACAAGCAGTTAAGTGCGCGCGCTCTGCTGCGGCAGCCTGGGGTTCGCCGGTTCGGATCCTGGGTGCGCACTGACGCACCGCTTGTTAAGCCATGCTATGGCGGCGTCCCGTATAAAGTAGAGGAAGACGGGCAGAGATGTTAGCCCAGGGCCAGTCTTCCTCAGCAAAAAAGAGGAGGATTGGCATCTGATGTTAGCTCAGGGCTAGTCTTCTTCACCAAAAAAAAAAAAAAAAAAGAACCAGTTGGAACTGATTTCCTCTCTAGAGCCTCCCTAACTCTCCTGGGCAAGCTAGGTCTCCCCTCCCTTATACTTCTGTTAGTGCTTTGTACCTACGTGTGACATAGCTGGCATGGCAGGTGACAGTTCATTTGCCCTCCTGCCTTGCACACTGGACAGCCCCAGAATCCGTGTTTCTGTGGGTCTGTTTCCCCAGGACTCTGTTCAGCACGCAGCATCGAGTATGTGCTCTGTCAGTGCTGGTTCGTTTGACTTGAATGGAAGCCTCTCTTGTTAAGAATCACCAGGGCACTGCATCGCCAGGCTTTGGTATTCTTCTATTTAACGTTTATAACATTTTAGGAAGTACACATTTTCAAGAGATACATTTTCTTCCGTAAATCCACCAAAAGTCAAGCTGTTCATTGTTGTGATGACGTAAGGAGGGCAGGACAGCAGCAAAGAATGCACAGCCAGCTGTGTCTCTCGATGAGCCTTGGGAAGTGACTTCTCTCTCCCTCTCTGTTCCTTGGCCCTCTGCGGGGACTCCTATGTCCAACTAGCCTACTAAGGACTTTCCGTGTTCTTAAACATGCAGCCCGGACCTAGGCCCATCACGATACGAGCTTCTCCCATGGATTCAGCTATTCTCCTTGCTTCCTGAAGAGATCCCCGAAAAGCCCAACTCCCTGAGGGCTCAGCGTCCAGCCTGGTGGGCTCCTCTGAGAGCATAGTTCTGGACTGCGTGTGAGGAGGCCAGGGAGACCCAGGTTTTGGGGCAAGATATACTGATTCTTTCCAAGCAGGACACGTTTTGGTTTTAATCCTTACTCTAGATGGACATTTAAAAAAACTATGTAACTATTTCTTTACTTTGGCAAAAAGGGTATATAGGTATAGTGAGTGAAATTTAATTTCTTTAAAATTTCACTTTTGGGGGCTGGCCCCAAGGGGTAGCGGTTAAGTGCGGGCGCTCCGCTGCTGGCGGCCCTGGTTCAGATCCCGGGTGGGCACCAAAGCACCGCTCGTCAGGCCATGCTGTGGCAGCATCCCATATAAAGTGGAGGAAGATCAGCATGGATGTTAGCCCAGGGCCAGTCTTCCTCAGCAAAAAGAGGAGGATCAGCATGGATGTTAGCACAGGGCTGATCTTCCTCACAGAAATAATAAATAAATAAATAAATAAATAAATAAATAAATAAATAAATAAAATTTCGCTTTGGATTGTCTTAAGATTCAATAAGATTTCTGAAATAAAAATCCTGTACACATATGTGTTAATTGAATACGTATTAAGCTACAACATAGTAAGGTATGTTTAATTCAATTAAGGTATTACAGAGTAAATTCAATTACTGTAAATTCGATTAAGGTGTGACATAATAAAGTATATCAAGTACACCATCTTAAGTGTACAGCTCGATAATTTTAACATAAGTAATCACTTGTCTAACTACCACTCAGATGGAGAAATAGGACATCCCAGAATTCCAGAAGTTTTCCTCATGCCCCTTCCCAATCTATACCCCAAGCCCCAAGATAACCACTAGTCTGACTTCCACTTATAGGTGGTATGAGATATTTAGACTTGAATATGTTTTTCTCCAGAAAGTCTCTTGTCCTCTGCAATTGTTTGTTTTATAGCCAAAATCACGTCTTGTAGGTTTTAAGGCTTTTGTCATTGAGAACCATGTTGCTCTTTCACAACTGTAGGAATAAGTGGTGTTTTGAGGTTCTGAGATTTGAGTGTTCTTTCCAGATTTTATGTGATTATAGCTGAGTTATTATTGATCTGGTCTCTTGGGAATGCTGGCATTCAAGGTTTTTGTGTAGATTATTCAGCTAGATAATCCAAGTTATAAATAATACAAGTAAGCCCCTCTTTTCCACAATGTTTTAATTTTGAAACTTTTTAATTTATTTATTCCTTAAAGAATTTAAGATAACTTATGAAAAAAAATAAAATATATGATAGTGGAAACAAAAAAAAAAATAGATGCAAAGGAAGAAGGAAAGAAAGACAAGGCAGAGAGTAGGCCAAGAGCATTCAGAGGGATAAGCATCATTTTGGAGTTCTTAATATTTTGATTTTCAGATTATAAAGTTGCTTTCATTGCTTATTTAATTATAAACTGTCAATCATCAAGGTAATTGAAACTTGTCTAAAATGGACAGATTGCTTAGATAAAATGTTCTTATAGAAATAAACCAAAGTTTCTCTTTAAGATTCTCAGATGGAAAGTGTTCATAAGGGCATTGATCTTGACTTCCAGTGAATTGTTGAGAAAGATAAATTGATATCTACTTGGGGCATAACTATCTTGCCTAACAAAACGCAACAGACCCCTCTTTACTCCTTGTTGGCAAATTCTAGTCTAAATCTGGAAACATCTCTCAATTAGAATTTCTCGTAGGATGATCTGCGAGATTCTTCCTGCTTGAAAATGTTGCTCCCACACCAGTTGGTTGGGAACAGGTATCACAAGGATGACGAACCATGTCTGTCATCCTCACCAGGCTGTCCACTGCACCTACCATAGTGTCTGGTATGTAACAGGCCTCTAGGGAACACTGTTGGGTGTTGGATGAAGGAATGATCCTCATTCCTTGCACACAAGAGGAGCTGGGAATGATCTGCCCCAGCACATGGCTCTCCTCCCTCGCCTGCCCTGAGAGGTCTGATAAGAGCTCTCCCATCAGCCCGAGCACATCTGTGCACATCTGTTACTAAGTGCATTAACATGCTTCTCATTTTGCTTTTATCACAAAATGTGGTCCATCAGACAGAGTTCTTATGACGTAAGTGCTATTGCCTTAACTTTTGGGGAGAAAAGTCTATTTTTCAAAATACTATACTAAAGCTACATGTAGGAAACCACTGTGGGGTTTTAGTTGCTATAATGGAGAGCCCTCAGACTTTTTATGTGGAACATCCTGTAATCCATTGGGCACACCTTGTCGTCAGAGTAAAAACAATCTTAGAGTTAAATGAAATTGTGGTTGATATGGAGACACTGAAAGTGGGTCCACTTTTGTGAAAACTTTAATGAATGCTTAAACTTGCAGCGGAAACATTTACTTTAAACCCCGCCCTCTCCAACACACACAATTTGTCATAACATAAATCATGGTCAAGATCATGTCTCTCCACCCACCCCTATCGAACAAAACTAAAAGGTCCACCTGTTAAAAACCTGCTTTCATTGTTAAATCTCCGTTTTAAGTAATGAGAGGGTAGAGCATTTCTACTAGGTGCTGTGTTGCATCTGCTGTCCCTATGCCAGTGTGTTCCTAGCAGCTCTCATTGTACAGTAACACAAGTCTCCTGTAGGTGGCTCTACGTCCCTATTTTCTCCTCCTACCCAGCAGTGGCCACAAATTTAAGCTCCAGTCTTAGTTCTATTGGAGCTTGAGCCAGGGGCTTTGAAATGTTAATCTGAACCTCAGGGCCTGGATGTTAGTGGATGCTGCTTATGCAAAAGAGAAGCTATTAGATGTTTAAATGAGGGGGCATTGGAAAGTCCCCTGGTGGGCAGCCCTGCTCTAGTCTCAGCAGAGCTGCAGCCATCATTTCAGTCTGGTTGATGGGAGTGGACCAGACCCAGGTGCCGAGTATCAGACCAGTATTTCCCAACATGTGTTTTTCAAGACACGAATTTGCTAAGGTTCTCAGTGAAAAAATAAGGCACCATAGTTAAATAAATTTGGGTAAGGCTGTATACTGTTTTCTTTGGAGTGTCATAATGCATCTTAGAATTTTAAAAGCTTAGAAAAATTCTACAGGAAAATGATGTGTTTAACTTTGCTTAACTTGGGATTTTATGAACTCAGGACCTACTAATATCAAGTAGAGCCACGTTCTGTGGAATGCACTCCTGGAGGTGATGTCTACGATGTTTCTGAGGGTGGGGGCAAGAAGCTGGGGCCTCTGCACTTTTCTGGGGTGGGAGGAGGGTGTGGCAGAGGCTCCCACCTTTGACAACTCTGCCATAGTCAAGGATCGTGAGAGGGGGTGTGTGTGTGGATTGCCCAACGCATATTGTGGAAACTGCCCAATCCTCCCAAGAATCGGGAAAGGGAAAATCCCATTTATTGGGAGCTTTATCTGTGCCAAGTGCTGCGCTAGATTCTTTTTATGCATAACTAATGTATTCTTCATGGCACATCCTGAGTAGCTAGAATCTGCACTTTCCAAGTAAAAAGAGGCAGGGTCACAGGCTTAAGTTTGCATATTAACAAGTGACAGAGCCCAGCCTTAAACTTGTTGGCTCAAATGCCCTTACTCTGTATTTTGTTTTGATTTTAATACACTGTGCTGGGGAATTATTGAGAGCATTTTAGTAAGGAGGTAATTCGGATTGATGTAACTTCAACAGCCCGTTGAGATGTAGAGGAAAGAAGAGTGGACGTAACATCAGGAGACCCAGGTAAAAATCCCAGCATTACCGCTTCGCTTTCTGGGTGGGTGGCCTTGGGCAAATTATTTAATCTCTTTGAGTTCCAATTACTTCTTCCCTAAAATAAGAATTACTTGTGGAGAATTAAATCAGAATGTAGGATATGGATGAAGCACATAATAGATGCTCAAAATGTCTGTGTAGTCCCGTGAGCCAGTTCTTGTGTTCCCACCAGCCACAGGCAAGTGTTGGCTGCTCACATTCTGTCCGGGACTCTGATTCCTTAGGCCCGAAGGCCCAGTCTTCGGGCAACACCACTCATGTCGTCTCTTGTAAACCTCCCCAGGGTGTCGGAGCCTTGGATGGTAGCCAGGACCAGGTCATGGACCCAAAGCAAGATCCCAGTTATCAGAAGTCAGAGCTAAATTTAGGATGCAACTGTGAAAATGAATACTCAGCAGGGTCTGTGAAGTAGGGGGTGAATAATTATCTGGCAAATGTGATTAATGTAGACAGGCCATGCCGATAATTTGTCCAGTTCTCAGCCAAACAGCCCCTTATCCTGCCCTAATATTTTTCTTCCCCAAACCATCTTGGTCCTCACCCCTGGGATTCTTTTCATACGTTTTGCCCTTTATTGCATGGAGTTTTCTTTTGTGGGAATTATTAAATGTTTGCTTTGACTCCACTCTTTCTTTAGACCACAGATTGCAAACTGGTGACCTTGGGATGTTATTCAGCCCTCAGAATGTTCCGTTTGGCCTGCATAGGTTAAAAAAAAAAAAAAAAAAGGAGCTTTCATTAGAAAATCTGGAGATTTCACAACACAAAAATTTAGATTCCTACCTCATTTTGAAAAAATAAGAAGATGGAGCCACTCAGGGCCCAGGTTCCCCCAGGGCCACACAGGTAGCTGCTGCCCCTTCCCTGGTTTCTTCCTGTCCCACCATGCCCACCACAAAGTTCCAGCATTAACTGGAACTAGTTAGAAATGCAAATTCACAGGCCCTACCCCAGACCTACTAATACAGAATCTCTGGGGAGGAAGGAGTGGCCTAGAAATTTGTCTTTTAACAAGCCCTCCAGGTGATTCAGATCCAGGCTCAAGTTTGAGAACCACATGTATACATAGATGCCTGAACGAGACTCAGCAATCATGGGTTTTTGCTTCAGCTTTGGCATTAGACTCTAGTTAAAACTTGATCTCATTCATTCATCCATTCAGCCAGGCATTTAATGCACAGATTTATGGAGCACTTCTACGCAGCAAGCACTGTGTTAGTTGCTGATGGTATAGAGGTGACCTGGACAGACAGTGCCTTGCTTTCATAGAGCATGTAGTCCAGTGAGGGTTAGAGACAGACATTTCAGTTTTGTCACTTGCACCTGTTACCGATGTTGGACTGGATCAGCAGTTTTCAAGCCGAGTTTTGTGGAGTCCCACGGCTCTGAGGAAGGGTCTCAAGCTCTGGAGTGTAGGGGATAGAGAAGGAGGCTAAGGGATGGGGCTTTCTCTCCTCCTTTGGATTAACCAGAGCCTCTCTGCTTTTATCTCTTTTATATTTTAGAGTTCCAAATAAGACTGCATTGGAGGAATAAGAGTTCTGCTGTTAAAACAGTTTGCATGCTACTAGACTAGGCAATCTTTTAAGTACCTTCAGGTCTAAAATGCTAAGAAACACAACGGGGCACTAGCAAACATTTTTTTCTTTTAGGTGAAAAGGGCAGGGAGAAACATCTTAAAAAACCCATCCTATATCACATTCATTAGGATGGTTATTATAGAAAAACAACAGAAAACTGTAAATGTTGGTGAGGATGTGCAGAAATTGGAACATTTGTGCATCGCTGGTAGGAATGTAAAATGGTGTAGCCACTGTGGAAAACAGTATGATGGTTCCTCAAAAATTAAACACAATTACCATGTGATCCAGCATTCCACTTTTGGGTATATACTCAAAATAATTGAAAGCAGGAACTCAAACAGATATTTGTACACCAATGTTCATAGCAGCATTCTTCACAATAGCCAAAGGTGGAAGCAACTCAAATGTCCATTGATGGATGAATGGATAAACAAAATGTGGTATATACATACAGTGGAATATTATTCAGCTTTAAAAAGGTAGGAAATTCTGACACATGCTACAACATGGATGAAGCTTGAGGACGTTAGGCTACGTGAAATAAGCCACAAAAGGAAAAATATTGCAAGATTCCGCTTAGGTGAGGTACCTAGAGTAGTCAAATTCATAGAGAGAGCAGAGTAGAGGTTATGAGGGGCTGGGGGAGGGAGGAATGGGAGTTATCTTTAACGGGTACAGAGTTTCAGTTTGAAATGATGAAAAGGTTCTGGAGATGGATGGTGGTGATGGTTGCACAGCATTGTGAATGTGCTTAAAGCCACTGACTTGTACACTTTAAAATGGTTAAGATGGTAAAATCTATGTATGTTTTTTCCACAATAAAAAGAAACCCATCCTACAATTTGCCTACAAAAGCCAGTCTTCCTTTGCTGGCCCCCCCACCCCCACCCCTCTCCCCATTTCACTTTGTCTCCTTTCAAGCATTTTGTTGCTGTTGTTTCGAATCATTTACCGCTGGAAAAGTCAGTGCAGATGAAATAACCTCATTCACTGGGTGGATGTGACAAAATACTCCAGACAGCAGCTAAGAATTGCAGCTGGTGTGGGTCAACCAGAAAAGGTCTATGTACTGCCCAAGTTGGTGCTGCTGAACTTGAGGGGAAGAGGGTACGATCTGAAAGACAAAATACTGAAGAAAATATTGTAAACACCCCCAGAAGATCCAGACAATTATAATCTTCTAGAACCACAGGTATTTTCTCATACCTGGAAGAAAGAATTCCTTTCTGGCTTGGTAATCTCAGCTGCATGGTGGTTTGAATACTTTGCCCCAGTGGTCCTCACACTGCAGTGTGCATCAAGCTTATCTGGAGGGCTTTGTTAAAACACAGATCACTGGGGCCCTACCCCCAAAGTTTCTGCTTCAGTAGGTCCAAGGTGGGATCTAAGAATTTGTATGTCCAGGCGATGCTAATGTCTGTCTGGGACCACACTTTGAGAACCACTGCTTTAGGAAGCTTAGTTCACAGCTGAGAAGGAATAAAACATAGATGGGAGGGAGAAGCCCATATGGAGGATGATGGATGTGCACAGTGCAACGGGGGCAGATAAGGATGGAATCTGCTCAACCTGGATTACAATGTCGTTTCTCTTACCATTGCTGTGATTTGGGGGCAAGTAAGTTCATTTCCTCATCTTTAAAATGCAGAACTTTTGTGAGGATTAGAAGCTCAGTGTGTGTGACTCCTGGCACCATGCTCACTTAAAGGTGTCCACCATTTTGTTATGTACCCTAGTGGAGAGCTTTGGGGACAATATGAGCAGATTGAGGGCCTGATGGCAGGGGCATCCAGAAGGAGAAAGGGAACGTTGGAACAGGCCAGGGAGAGGGAAGCAGAAACCAAACGCACAGATCTGTATGGGCCTGGCTTTGTTCCAAGCTCACTAGGTGGAAGCCCCAGAAAAGCTGGCAATTGGACTCTTAAAGATGTCCATCTAACCACAAATGAGTCCCATTTGCTCTAAATCATTTTTAACGCTTCAGCTGGCCAGAGCGCACCATGAGTCATTCACAAGGGTGCTGAAATCCAGAGACTTTCCTAAAGGCCCCAGAGGTACAACCTCTCAGACCCGAGGTGCTCTCAGCTGATTGAACATGATGGGAGCTGTGTTATAGTATGTCACCGGGTCCCCTGTCATTCACCCAGCCACCATCTCTTTAATCACCACTGGTCAGTGTCACTGTCATGAAGAATTAGTACATGTCATTGGCTGGTACGGACACATTAAGGGGCAAGTCCAAGGTCCCTTCCCTCGTCTGGTTTCCCAAGGAAAGCTGAACGCCAAGCTCAGGCCTGTGTTGACACAGAGTCTGGTGAAATACGTTTTCATCAGGGCTATACAACAGGCTTCCGGGTGGGATTTGGGAGCCACCTGGCTGACAGTGCCTTATTCTGCTCCACATCCATGGCAGTGAGGGGACATGCTGACAGATCACAGACAACGCTGGTGACTGACAAGGCGGTGCAGATGTCACCAGCAAGTTCTCAAAGAGAAGAAATGCTCACAGGTATTAGATCGCTATCATCGTGTTAAGACATTTATTTTTAGTATTTTCTCTAAGGAAAGAAAATGTGGACGGCAACAACTACATTACAACAGAATCCAACCATTTAGAGCTTGAAGTCTCAAAGCCAAGGTCAATTTTACTGGGGGAAGGAAAATAAATAGCTCTGCCCCTGGGTATGGCACCCGCCCCAGATGCCTCCTTTCTGTGGGTTTAACCTGTTTGCACTGGAGAATCCAAGGAAACTGGCCGTGGGGGATGCAGTGCTGAGGAGGCCCACACAGAAGTCTGTTGGGGAACCTTCTGGTTTCAGTATTTGTGATGGGGCCATTGTTACAATGTGTCCTTGCAGAAAGCAGAAAGAAAGCTGTTTGGGAAACGCTTTTCTCCAGCTGCCGTTTCCCATACTGTATTTTGCAGGAAAGCAGCCTGCCAGATGTTACTAGAAGTGCCACGCAAAAGTGATTTGAAAAGTTTGGGAAACATTTCTCCCTAGACCTGCCACACCTGTGGTCAGCAAACTTGCTGCATAAGGTCAAGAAAGAAAAATTTCCAGGCTCCATTTAAAGAAAGGAAAAAGATACTTCAAATCAGGAAGTGCAAAATCTGAATTGTGCTGAAGTGTTCATTGCCCTCTCCCTGAGGCGGGAGAGGAGCCTTCGTTTTCTTCATTGGGCTGGTGACTTTCTTGCTCCTTCAGTCTGTTTTGTTTCACATGCCCAGCATTTGCAGTCCCACAGGGGCCCTCCCCAGAGGCAGCCTCTGTTCAGGACTCAACCCTGGGACAGCTACCCAGCCTTGGCTGGAGGTGACCCAGAGGAGGCAGAGCTGGCCAGCACGTGGCCAGCGAGGACTTTCTAGGACATGGTACAAGCCAGGGAATCAGTCTTATTCAGTTTAGTTTCTTGTTCCTGCAGGTTCATAAGGGAACAGATCATAAAGCTGGGTGACCATTGGTCACTTCTCTCTCTACTAGGCTGTCAATTTCTTGAGACTTGCCTTATGCCTGATACACGCTAAGTATGCTGGTTTACGCATACTTGAAAATAACGTATATTCTCTAGATGTTGGGCATAGTTGATATATATCCAGCTTGTTCATTAGGATGTTCAAATCTTCTACGTACTTGCTGATTTTTTGTCCCCTTGTTCTATTTGTTTCTGTGACAACTGTCCTAAAATCTTTATTATGATAGTGGATTTGACATTTTCTTTCTGTAACTGTCAATTTTTGCCTTGTATGATCTGAGACTATGTTATTACGATCATACGGTTCAGGATTGTTATATCTTCCTGGCAGAATTGTTCCTTTCGTCATTATGTAATGGCCACTTTTATTCCTGATGATGCTGTTTGCCTAAAGGTGCCGTGGACCTCTTCATTGTGCAAGGCACCTGCTCTCCCAGATGCGTCTTCTCCTTTGGGATTGGCAGCATCTGGACTTGCCACTTCCTGCTTTATGAAACTCCACTCGCCCTTGGCCCCTGATATTACATTCTCCTGGTTTTTTTTTTAGGCTGCTCTTTTTTAGGAAAAAAAATATGGACAGCAATGACAAAAATAACAAATGCTATCATTTAAATCCAAACCAAGCTGTTTCAATTTCCTTTGAAAATCAGCTCCCTCTGAATAAAATACCACCCCTCTCACTGTTCTTCATCTGCTAACTCCTGCTCATCCTTCATTTCTCAGTGTGGGCATCACCTCTTCCAGGAAGCCACCCACGAATACTCTCCCCCTCCCCCATCACGGCAGACAAACTGGTTGCGAGGCTCTCCTGTGTCCTTTCTGGCTTTGTGTGCAGCCCATCATCTCAGGTCCCTCACATTCTGAATGACATCTCTTCACCTGTCTTGTGAATGTACCTGCAGGGCGGGAACCACATCAACTTCTCTGTTCTATCACACTCCTGGTCTGGCATAGCTGGCACTCTGTAAATGTAGTCGAACTCAACAGACAGCTTTTCCTAGTGCTTCCTTTTCCTCACTTTGGGTACTTGTCAAAGTTCAGTCTGGTTTTCTCCTGAGCATCCTTCCCTCAAACCCCTCACACCTCTTTCACTTCAACTCACGCCTCTAGACTGATGACTTCCTATGTCCGTGCCTTGAATCCTGTCCTCTCTCTGAGCTCTACAGCACATCACAGAAGCTCCCACTTGGCAGTCAGCACCCAAATGCACACTGTCTCAAATAGCACACACGTTCATCCTCCTCAGACCTCTTCCTTCTCCCAGTGTCTTTATTTTTCCTGAAGGCTCTGCCATTTTTTTTTTTGGTGAGGAAGATTTGCCCTGAGCTAACATCTGTACCAACTTCCTGTATTTTGCATGTGGGTCGCTGCCACAGCATGACTTGATGAGTGATGTAGGTCCGAGCCTGGGATCTGAACCTGCAAACCTGGGCCCCTGAACCCAACCACTATGCCACCAGGCTGGCCTGGCTCTGCCATTTTTGAAGCCATTCATTCTCATTTTTAGCAGTCTCCTTATCTTAACCCACGTCCAACCATGCACTAAGCTCTGTTGCTTTTCCCCTTTAAATCTTATTTTTGTCTGTCCCTACTTCTCAGGTCTTACTGCCCTGCCCCTGCCCCAGGCATTCATCCTTTGTGCCTGGAATATGCACCACCTGACCCGAGCCCCTCTCTCCACGCTGCTTTCACGGGCCCCGTTTCCAGCAGCGTCGCCTCCTAACCTCCCTCTCAACCTCCTTTTCACTTCTCCCTTGTGCTGCTTTCTGCCGGTCAGGCTGGTTTTCCTGCCAGCTGGAACCTTCATTTCCTCCTCTGTGCTTCTTCCTTTACCTGGACTCCCTTGTCACCTCTCTCCATCGTGGCAAATTAAACTATTTGATGAGTGTGGGCATTGACCAATCATAACGGACATCAACCTGTCAGGATGCAGCGTAGACCAATCAGAATAGACCTCAGCTATAAACAAAGAGCGCTGCTCAGTATCGGCTCTGCTGCCCCCTAGACGAAATCTACTCCACTTTCAAGGTCCCGTCCAATCTTACCAGTGATGTGGATCCACCCTGCCTGCTTGGGCTTCACTCTCTCTCCTCTGAATTCTTCCTGCCGCCGTCGTCTGAGTCACACTCCTCACGTATAATTATCTTTGCTGTTCACCAGAGCGTCATACGAGCTCTTCTTTTATTTCCTCGAATAGACTAAGAGCTCCTGGGGGCAGAGACCACGCTTGACATCAATGAGTCTCAAATTGTGGTACCTGAAACAGCAGGATTAGAGTCACCTGGGAATTTAGAAATGCAAATTCACAGGCCTGACCCCAGACATATTGAATCAGAAACTCTAGGAGTGGGGTCCAGTAATCTGTGTTTTAACAATCGCCCTCCAGGTCATTCTGATGCACATTTAAGTTTGAGAACCACCTCCTTACATAATGTGGGGAAACTGAGTGCAAGTCTTCATGGCAAGATCTCAATAAAGACTTGCTAATTAAATGTTTATTCCCTCTTTGCATCCTCCATGGTGCGTGGTATTGATTATGTGTAGCATGGACACTTGGATTTGGATTCAAAAAACATTCAGTAATTACTTAGTATATGACAGATTCGGGGCTAGGAACATTTATTTGGGTTTATAATTTTATTCCTAGAATAATCTTGTTTGGATCATGGAATGGACTGAATGTCAGGATCAGAGTCACCTGGGAATTTAGAAATGCAAATTCACAGGCCCCACCCCAGACATACTGAATCAGAAACTCTGGGGAGTGGGGTCCAGTAATCTGTGTTTTAACAATCACCATTCATTTAACTAATTGTTATATGACAGATTCTGGGCTACGAACATTTATTGAGGTTTATAATTTTATGCTTACAGAAATCTTGTTTGGTACATGCAAGGAACTAAATGCTGTGTTCCCTTCAAATTCATATATTGAACTCCTAACCCCTAAGATGATGGTATTAAGAGGCGGGGCCTTTGGGAGGTCATTAGGTCATGAGGCTAGAGCCCTCTTGAATGGGATTAGTGCCCTTATAAAAGGGACCCCAGAGAGTCTCTCACTCTCTTTCTGTCCTGTGAGGATACGACGAGAAGTCAGCAGTCTGCAATTGGGAAGAGGGCTCTCACCAGAACCTGACCATGCTGGCATCTTGATCTAGAACTTGCAGCCTCCAGAACTGTGAGAAATAAATTTTTATTGTTTATAAGCCACCCAGTCTGTGGTATTCTGTTATAGCAGCCTGAATAGACGAAGACAGTAGATATCATGACTCCCATTTAACAGATAAGGAAACTGAAATCCAGGGAGGTTACAAGCCTGACTGAAGTCGGCACAGGTAGTAAGTGGCAGGGCTGGTATCTGAACCAAGTTCTCCTAACCTGAAGTTCAGTGCTCTTTATTTAATACGTTCTTATTATTTGGGTTATTTGGGGATGTGCCTTGCTGTGGCCATGGTGATGACTTCCATGTTCCTAGGAATGCTGCTGATGTCTAATAACATTTTGGAAGGTGTAATTTGAGCTCTGTTCTAGGGGAGGATTTAAACAAACTACTATTATTCATCAACTGACATTTTAATATCTCTGAAATTAGGATGCATTTTATAATCAATAGCATGTCATGGTTTAATGAGGTCTTATAATCAATAGTGTCTTAGAAGCAGTGAAATTTAGTAGAAAATGTGTGATCCTTTCCATCTTGGATAAAATTGAGTGTGTGTGTGTGAGAGTGTGTGTGTGTATCCACCCTCTCTGGTATTTACTTGTAACAAACATAACTGTTTAACACTGAACTTGGTTCACAGGGGCAAAAAAGTTGTGAAATATTATGGGCCCTTAAGATTCTCCTTGGACAAATAAGAGACACTTTTAGAAGAGGAGAAAGGGTAATAATCTACATTCTCCACTTCCCAAAGGGATAACGCAGAGCCAACGTTCTCAATTCCATTGTCTACTCCTCAAGAATTTCAAAATATACAAGGAAAAATGTGAAGTCGGCTTCGCCTTTCCAAATGGTGGCTTGGATCTCACCATGCCTAGTCAATATTTAGAAAAATAACGTTTGTTTAGCTAGAACTTAAAATAGCAGCTCTGATGATTGTTATACGTTTACCACTTTGGTTATTGCTCTTTTGAGGCAAGCACATAATTCTGCACAGCGCGTTTGCAAGAGCAGAAAGGAGAAAGGGCCCTTTTGAAGCTCAGTCACCCCCCACTACACACAGGCCCCCACAAATAAAGAAGTGCATGGCTTTCTGGGTAGCTGTCTTGGTTTGGGAAAACATGTTATTAGCCACAGCATGTGCAAATCTTCCAGCATTTTCTGACCAAGTTTAGAAAAGATGGTAAACGGGGTTTATTCTGAAATGAGGGTTTGGGTTGGAATGCATAATGCCAAACACATCATTCTCATTTGTAGACACTATCAATAGTTCACTTGCCTGCTGATTTGCACACAAACCCTAGCATTCGGGACCCAGCACAGACAGAGCAAGACCCCCACCTCCTATTTCATTATTACATTACACCTCCCCTTCACTGACGTTATTATTATTATTATTACTATTATTTTTGCTGAGGAAGATTGGCTCTGAGCTATCATTTGTGCCCATCTTCCTCTATTTTGTATATGGGATGCCACCATAGCATGGCTTGATGAGTGGTGCATAGGTCTGTGCCTGGGATCTGAACCTGCAAACCCCGGGCGGCTGAAGCGGAGCACGTGAACGTAACCACTATGCCACAGGGCTGGCCCCCACGACCTTGTTTTTTAACCAAGCTGGACTAGTTGTGATCACCTAGCTATGCCCTACCTTTTCCTGCCTTTATGGTTGCAAAAAATTTCAAATCTCTTGTTATTAAAATTCTATCTATCCTTCAACGTCCTTGTTCTAGGTGTCACATTTCTCACAAAGCCTTTCCTGTTTTCTCCAACCAATCTAATCTGTCTATCTTTTGATCCTCTCTAACTTCTTTTTTGCCAGATATTTATATTTTGCCACTTTCTTATTAAACTTCCCATAATAGTGCAGTGCTTCCTAATGTATGGTCAGTGCCACTCGTGTTAGAGCCTTCTGGATCCCATTCCAAACCTACTAAACCAGGATCTGCAGGGTGGTCCCCAGGATGGGGCTCAGGAATATGCATGTTTTATAAGCTTTCTAGGGATTCTGTGCCCACTGAGTTTTGAGGATCACTGCTGTGGTGGAAAGGGCTACCCTGCCTTTTTCGTAAATTGTAGAAAATTTCATGCATATTCAAAGGCAGAGGGGATGAAACAATGTATCATCATGAACCTCCTGCTCAGGTTTAACGATGATCAAAACAAGGCTAATCAAGCTTCACCTACACCCTCTCCCACTTTCCCCAAACTCCCTTGGATTATTTTAAGAAAATCTCAGTTATTAGATCATTTCATCTATAAGTGCTTCTTAATGCGATCTAAAAGACAAGGACTATTTTATTTTAAATCATAACCACAACAGCATTACCGCTTCTGAAAAAATCCCTAATTCCTTGCTATGGTAGGTAGAATAATGCCCGCCTTCCCCAAGATGTCCATAGCCGAATCCCAGGAAACTGAATACACGGCAAAAGGGACTTTGCAGATATAATTAAGGTTAGGGACCTAAAGATAGGGAGATTATTCTGGATTATTTGGGTGGGCCCAATCTAATCATATGAGCCCTTAAAAGCAGACGACTCTCTCCAGCCGGAAGAAGAGGATGGCAGAAGAGAGATGCAGCAGAAGGAGAATTTAGAGAGATTTGGAGTGTGAGAAGAGTTTGACAAGTTGTTGCTGGCTCTGAGATCGAGAGACCATGAGCAAGGACCAGAGAGAGGTCTCTAAGAGCTAAGGATGGTCTCTGGTTATTGGCTAACAGGAAATGGAGATCTTAGTCCTACAGCTCAAGAAACCTGATTCAGTCAACAACTTGGATAGCCTGAAACTGGACTCTTCCCCAGAGCCTCCAGAAAGGAACACAACCCTGCTGACACCTTGATTTTGACCTTGTGAGACTCCAAGCCGTCCAGCTGAGCCACGCTGTACCTGGACTTCTGACCTACAGAATTTTGAGATAACAAATGGGTGCTGATTTCAGCTGCTAAATTTGCGGTAACTTGTTATGGTGGCTATAGATAACTAATATGCTTGATATCATCAAATATCCAGTCAGTATTCAAATTCCCCCTATTGTTTAAAGAACGCTTTTACAAGAATTAGTTTGTTTGCACTGGGTTCTAAGCAAGGTCTCCACATTTCATTTGGTTTATATGTTTCTTAAGTCTCTTTTAGTCCATAAATACTTCCTTCCTCTTTTTTCCGCCTAGAAATTTATTTGTGGAAGAACCCAGGTTGTTTTGAACTGAAGAATTTCTTGTATTTTGGATTTTCCCATTTGTGAACCTGTGGTGTAGTTTAACATGTTCCTCTATCCCCTGTATTTGTCTGTAAGCTAGTGGTGGATGTAAAGGCTTAGTCAGATTCAGGCCCGATTTCTTGACCACAGGAGGTGTGTGCACCTTCCTGCTGTGTCACGTTGGGAGGCACCTTGTGACTGGTTTTCTCTTCTCTGTGATGATGTGGTTGATGCATCCAATGCATAGTTCTCCCTCAGGTTTTTTGCCTAATGATTTTCTCAGTTGTTGATGATTATTGCCTAGAACTATTTCTTCATTAGCGGTTGCAGAATGGCAGTATTCTAAATTGATCATTCTTTTTCTCTTATTAGCTGGAATCTCCTAAAATGCACCAATATTTGGGTAATCCAAGGTCCAGTTCATACAGGAAAGTCAGGATAGCAGCTTGACTCTGAAAAGGCTTTGTAGACAGATGGGTCTGGGTTCTAATCCTGCATCTGCTATGTAGTGGCTAGTTTGCCTTGAGCAAATTATTGTACACCTTTGAGCCTCAGATTCCTTATTATAAAACGGAGATGGCATTGCAGGGTTGTTATAAGAGTTCAATAAATGAACTTATGGAAAAGCATGATGCCTGCTACAGAGTAAGCACTCATCAAATATCTGCAATACAGTCAAGTCCCGGGATTGGGTGCCCGTGGGGATCTCCAAGGAACGCAGTTTCCACCTGCTGTTGGAACCCGCTCTGGAATACTGCATCTGGCTGCTCCAGGGGGCTTTGCTTCTGGTGTGTTTGCTACTCTAAGGGCTGACCTTCCTTCCTGGCCTCCTCAAGACCCTTTCATAGCCCCTCAGAGCTGCAGCTGTGGCTATGACAGGCTCACCCCAGCTTCTCAGGGGCAGCCCCAAGGCTTCTCGTGGATGTCTCCCCAGGGCTTGCGGTTTGCGGTTGGGTTTATGTTGCATTGCAAGCATTTTCAGCAGGGAGCAGTGGGGAGAAGTGCAGGCGGCGGGGTTAGGAGAGGGTGGCCTGATTCTCCTCCCAACTCAGCTATTAAGTGGCTGTATGGCAAACCACTGGAGCGCAGCTGGGAACCCGGGGAGGTCTCTGAGGCCCCTTCCAGATCTAACCCTTCCTCATGGAGTGCAACAAGCTCAGCGAGCAGGGCCAGGAGGGTTTCGCCTGCTTCTGTGACTTCCTACAGCCTCGGGACTCCCAACAAAAGTTGTCGTCCCTCCAGCCTGGCTGAGCTGAGTGACCGTCTCTTTAACTGGCTGTGACCCTCTCAGGCCTCTTCTGCATAATCAGAATAAATTGGAGGCTAAAATATTTGTCCAGGCAATTCTGATCAAAAACACCCCTTGCTTTGATCTTTCAGTCAAAACAAGGTATTCTCCCTGAATTCTGACGATATTAGCCTTGAGCCACTTGTTCAGCTGGGCAGGCAGGATTCTTAGGGCTCATTAAGGCCCTTTCTCAGCCGCTCAGCCCTGACCAGACCCAGGGCTTTGTGCTTTGCCCTTGTAATGTAAATAGTTATTGGCAAGTGTGGGGTTTGGCCTGGAAACCCAGTCTTCAGTAGTACCAAACTGCTACCTGCCTTTGGCCTGCACATTGAGATTCAGGAGTCTGGTTGAGCACCCCCACAGAGGGGCAGCTGGAGAGTGGGGGCACCAAAGAGAAGGGTAGACACCTGAGTGATAACACTCTTTTGTGGAGATTATGGGGATCAAGCAATCTTTCTTTCCGTTTTCCTGCAAAGAAAATTGTCTTAGGAGTTGCAACAATTAGCCCTGTTAGGTAAATGATTGGTCTCAGCTGGTTGTGCTAACCATGGGAGGGCTACCTTCCTCCCTGCCCTTTTGGGGGACCTAAGTAGGGAATCCTTCAAAATTGTAAAATGGAGAGTATGGGCACATGTTAATCTTTCCTTCTTCTACCACAGGGCAGTGAAAAAGCATTGAAGACTGATTAATTGATATTTATTATGAGTGTTATTTTTTAGACAATGTCATTTGTTGTCTCAGAGTGGAGAGGACATCTATTGTGTTTTGTCTGCCAAGAATCCTTGCATTTGGACTGGTTGCATGGTCTTGCAATGCATGGGGCTGCTAATTACCACAACCACGTCCACCCCACCCTTATTCTAGCCATGAGAGTGCTCACATGACCCAGGCAGGCCAACTGTAGTTATCGCATCCCCTGAGCCCATGATTGATCCCGAGATGGTCCCATCCAGGCCTATCAGAGCCCTTCGGTGGGTTTCTGAGGCTTTGAATTTCCGTGGGATGCTGAGATGACTTGATATAAGCTCGAGCTATCTGCAGCCATGCTCCTTTCCCCATTATTCCCACCATATGGAGGATGCCATCTGCAGTAGGAGCAATCAGTACTCAGAAGTTGAACCAAAATATGAAAATGCATCACTGAAACTGGCTTTACCAATGAACTCCCTAGTCACACGAGATGAGTTTGTTGAGTTTATATCACTTACAAACAACGAGTTTTGACTCAGACAGAGATTATAAATCCAGACCTGGTTTCAAATTCCAGTCCGCCCCTCACTTTCTAGCTGTGTGAACTCTGCAACTTGCTTAACTTCTTTGAACCTGTTTCCTTATCTGTAAATGGGGAAAATGATATCTATCGCACAGGATTATTATAAAGATTGAATGAGATAATATATATTAAGTGCTCATTTTAGCAGCTGGCACACAGTAGGCATTCAAGAAATATTTATTGAGTACCTAAAGTAATATTTGTTGAATTAATCTAAGGAATGTTTAATTCTTAGATTAATATTTGCTTCTCAAAGTAGGTCACGGGTACTATGGGAGGTGCACAGTGGTGGGCTATGGGGACCAGCAACCACAGAATAAATAAACAGGAAGCTCTTCTTAAAGCATCAATTAAATTAATTCAACATACTTTTATGTTAAAAGAAAATGGATATATTATGGGGTAGAATATAAAAGTCATATTACTCTTTAAGATAAAAGACAAGGATTCAAAGGAACTCCTTGCACGTAGAATGAACACTGTCCTTTTCCATTGAGCGGGTTCTGATGACAGGGTGTGCAACACACTAAAGAGGAACAGGGGGCCTGGGAGCTGGAGGTAGTGGCTCCAGCCTGCCTCTGTGACTCACTGTGCCTCTGTGAGACCTGGGAAAGCCATTTAGCCTCACTCATTCTTTTTTTCTCATCCAAAAAGTGAGTTTGGATTTGTCCTCAAATTTTTTCTTAAGAGTCTAACATTCCATCTTTGCCCAGTGAGTTAGTGAATTCCGTGTCTGTACAAGTGTTAAAAAGGGGACTGATCATATTAATTTATTAATTATAGGGTTTAACTAGTTTAAATTTAGGTCCAATTCTATGACTCTACTCTGAACCTCAGTGCTGTATAGTGCAATAATTTATGATTGGGAAGAACATTTTCTAGAAGGATGGTACACCTGGATTTTTATAGTATTAGTTGACTAGTATTCATTCAGTGTTGATTTTAATACAAATCATATTTATCATAATGTATATATATCATACTATATAATTAATACTGTATCATAAAATCAATAATCAAATAATGATTCTAACATTTTAATACTTATCATTTGGGTATATGGAAATGTGTTTAAAGCCAAAAGGAAGTTGGTCAAGCATAAACCCAAGCAGGGCAGCCTTCTGGGCATTTGTAGGGAGAAAATGAGGGTTTTCTTAAACATACAAGGTCAGTATAAAGCTTTGCTTTGCCTAGCAGAGTTGGAAGAGGGCTATGACAGAGATATTTAATGCTTTCTGAGTAGCCACAGGTTCTCCATACTTCCCAGCCTTCCTGAGGGTGGGCAGGGCCACATGTCAAGTTCTAGCCAGTTGACTGTGAGTGGGAGTGGCATGTGTCACTTCCAAGCTGAGGTGGGAAAAATCTCCTGAGAGACCCCCTAGCTCTCTTGTGTCCCTGTCACTGAGACTGTGGAACTTGTGTTTTGGGGTGGTGGAGCCACCAGATGGAAGCCACCAGAATTTTTGAGATGCTGTTAAAGGATGCTGCCAGACCCATGGGCCAGGCTGACTTTGAAATAAGCTATTGTATTAAGTTATTGAGATTTTGGGGTTGGTTATTACCAAGCATACCTTAGCCTATCCTGTCCGATTCATGGGCTGATGTTTATAGTTACTCTTTCTGGGCACAGATAGAACAGTCGACTCACTAGCTGCAAACAGCTAGAACCAAGAAAAAAGAAAAGCTGAATTTGTGATTTCTACTTGACCTTCCCCTCAGTCTACATAAAAAGAATTCTTTCCACCTTCCTTTTCTTTACCTTTCATTGCTTTTCTGCTCCACCTCCCAATATTTATGTATGTAAATCTTGAATCAAGTTTTCATGGTTAATAATTTGTTCATATGTCAGTCTTCCTCACTAGTCTGTGAGCTTCTTAAGAGCGCTGTGTTCCCTTGAGTATCTGGCACATAACAGGTCCTCAGTAAGTGTCTGTAGAGTGAGTGCATGAATGAATGAAGCTTTACAAGAAAAAGAATCTAAAGGTTTTTCGAGCCAGTGTTGGGCTGAAAGATCAGGCTCTAACTTCCACTGTGGGTTCTAGAGCAAGTCTCAAGTTGGTTCTTCCACAGCTGAGTGTGGTGTAACCCTTTGTGGGCTGAGGGCCCCACAACTCATCACATGATAACTTCTCAGCCTTCTCCAGTGGTGAGTTTGCTCTGATGTCCAAAATGTGCATGCAATTGACTTGACCAAGAAGAGAATTCCTCAGGCATGAACTCTCCCATTGCTCTTCTCCTCCCTATAGAAAAGCGGCCACACCTTCTTGTTTTAAGGCTGACTCATAACCCAAAGTGTATACCCCAGTCTTTCAAGCCTCCCTTGAGATCCCATTCCATCAATTTCCCCCTCTCCCTGGGGAGAGAAGAAGAAGAATTCTGGAATCTGGCAGCCCATATTTCAATACCCCTTTCCTTAATAATAGTGACAAGGAGTAGCATTTACCCATCACTTACTGAGTGACAGGCACTCCCATATGTTGTCTCATGTACCCCTCTCCACAAAGAAGAGCTACTGTGATATCCCATTTTATAGATGTAGAATCTCAGGCTTAGAGAGGGTAGGTGACTTTCCCAAGGTAACTCTCCTAGTAAGTGGCAGACCTGGGAGTGCCATTTAGGAATTTGAAACCAAATCCCAAATTCTTAGCCTTTGTGCCTATGGCCTTTTACAAATATCCTTGAATGGATCCCTACTCCCCACTTTGAGTTACTGCCCCCACAGCTCTCTTCTCCCTTTCCTCACCTAGCTCTGCCCCCACTCACCTTTCCATTGACTCCTGCCTGGCTCTGATCCCCTACTTCACTGAAATGGCTTTTTCCAAAGTCAATGGCAGCCATGAATGGCCCATTTTCAGTCTTCATCTGCTTTGGTCTCTGTAATCCATCCACTCCTGCTTGAAACTCCCTATTGGCTTCTGGGACAATTAGCCCTCCCTCTTGGTCATTCTCCTACCCCCCTGACCTTGGGTTCCTCGGGCAGCTCTTCTCCCTCTTCTTGTCTCCCTAACTCTGGACAAGTCATGGAACGACAACCCCAGCCCTCCTCTCTTCTTTCTCTAGACCTCCCTGAATAAATTAACTCATGTCTTTCACTGCCACCCCTGAGTGTTTAACTAACTCCCCACCATCCAGGTGTCCCCTCACCCCTCAGCTCCACCTTCCTAGTGGCCATCTTGAACCAAAGGACCCATAGAAACCTCAAACTTAGCATATGCCAGCTATATCTCATTTGTCTATGTGTGCATGTATTTTGTTATTTTTCATCCACCATTCCTACCCTGTTTCTGCATTTCCTCTCTCTCTGTGTATTCGTAGCACCATCTTCCACCCAGCCAGACTTGACTCCTTCCTCTCCTTTACCAAATACTTTTGGGTACTAAGTCCCATCAGATCTTCCTTGAAAATGTCTGTTAAATCTACCCTGTCTTCCCCATTCCCACTGCAAGGGCTCGGATCTAGGATGTGGCTGGAGCCTCTAAAGCCTTTTTAGAACAAGGTGGGCATGTAAATAAACAACAAACACTAACATTTATATAAATAAAATTATGACTGGCCTCCTCTTTCTAGTTATTCTACCTGTGGAGTTCTCTTTCAAGATACTAATCCTGCTCAGAATGCTCAGTGAGCCTTTAGCAGGGAGTCTGGTGAACTTTTACACCTGCCCTGCCTCTACCTCTGATCTTTCCCCCTGCTCCCTGCTTTCACAGCTCTCAAAAAGGTAGGCCACGTCCTTATGCCCCTGGGCTCTCCTTCCTCTTTCCAGACCTCCTGCTCCAGGTAGCCACCTCTCTGAAACTTTCCCCAATTCCCCACCTGTTACTGGCTGTCTCCTCTGGGTCTTATAGAACACTGGGCACACATCTTATGGACCTTATTATAACTATATGATAATTCTTAATTGTGTATATATCTCCCAAGTTGGACCACAAGATTTTCATGGGCAGGGACTGAACCTGATTCTCCTTATGCCTCCAGCATCTAGCACATTCTTGGGGAGGGAATGACTATATGAACATTTCTTGTGATCTAGTTTCTCTATTTTCTCTCTTAGTCTGTGCTCAAGTCTCCAAAGTGTCTTCTTCCAGAAAGCTACTCCTGGCACCTTCCCAATATTGCTCTGAAATGCTCTTTCAACTTTCCCATCCTAGATAACAGCTCCCCTCAACCTGACTCCATGTACCTCATCTCTTGCCCAGGTTGGTGCAGTAGCCTCCTGACTGCTCTCCTGGTGTCTTGTCCTCTTTCCATCTTCTCCACCCTGCAGCTAGGGGGCGTCTTAAAATGCAAACTTGATGATGCCACTCCTTGCCTAAAAGCCATTGATGGCTGCCTGAGCAATTAGGACAAGATCACAATCCTTTCCGTGGTGTTGCCCATCTCCTGGCCTCCTCTTGCACACTCCTCTTTGTGCCCTCTTTGCCTGGCCAGCTCTACTTCACAGCTCTCCCCATGGGAAGCCTGGGCGAGGCCTGCCCTCATCCCTGCCCCCCAACTGGATTCCTTGGACCTGTTTGATAAGCATTCTCTACTTCTCATTCAGAGGTTTATGCTAATTGAGATTTGAGTGATTACCTGTGCAAATGTTTGCTTGATGTCTGTTTCCTACTCTGGAGAGCAGAGGCTAAAGCTGTGTTACTCACTGCGCTATCCTCAGAGTCAGGCCCAAGGCTTGGCACATGCCAACATTTCAGCAAGTAGTTGCAGAGTCAGTAACTGTGAAAAGCTTTTCCACACAAGTCTAGAGGACCGCTTCTCTCTTGTTGGGGCAGTTCTGGAACAGCAGGGCAAAGGCAAACCCCTTTGAGCTTCATAATAATAACACTAACAACAACAATAATAATACTCCTATTTTTTGAATGCTTAGCTCAGTGCTCAGAGTTTTCATGCTTTTATCCTCTCAATAAGTCTATTACATAGGCACTATTACTACCCACATTTTATAGATGAAATAATTGGGGCATAGAGAGCTCAAGTTCACACAGCTATTTAGCAGTGGAGTTAATGCTCTTAACTCCGATAAAAGCTACCCCTTCGTTCCTGGGCCTGGCTTCTGTGAGGCTTTCTGCATGGTCCTCCCTCTATTTTCTTCAGAAGGAGGAGAGACCTTGTTGGGTGTGACAGAGAGAAGGCAAGTACCAGGCTGTGGTGTGGCAGTAGGAGGGACGGGAGGGCCAGCCTTCTTGAGGGCCCAGAGCACACAGGACTGTGTGGGATGCTCAGAGGGAGTAGTTTGGGAGAAGCGAGAGGCTTCACCCCTGTCATATCATTTACGAGTGTGTGAGATGGACTTAGAAGGCATTCAATATGATTTTTCATTATAAAGATTGTCTTTGGTGACTTGGAAAAAGGTTTAGTCCCGCACCGAACATGATTTTTCTTTTCTCCTAATTAATTTATTTTCTGCCAAAGAAATTGACTGTATCTCTTTAAGAAGCACCAACCCCAGAGCAAGGTGCCCCTGGAGGGAACCATGGGATCAATTTTTCAGCCAGGGACTATGCAGCTTGGCCATAGGATCTTAAGGCTTTTAATTTGCTTATACATAGAGTGGCTTGAGCTCTATACATCACCAAATCAATGCAAATCAGTTTACTTGAAGCTGGTTCAATTTTAAAAGAATTTCATTAACCAGCAATAAAAGGCCTGGTTTAATATAATTACTATAGGATCCCAAGCTCATCAGGAAGAATTCCTTTTCTATAATGATCTTAACATTTATATTATGGCATTTTCTAAGGAAAAAAAAAAGGAAACCAAAAAGCATACTGGAGGAAGATGCTGAAAATAATGCTTTTATTCTTACAGAATTCAGTGTTGGAACTGCCATTAAACAAACTTCCCAAATGGCAAGGACGTCGGGGAGGAAACATATTTATTTAAACATTCATATGTGGAAGTCTGTTGACACACACCTCTAGACACATGTTCGATGCATTATCTAATCCACACAGAACCGTAACCACTCAAAGGCGGAAGAGACCTTAGTGGCATTTAATACAATCGCTCAATTTTACAGAAGAAGAAACTGACGCCCAGAGACCGTAAATAGCAATCAGAGGTCAGCCATCTGGTTAGTGGAGATGAGGGCCTGGAAATCTGGTCTTCGCTCTCCTCTCCATGACTCCTCACTCGTGGCTAAACCTGGAAGCCCTTGCCCGCCTCACAGCAGGTGATGAAATCACCTCCCTGGAAGTACTTTTAATAGAAAAGAAGGAAAACCTGCAATTTGCGACAACATGGATGAATCTTGAGGACATTATGCTAAGTGAAATAAGCCAATCACAGAAGGACAAATACTGCACCATTCCGCTTATATGGAGGTATCTAAAGTAGTCAAATTCATAGAATCTAAGAGTGGAATGGTGGTTACCAGAGGCTGGGAGGAGGGGGAAATGAGGAGTTGCTCATCAATGGGCATGAAATTTCAGTTAAGCAAGATGAATAAGTTCTAGAGATCTGCTTACAACATTGTACTTATAGTTAACAGTACTGTATTATACACTGGAAGATTGTTAAGAGGAGAGATCTCATGTTAAGTGTTCTCACCACAATAAAATAACGTTAACAATAAATTCTAAAGGTCCCTTTGGAAGTAAGGCATTTATATTTTCATATGGAGAAGCTGGCCATCACCTTTGGTGACTTGCAAAAAGGTTTCGTCCGGCACCAAATGTGGTTTTTCTTTTCTCCTAATTAATTTATTTTCTGCCAAAGAAATTGAATGTATCCCTTTAAAAAGCACAATTCCCAAAGCAAGGTGCCCCTGGAGGGAAGTGTTAAGGAGGGAACTTCTACTCCGTCTCAACAAGATTTCGCCCCTGTGCCCACCCCCCATGCTAACTCCGTCTTCTCCTGGAAGAGTGTGAATCTGATTTGTCAGAGACCTGAACCTTCTGGGCCCTGCTTCACTACTGGGTGGGGTTGGTGAGCCTCAAAGATCAGCACCTGCACCGTGCTCCCCCATGTCCTAGATCTTGCTCCCATGTAGGAAGCCCACTGCATTCCCTGGGGCAGGCCCAGCCACCTCTCCTAGTCTTCCTCCTCTGCTGATTGTCTAACACGGTGGATAAGGCAGCCTGGGCTCCACTCTCCAGCCCGTTCACCTTAGAGTTAGAGGACAGAGAATGGGAACCCCAGGAAGGACCTTGAGCCTGAGCATCAGGCTCTACTTCAGCTTTCACCAAAGAGCCCACATCAGGGGATATCAAGACGTCGCCCAGGTACTCAGAAAGCCCTTCTTTTGTTTTCCATCTGGTTGGAAACTCAGGGAGGAGGAGGAGTGAGAAGCAGGGCAGAGTCCAACTATTCCTAGTTTTCTGACCTTAATCTAAGTTCACAATCTCTTATCCAAGTGCTGTGGGCCAGAAGTATTAGAGAATTCAGAGTTATTCTGTGGTCACTAGGCTAGGAAGTAGGTCCTAATATCTGGTCAAGGTTAAAAATTGGTGTGGCCTGAATGAAGTAGGGAACATTAAATTTATATCAGGACGATGTAGAATTTGACAAAATGTATGGACTTGCTCCTTTCAAATACTTCAATACTTCAATACAGAATCAGGTGGCTGAAGTCTTGGCCACTGATGGGCTGACGAGATTTGGGTGGGGGGCCTCCCAGGGCAGCCTGCACTAACCGCTGATGTTGCTGTTCCCGTGTTGTAGAGTGATGGCTACAACCACGAGCTGGGGAGGTGTTCGAATAGTGTGAATCCCTGCTCGCTGCTTACTGAAGTTGAGGCTATAGGAGAGTCATCTAAGAGTCTATTGCTTGGTGCTCACCTTAAAGATGGAGTTATCTAATCAAGTGCAGTGCAGACACTGAATGAGCCCAGCCATTTTTACTGTTCGGTCACCCCACTATGGCGTGAGCTCCTCAAGGGCAAGGTGGTGGTATCTCATTCATCTTTGTACCCCAAGTTCCTATGTTGAGCCTAGAACGTAGAAGATGCTCAGTAAGTGCTTTCTGAAGGTGGGAATGAATGGATAAAGAGGATTGGTAATCTGCAGAGCAATTGCTCATAAATGTGTACTTGGAAAGTGCATGGGGCTGGTTGGTCTCTATTCGCCCCCCAGGCCTCCCCTCCACTCTTGTCTGCCCTGCTCAGCACCCCCTGGTTCTGACCCCTCCCTGCATCCCTAGGATCCCCTCCCTCTCTGGCGTCTGGTCAGGTTTGGCCAATGGGAATTACTAGTGGGAGACAGGAGGGTGGAGGAGAGTGAGGTCGCGGCATTTCTTCCTGCTCCTTCCTTGTTTCACTGCCATGGTCTTGGGGCTGTGGCCTTCAACTCCTACCTGGGAGGCCCCTCCTCATCAGCTATCAGTAACAACATTTCTTTCCTTGCCCCTCCAGACCTGGGCTGATCATGGCTTCTTGCCCTTGCTAGTCCCTGGCTGCCTCAAAATCCATTTGGGTTCCTGTCGCCTTACCCACACCTCTTGAACTGAAACCCCCTAAGTGGAATTGTCTTTGCTGCCAGGGCCCTGACTAACATGCCTGAAAGCAGTTCTTCTAAGAGTGTCAACATACATCAATAGCTTATCTATAGCAGTTAGTAGCAGGCTTTTAAAAAGAGAATGCAACCACCTGAAGGATAAATTGGGTCCTTTTGAATTATCTCGAAATTTTGGTAATTGTGTTTTACTGTTCACAGATGAAGAAAGGAAAGGGGTGTGCATTGTGCATCCAGCACAACAAGACTGAGGCAGCCACATGCCCATTTTACAGACGAGGAAAATGAAACTTTAAAGAGCCACTTGTCCTGTCTGGGTTGGCTCCCAGCCTCTGGCAGAGGCTGAGGCTGCATTCTGTCTGCCGCTTATAGTTTGTAAGTAGAAAGATAACCCAGTAGGACTTCTTTCCTGGAAAAGCCAGTTAGGCCACCAGAAGCAGTTTGGGGCTTCAGAGGTGGAGTGCATTTTTCTTGGACTCCACCGGACATTTCTGGCCATAGTAAATGTTCTGCTCTGGCAAGAGCTTCTCAAATTCTTGAGGTAAGAACAAATTTTCCCCAAAGCCACCAAGAGCCATGGAAGGAAATGGCCTCTCTTTTCTGCACAAACCCATTGGGATGGGTTTGGGATGCCGGCAGCATTCCGAAACAGGGGGGAGAAAGACGCCAGTGTCAGGGAGGTCAGCCCTGAGCAGCGGTGGAAGCCACAGAAAACAGCCTGATTTAGAGCAGATGTGAGAGGCTGTGAGGAGCCGTCTGTCCTCAGCTCATTCAGCCCTTCTGTTGTGTCTGCCTCTGTTTGCTGCCTCAGCCCCCAGTGGCCTGGGCTAGTGTCACTCTATTTTTAGTTCACATTTCACCTTTCTGTCTGTGAGGTGCTTTTCCCAGCTTTGGAAAACACACTGCAGCCACCAGCTCAAGCACCGACCTCCTCACCTCCGCCAGCCCCCGTGACCTTGGGAGGGGAGAAGCTCCCACGTGGGACTAAGCAGGCCTCCTTCTGGGGGTCTCAGAGGAGGGCTCTCATGGTCTGTGAATTCTTCATGGTTTTATAGGGGGATCAGATGCCAAGAGACCGCAGGACACTTGGAGAACACAGGGTGAGGGCCCCTGGTTTGGAGAAGTGACACCCACTTTTGGTGGAGGAAGGCAACCTGAGGTTCTCGTGTCCCTCGTGCAGGGTCTGTATGGGTCCCCGAAAAGGGCAGCTTCCCCACATCTTCTTCATTCTTGGTGTTCTCAACCAGGAAAGGGGAGGGAAAAATATGTGTTAAATTTCTATTACTTGTAGTTACTATTGGTAACAATATTTATATGCTAATTAGGGAAAATTTTGAAAATATAGAAATGTAGAAGGAAGAAAAGGAATGCAACCCATTTGCTACCACCTAGAGACAATCGCTGTTAACATGTTAGTGTGCTTACTTCTAATCTTTTTGAGTTACATGTATTTTTTACATAGTTATAGTCAGATGGTAAATACAAAATTGCACATAATAGTTGTTAAAAGCCTGTTTTTTTCCCCCTAGTTATAAAGGTAAAGGCATATTATGTATACAATTTAGAAAATATATTAAAAGTAAAAAAGAAAAGAAAGATTTCCAGTATCTTACCACCCATGGATAATCACTGTTAATTTATTGGCATATGTCCTGACAGCTTTTTTTCTATGCAGTTTAAATATAATCAAGATCATATTGCCCATTTAATTTTCAAGCACATTCAATAAAGGAAATCCACAGGTTCTAGAAGGAAGATGACGTGAATAGGGGCTTGATGAAACATATCTGTTCTTGATCATTATCAATTAGAAAGGTCAATGATTTAGTTAATTAAAAAAACAACTTTTAAAGATGCAAAATGACTTCAGTTCTTGAGGAATAAGCATTGATCATCTACTGTGTTACACAAAGCTACTTTTAAGCATGTGTTTGAACAGTTCTCCTGACAAAGTGTTCCAACTGTGTAAAATGTTTTAGTGTTGTTAACAAGTGATGGAACGGAACAGCATCCATGGTCGGTCATTGAAATGCACTAAGTTTCCTTCTGAACAAAGTGAAGAATGTGGTGTCAGAAACACAACTGCTGTCAATGAAAAGGAGAGGGAACTTTTGCAGGGCCAAGTTCATGCCAGTTTTCAGAATCTACAACGCATAATCCCAATGGCTGCCTGGGTCTGGTATCCAAAGGGAGTAAAGGAAAATTATTAAGTTGTTAATTTAGTTAATCTCTTTGTTAGTGTATGTCTTCAATGATTTTTTTCAGTAAGGGTACGTGGATGCTATATAACTGGCATGTCTTTGGGCTGTCTTCTCCCATGAAAGACAGCTGGTCTGGGTCTTATATTCTTGAGTCATCACCTTTCACTTATCAGAATTTTGTAGAGAAACTTTACATTCTAGTGGCCTTCAGTATTGCAGAGCTGCCTGAGACCAGCCTTATCTTTATTCCTTTGCATGTGACAGATGTTTGTAGGACTTTTTTCTTTATTTTCTTACTTTTAAAAATTTTCTATATTACTAAAGTTAAAATATTTTTCCAAAAATATATAAATATGGTTCTACTTTCATTGATTTTAGACTAGAATGTGGTAACCTTTTCATTCTGAACAATCAAACTCCTTGGTTGTCCCAGGGAGTCTTTAAAAATTGCATTTGAATAAATATGTTGTAATCTTTTTTTACCTCAAAGACACCTATAGTGTTATCTATTTTCTGTCCTCCATATTTCTCACCCCTTTTTTCATTTTCATCTCTTTTCCTGATTGTCTGCATTCTGGGGGAATTTCTCAAGTTTGCCCTTCATATATTGGTTCTGTTTTTTGCAATGCCAATTCTACTCTCTGCTGCCTACAATGAGGACTTTAATGCTGTTATTGCAATTTTGGTTACCATTCTTTTCTCTACTATCTTTCTCAACTCCCTTTTTAGTTCTCATCTTGTTGTCTTTCTTTCTCGGCCTATCTTTTCCTAATTTATTTTTCTATTTCATACAGATGGATATTATCTTCTTACATCTAACTGAGGAGATCAAACACTCACTGAAAAATTTCCTTTTGTTCAGATAGCAGATTCTTTTCAGAGGTACGTTCTTCCTCTTAGTGTTCAATATGATGTTTCCTTTTCCTTGGTCTCAAATATTTTTTCGTGGTTTTCCATAATGATCTATTTTTAAATGTACTCACCCTTAATCACAGAGAAATCTAGCCAGACTCGGTGTTTCACATCCAACATGTGGCATGCATTTTCCGTGAGTTGGATTTCTGTTCCTTTGGGTGATGCTGGAGTCTCCTTACTTTACCAACATCCAGTGGGTAATTGATGTGCACACTTATCAGTCTAAATCCCAGTAGCTCTGTGATTCATAGGGGCTCGGCCACTGTCAGCCTTAATTTGTGATAGGACTGTCAATGTTCACCTTCTCCTATATCCCCAGGGGATTCAGTAGAAATTAAGAGAGGCTTGTGATATGCTCTTGTTGCAGAAAGTATTCAGGGCAGTAGAGCCTATTACGTGCCCAAGTCTTTGGGAGGTGGTGCATGTACATGACTTCACTGAGTTCTTCCAAGTTCCATTTGAAGTCAGTATGATTATCCCTTTTTTACAGGTAAAGAAATATATTTCACCTTAAGAAAAGATGAAGTATCAGGAAGGAATATCTAGCTTTATGACTTGTAGCAAAATTACAAACGAAATGTTTCATAACCCAAAAGATATTTGCCAAAAAAGATCCAAACCTATCTTTCAATGATTTAGGTAGGTATAGGAAAATAAGATGTTTTCACCAATTAAGTATCTAGAAACATAGAAAAATGTACAAAATGAACTATGGGCTAAGTAACATAACTCTTAAAGATGGTGAGATAGGAATTCCTTTTAATCTAGATTTACCAGAGCTCTTTGGTCCTTTAAAGAAAATTAAATTAGTGTAATGGAAAAAAAAATTAGAGTTCAAAGTCAGATCTATTGTGCAGATGCCTGGCCTTCCTAACGCACCGTCACGTGACAAATACTTTTTAAGGATGACGATGATGATGGTTAGAGTTTAGAGCCAGAGACTCGAGGGATATGTACATAATGTATAGTAGAAACTCTCAGCCACATGGCTCAGCACCAAGGGATGGGCCCTGATTCAAATGTTGGAAGATTCCGAGTTAGGCCCTATAACCTGACCTGCGAAGGAAAATCTAGGGACAGCCGAGCCAGCAGGAAGACTCAGCTAATGTGAGATAATGCACTCTCGGGCTTCTCCTCCCTGGGAGCAGGTCTCCTTGGAAGACCTGGATCTCTCGCAGTCAGTAGCAGCGCCACACTTTGCCCCTGAAGGCCTGCTGTGCAAGCAGTTTGGTCTCTGTCAGGGCCAGACGCTGAGGGGTTGTGGGCGCATAGTTTTCACACTAACTCTGTGGATGCTGGGAGCCTGAACTCCCTGACGTGAAGTGCTAATGCAGCATGGCAGGGAAGGGAGCCAGGGTGCTCATCTTTTATCTGGGGGTTTCACTCTGAAGGCTGCTGGCTGCCTTGTGGAGAGAGGTATGAAGTCAAAGTAAGAAAATACTTATTTGGACTTCCGGGGTGGGGCAGAAAATTAGACCTATACAGCTGAAGCGACTATAAAATTTTCAAGGTTTTGTGTTCAGTTCCTGGACAGTTTCTTGTCTCCAGGAGGGAGAAAATTGCACAGGCCAGTCTACACAGCAATAAAGTTCATCTATTCAGGTCCTATCTCACTTTGCCATCTTCCTGCTTAATGGGAGAAACTCCTTGTCAAAATATGGATATCTTTGGGTTTCCTGGAAGGATGATTTCCCTTGTGGAAGAGTGTTGGCAACACTGGGTTGTTCAATGTTTGTAGTTATTGGGGTCTGAGAGTTGATTTTACTCCAGAGTTATGGAGCTTGGAAAGTGATATACTTTGTTTGACTATAAGTTATTTAGAACTCATCATACTGTGATAAAAGCTGATATTAACTTACTTCATCTGGTAAATGCATCAATAATTTGTGATGTTGCCTGTAAAGATTTGAAAAACAGTGTCCTGCTGGTAACTTGTCACAAGATACTACATTCTACGATACCCTGTTATTGAAAATGATTCCATCAAGTATGAGACACAAATGTTTAAGAAAACAGACTAATGACTGATGCCAAAGCTGAACTGAAGCGTCAAGGGACCAGAATAAAGTGGTCTTTTCCCTGTCGCTGGGTTCCTACATGAGATGAGATCTGCGTGTTGCCAGGTCTCAGATTCCACACTGATCTGCAGGTCCCCCTCCCTAGGCATGCTATGTCACAGCAAACATTCTTCCAGCTGATGATCTCCCTAGGCCTTCTTCAGGCCCATTAACCAAATCCCAGAGGAAGTGGCAAAGGAAGAAACACGACCATTAAGAGCAGTGGAGAGACCTGAATTCTAATTCCTGTGGCTCTGTCTCTGACTTCCTTGGTGGACTTTATGAATCTTATTTTGCTCTCTTGTAGAACAGAAGTGTCAAATCAAGTCCTCGAAGGAGCCTCATGTGAACTAGTATTGGGCAAATGGAAATCAGCACATGAAGACAAGTCAGTTCCCTTTGTTCAGTCCCTCTTATTAGGCTAGAGCCAACACAGACTTTCCCAGAGTCTTCAGGTGGCTTCACCAGCTGGTTGTAGGGCATCAGATGGGGGTGTGGTGGGCAAGCTTTGGCATTTGCAAGGTCAACGCACAAGATTGGTTCTAAAACGCTGAAGACCTAGGCGTTTGTATTCCGTGCTCCTTTCCTGCATGGTGGTGGCCTAGGCATGCAGAGGGCCCACTGGGCTGCAGCAAGGGTCAGGAGGGTGTTGCCCACAGATATGGTGCACATATTACATGCAGAGTGAGGAGCTGGGGTGGACGGCCCCAAGCCAGATCGTTCATCCAGGGAGGGAGCATGGGGAGCAAGAGCCAAGGACAGAATTAAATGGGGCCAAGGATGCCGTGGAGCTGAGCACTGAGGGGTCTCCAGGAGAAGGTGCTCAGAGCATTATTTTTTTTCATAGCTCTTTTTAATACCATTCTTATGTTGTATCGTGTAGACAATTACAGGGGTTGAAAATGTCCAGTGATAAACCCCAGAGCATGGACACTTTTGCCATCTATGTTTTCAGCACCCACTTAATACCAGAGTCAGAATTCTCCAGTTTCAAAACGTGAGTGTCCAGACTACTCCGGCTTCACAAGCCAGTGAGTACAGAGGTGGTTGCATTAAGCTGGCCCTTGAAGGCTACAAGCTCCAACCAACTTATCTGCAAGCATGCCAGTCTTTGGAAGAATTTTCCTCCCTGACCCCATTATTTCTTGCAAGTCTTAAGGGGTGCTTGCACATGTCTGAGAATCAATTTCGGTTGTTGCTTGCTACCGTGGCCAGTAAACAGATGGCCCTGTAGGTGTTTCAGAGGCGCCCCTCTGAGACGAACGCTAGCCTGCTGCCCAAGCTGCTGTTTAGGGCCGGTTGCTGGAAACCCTCTGCACCTCGTGCTGGGGAGCTGGGCCTTTCTAAGTCTCCGTGTCAAGGAAAGCTGGCCACCCTCAGGGCTGCTGCAGCTGGGAGGCCCAGACTCCGCTCTGCCTCCGGGCTGGTGCACTTGGAATCCAAGTCGTTCTCCTGGAAGGGAGAACACCACCCTCTCCAACCCCTCTCTCAGTGTTAAAATCAATCAGGGGCAGAGCCAGGCTGCTTGAGCCCCAAGTGAGACCGTTCTTTCAATTCTCACACACAGCACTTTGTTCCCAGTGCCACATAAGTGACCTGGTCCGCATGGGATTTGGTGTCATTCTGAACCCAGAATCCCATTTACTCCTCATGTGGGGGCCCCATGGCTTGGGCTGGGCCACGGTGTCAGGTTCCTTTGTCCCTCGTGGTGAGTTTCTGCTCCAAGAATTCTCTTGTCCCTGCCACAGTCTGCCTTCCACTGGGGCCACCTCAAGTCTCTCAGATGTGTCTGTAGGCGTTTATACCATAATTCCAGCAGAATTCAAGTTTTTTATTATCATTATTTAATTTTTAATTTTTATATTTTGCCAAGAGATGTTTGGCACTTCTTTGAGCCAGAGATGTAGCTGATCTATGGCATAAGCAGTCATATCACCGGACACTTCAGCAGGAGCATCAGAACCCCACAAGGCCTGGCCATGGGGACACTGATGGAACTAACATGGGGTCACCAGCACTGCAGGAGGAGACTGGATTGGGTTTGAGAAGAATCATAACATAGGGGCCAAATTTGGACTGCCCACGTCCAAGTCCCAGGCCCTCTCACTTACCGGCTGTGTGACCTTGGGCTAGTCACTTTGCCTTTCTGTGCTTCAGTTTCTTCATCTGCAAAAAAAAGGATGATAATAGTATCTAATTTGTGGAGTTATTGTGATGATATGTGTAAAGCACGGGGCCTGACATGTTATACACATTCTTGCTATTATTACTGAGTTTGAAGTCATCAAACACATCCAAACTCACTAAATATGAAGTCGCCCAGGCAGAGTAGAGCAAACATCTCAGTTAGTATCCCACAGGGGACTCCAGGATTTTCTGGCTGTTGGATACAGAGCAGACAAGCAGCACTGACTCACAGCATTCCTTCTGGTATGGAGTCAGCACCAGGACTCCTACCAGGCCTGAATCACCACTCTTGAACCATTTTTTCACTACCTGAACAACTTGGACTCACAAAAACTGCTCCCACAAGGAAACCAAGACACCAAGTCCTGGTGGGAAAAGAGCAAATTGTCCAACGGGCATTTGGAGCATTTGACCTTCTGACTTCTAATTATTTTTCCTGTTATTTATACAGCTGAGTCAGAGGTTCCAGGAGAGTGAGGCAATTCCAGGAGGACATGGGGGCAGGGAGAGATGAAGGGAGTGAGCGGAGGAGAGAGAACAAGAGAATCGGATAGAATGTTTTCGCTGGGAGTAATCAATTGATTCAGCAGTTTTGGCACAGAAATTTCAATTTACTGGACATCTTGTATGGACTTTCCAGTACCTTTACAAAAGAATGTCTTGTCCATGGCATTTTGGCATTTTTACTTCTGGGTTTAGCCAAAATTTGAATGTTTAAAGCAAAGGAAAGTCATTAGGGAGATCACAGAGGGTTGAGTCTATGACTGCAGGCTCTGGATTCAAATTCGCTCCTTTTTTTGGTTATGTCATCATCAGAGAGTCAGAGAAACTCCCGCAGGCAGAGTTTGTTCATATGGACTGAGAGTGGGGCTTAAAGGCTACAGATTGGCCCTTTCTGCTTGAAAATGTGCAGCAGTCCTGTAGGTTAAAGAGGAACTTCACTTATTTTCTTCATTTCTTCCTTGGCTAAGGTGCCCCGTGCTATTGCTCTGAGAATTTTTTAATTATAAAAAACCTTTGCATGGCAGTTCAGATCTCGTTCCATATTTTAGTACAACATTAGTGGACATCTCTCATCTTCTAGTGTTTTAAAGTAGCAGAGTTTGCATTTCAAGTGGTTGTTAATATTACCAATTATTGTCAAGTGCTCTTCACGTCCCCTTTTAGGAGAACTGATATTTATTAAGCACCTACTATTTTTCCAACCCTCTTTTCTGCAATTTATGTGAGTCATGTTATTGAAAAGAACATCACATGGTGAATTCTGTTCCTCTCATTTTACTCTCAAGGAAACGAAGGCTCAGGGAGATCAGGTAATTTGCTCAAGGCCACACAGCAAGTGGAAGAGGCAGGAGTCCAACCTAGACTAGCTGATCTCTGCTCACAATTGATTCCGTTCATTCCTTGATGCCCAACTGTCATCTAACTGTCTTTCCAACAAACTTCCTGCCACTCATTAATGTCACGTGTTCTCCCTCTCCGCTGCCACCATCCTGTTCCAGGGCTCCATCATCCACAGCCAGCATTCTGGCAATAGGCCCCTCACTCATCTCCCAGCTTCCTCATTTGCCTCTGTCCAGTATATTCCCCACGTAGCAGCCAGAGTGAGTTTCTTTTAAACATTTGATTATGAAAAATATCACATACAAAAAAGAATGAATTTTACAGTGAACATCCATATACCCACCCCTAGATTCAACCATGAACATTTTACTGTACTTATTTTATCATGGATCCATCCATCTATTTGTCATTCTATTCATCCCTCAATCCATCTTATTTTTTGATGCATTTCAAAGAAAGTTGTAGACATCAGTACTCTTCCCCCTATGTATGTTAGCATGTGTACAGAATGGATTTATTTATTTATTTATGTATTTTGTTTCTCATTCTCCTGCACATAACCTCCAGAGCTTTCATAACCCTTGGACTAAAAGCCCAACCCTTTCCATGGAGTATAAGGTCCTGCAGGATCCAGCCCCTCTTGCCCCTCTTGCCCCTCCAGCCCAATTCCTCAATCCCTTCCCCTTCCTCACTTGGCTCCAGCCATCGTGGCCACCTTTCTGCTCCTCACACATGGCAAGAACTCCCCTGCCTCAGAGCCTTTGCACTTGCTGCCCCTGTCATGTCTTCTCCTTAGAGAAGCCTTTCCTGATCACCTCATCTGAAAGAATCCCCCTGCATGCCTCTCCATCCATATTACCCTGCTGTATTTTTCTTTATATCACTCATCACTATCCAACATGATATCACACATTTATTTATGATATGTCTCCCTGACTAGAATGCAAGCCTGATGAGGGCATAGATTTTGTCTTATTTACTGTTGCTTGACCAGGACCTAGAATGTTTCTGGGACACAGAAGGTGCATAATAAATATTTGTTGAGTAAGTGGATGGATGATGGAAGGAAGAGTGAAAGAAAGGAAGAAAAGGAAAGAAGGAGAAAGCAGAGAGGGATGGGAGCAAGGAAAGGAAGGGAAGAGGAAAAAGGAAGGAGGGAAAGAAGGAAGGAAAAAGGATGGAAGGGTTGATTTTCTGCTGGAGAGTGGTGTGTCTTTTCCAGGCCTCACCCTGTATCACATCAATGAAGGGAACCAGGTCTTCATCCCTGTGGCTCCTTGCTGGAGGCTTTCCCCAAATCCAGACCTTAATGGAATGTGCAAAGTGGTGTTGTGAGTGTTGGGAGCAAGGCAGGTTGGTGTCGCCCCACATGCCCATTTCCTGCTGCTCTGCACCATATGCCTCCTACCTCAAAGCCTGATCTTCTGACTTAACTTCTGATGGTTTTGTGGGGGCAGCTGGGGAGGTTCACGTTAGAGGAGATAATTCCAGTTCAGAGTCTTGAATTTCTCCTCCTTTGATTCATGAAGTAGGAAAATATTGCCTCTGAAAAACTCTGGACTGTCACAGAAAACCTTTAAAATGCCATATAATCCAAGGACTTCCCAGGCTCTTCTCCTCTGTGGGTTTGTATGGGTTTTCAATAATTGTAATAAGCCTAAATCTCCTGGCCCCTTTGCTCTTGCCATACACAGGTCATCCAGATCTACTCAAAGTCTCGCCCAGTTTGTCCTCTGAGTCTCAGTGCAGGGCCCAACTAGGCAACCAAGTGTGTTCTTAGGGTGACCAATTGTTCTGCTGTTGAATTTTTATGGGGGGGTTGGAGGGTAGGGAGAGAATTTGATATTGTAGTAAAAGCATCCAATGGGTCGTCAATGGAAAAATGAACATCACTGGACATGCTGGTACCTGTTTTGTTTCCCATTGCCTTTAGCTTGACTTACACAGGTGGGAATGCCACCTCCATGTCAGAGCAGAGGCCTCCAAAGATCTTAATCTGCCCTTGACCCTGGGGTGGCTGAGGGGAGTTCGTCTTCTCTCCTGTTCTGTTTCGCGTGCCCTGGTGATTGATACCTGCTGCCTTTGACACAAGGCCACTGAGAGTGGGGCCATGTCTCTGCTGCTGCTGCAGGAGCCCCTACAAGGACACTGGCATTTGTCCCCAGGGCATTGTTTCCTTGGGCTCAAAAAGCTGCTCCCCTCAAGGTGCCCTATTTGAGCTGTCTTCCCTGGAGTCCTCACTGGGTTCTGTATTGGCATGAGAGGAATGCCCTGCTCCGCCACTTGGAGCCACACTTTGTTGCCGACCAGGGCTGCTTGTGGCCCCTTATCTCACTCGGTCCCTACCTGAGGGGCCTGTGTCCATGGGGCTCGCACACAGTTCTATGGGTCCTCACTGTCACCCGACTCCAGACCCTGCCACCATGAGATGCCCCAACATCAACCTGGGCCACCCCCACCTTCATGTAGATGAATTCATGTAAAAAGGGGCCATGGGTTGGCCTGCAGCCTTGCAGCTGGAGTGTGTTTGAATTCAATCCTTCTGGTGGTGAGACTCCTGATTCCCCGCATTCCTGGGTGCGTCATTGGTGGGCCAGTTTTTTGTGTTCTGTGAGTAACTCCTCAAGACCCGGCCTCCAGCTGACTCCTTCAGCCCTCCTGATGCTTTCGTCAGCACATAATTCTCTGTCTTCAATCTTTCTGGCTACGGTGGTTTCTGCTTCCTGCTCTGAACCCTGACTGATATGGGATGTCTGTTCCATTTCATTCTTCCAGTATCTTTGAGGGAGGCATTTATATCCTGCTTCCAGACAAGGAATCTGAGTCCTAAATAGGATACACGCATGGGCCATATGTGACAGAATCTGGCTTGAATTCAGTTTCTAGGGGTTCAGCTTTAACCACTACATTGCTTTACCTCACCTGCACAGAAAGGATGGGGAGGAAAAAAACAATGTCAGGGAAGAAGGAGAAATAAGCCCTGCATGTCACCCCTTCCTTCTCTCCTCAACTCCAGGCTTTCCTCCTCCCCAAACTCCAACATGACCAGACTTCCTGAAGGAATGTGTACATTCTGGTGATCAAATCCATTCCCTTCTTTCCCCTCTCTCGTACTACAAGAGGGCAAAGGCAAATTCTAACATCCCACAAAATTCTAGGAAACTGAAATTCTTGGGGCAATTCTTCTCCATCTCTATGGCTTCATTCATGTGTATCCTTCACTTATCCTCAGGCTTGGATAATTCACTCATCCTCTGGAATCCCATAGCTCTTGCGGTAGCTCGTTCATGTTTTCAACAAATTTTGCCTGATAGTTACTTGTGTATCTCTGATACCCCTTCTACCAGATTAGAACGACATCTTTGTATTCATCAATGTACAGTGAATGAGTACCCACAGAGCCAGGCCCTGTGTTCAGCCCTGAGAATCCAGACATGAACGAGATACAGTCCTCAGAGTCAAGAGTCTCTTGGTCTGGTGGGGATAGGCAGACGCTGTATAATACAACATAAGTATAAAAATAGAAAGATGCAGAAGGGGCTGGGGCAAGGTCTGGGCACAGAGGAAGGCTTGTGGCTCAGGAATGGCTTTCCAGAGGAGGTGATTGTGAACTGAGGTTTTGAAGTCTGGGTTGGAGTTTTCCAGACAAACAAGGTAGAGGAGGGCATCACAGGTAGAAGGGAAAGCATGAGCCTGGAGGAATTTGGGGTGGCCAGAGCTTAGGGTAGGTAAGAGAAGCATGGAGAGAGGAGGCCAGGGGTAGGTTAGGAAGGGATGGGCCAGGAAGGGCTCAGCAGATGCTTGGCACAGAGTAGGTGCAACGCAAATGCGTGAGAAAATAACATTATTGCTATTCTTTTGCAAGGCAAATGGAGGTTTTGCTCCGTTGCCTGCCCAAGCTCTGTTTTAGTGCAGAGCTCTCTTTCCTGCTCGAGCCATCCATCACAGTGAGAGCAAGTCCATGAGCGCCGGGGGAGGGGGGTCACGGGGGAGAGTTGAGAGAGCCAGAGGTAGGGCCGGCCGGCCGCACACGAAGCCTCCAGCAGACAGCCAAGCTGCTCTTTAATTAGAGCTCCATCGATCACTCTTGCCCTGTGTTCAATTTGTGGGTCTTGATTTGGCTATTATGGAGCTCTTCTCTTTCTAATTTCAAAGCCCATGTTTTCTAATTTCAAAGCCTCTGAAATTGCTTTCGCCGTCCAACTTTGGTTTCCTCCCATTGTCCTTTATCATCCTGATGAGGAGGCTGGGCTGTGCTCCCCACTCTGGGCTCAGAAATGTGAGCCCATTTCTGGGTAGGTGGCAGGGCACCATGGCCTTGGTGCTTGCCACCACCTTACTGTCAGGTCCTCTGTAGGTCCGGCAGCCCACGTGGGGAGCTGAGAAGGCTTTTATATCTTGCATTGGCACAGTTTGTATTTTCTTCTGTGAGATATAAGAATTTCCATGGCCCTTAGTCCCAATATCACTGCCTGACCAGAGGTGGAAAGAACATGGGTTTGCATCTTACCACTACTGCACACTCCACGTTAGACCTTGAGCAAGTTATGTAGCCTATTCAGTTACTCAACCAAGTCTCAGTGGTCCCGTCTGTAATAGGATTTACCTTGTAGGGTTGTTGGGCAGATTAGATAGGATATTCTATGTAATGGGAAGCATATGGCACAGTGCAACATGTTACCTTGCATGCTTGCTGCATAATCTTGTACAAGGTACTTGATCTCTTGTGTCTCAGTTTCCTTATCTATAACATGGAGGTAATAATTGTTCATCTGCTTCATAGGGTTGTTGTGAAGATTAAATAAGGTAAAATATGTAAAGTTCTTGGAGCATTGCTTGGTACATTGTAAGTACTGCATAAGGCTTAGCACAACTGTTAATTCCCGTACTCTTACAACAACCACTGAGTCCTGCTATTATATACATTCTAAAGAGGAGGAAACTAGGCAAAAAGAAGCTAAGTAACTCATCAAAGATTCTTAACTCTACATCAGTGCTGTCCAGTAGAACTTTCTATGATGATGGAAATGTTCTCTAATTTGTGCTGTTTAATATGTGTGGCTACTAAAAATTTGAGAGTGTGGCAGGCTGATTCTGTCCCCAGGATCGTCCCCCAATGAGTCACTGGAACCTGTGACTATATTTCATTGCATGGCAAAAGGGATTTTTGATACGATTAAGTTAAGCATCTTGAGATGGGGAGATTATCCTGGATTAGGAATGGGCCCAATACAGTCACAAGGGCCCTTATAAGAAGGAGGCAAAGAGTCAGAGCCAGAGAGAGAGATTTGAAGGTGTTACACTGCTAGCTTTGAAGATGGAAGAAAGGACCACAAGCCAAGGAATGCAGGCACCCTCTACAAGCTGTAAAAGGCAAGGAAAACTCTCCCTTAGAACCCCCAGAGGGAAGGCAGCCCTGCTAATACCTTGAGTTAACCCAGTGAGACCTATTTTGAGCTTCTGTCCCCAGAACTGTAACATAATAAACTCGTGTGGTTTTAAGTTACTAAGTTTGTGGTAATTTGTCACAGTGGCAATAGGAAGCTAATACGCTGAGGAACTGAATTTTTAATTTAATTTAACTTGAATTTAAATTAAGATGTAAATAGCCACATTTGGCTAGTGGCTACCATGTTGGATGGTGCAGTTGTAGATAGTAAATGGTAAACAGTAGGTGTTCAAAATATGTTGCTAATTGAGGAGGTAGAATTAAAAGCAGTCCAGAGTGAAAGATTCCATTTTTGCTCCTATCTATCCATTCATCCATCTGGTTATGTAGACATCAAAATGATAATGAGTGGTGGGATTATTAATGCTTTTCCTCCTGATTCATTCTTGGTAGGTTGTGTGTTTCTAGGAATTTGTTCATTTCATCTAAGTTAACCAGTTTGTTGGCATACATTTGTTCATATTTTGCTTATAATCCTTTTTATTTCTGTAAAATCTATAGTAATGTTCCCTATGTCATTTCTGGCTTTAGCAATTTGAGTCTTTTTTCTTAGTCAATGTAGCAAATGGTTGGTCAATTTTATTGATCTTTTTCAGAGAGCCAGCTTTTAGTTTTGTTAATTTTCTCTACTGTTTTTCCACTCTCTATTTTATTTATTGCTTATCTAATCTTTACTATTTCTTTCCTTCTACTAGCTTTTGGTTTAGTTTGTTCTTTTTTATCTAGTTCCTTATGTTATAAGATGAGGCTGTCTATTTGAGATCTTTTTTCTTTTTTGACATAAGTGTTTGCAGGTATAGATTTCCCTCTTAGCACTGCTCTTGCTTCATTCCATACGTTTCGGTATGCTGTGTTTTCCTTTTCATTTGTCTCAAGGTATTTTCTAATTTCCCTTGTGATTTCTTCTTTGATCCATTGGTTGTTTAGGAGTGCATTTTTAATTTCCCCGTATATTTGTGAATTTTCCAGTTTTCCTTCTGTTGTTGATTTCTTCATTAAAATTATCATTTTATTCATGTATTATTTTTCTGATTTCCTTTGGTTCTTTGTCTGTGTTTTCCTTTAGTTCTTTGAGCACACTTAAAGACAATTTCTTAAAAATTCTTTGTCTAGTAAGTCTGATGTCTGTGTTTCCTCTGGGATTGTTTCTGGAGGCATATTTTGTTCCTTTGAATAGGCCATGTTTTTCTGTTTCTTTGTATACTTTATTTAATTTTTTGTTGGAAATTGGTCATTTGAAAAATAGTCATCTCTCCCATCTTTGCATATTGGCTCTTTATTGCAGCATTCCTCTACTTATTAGTTGGATGTACTTTGGCTCTTGGAATTAACCCAAGATAGAGGCTTAAGATCTTCATGAATCTTTTCTGAACATGTGTCTTATCTGGATCTGCATGTGGCTTTTTCAATTTTCCTGTATACATAGGAAATTGAATATTTTTGGATGTCTTAATTTCCCAAAGAGTCTCACCCCAGCTTTCTCCTCAGGGCCTTAGATGTTTTATTGTATGCCTCCATTTGTAATCTCTTGCCTCAGGGGCTTTTATGAGCCCCTGCAGCTTTTATGAGCTGTGCCTGCTGCTTTTTGCCATTTTTCCCAGCCTGAGATGCAAGCTGTGACACTATTCCCCACTGAGATAAAAGTTAGGTAGAACAGAGACCGGTCCTTCAGGCAGCTCACAAACAGGTTATAACATTGCAAATAAAGTCAGCTCTGCTCCCTCTGGTTCAAGGGAGGGAATTGGGAACCAGGCTGCTACCTCCTCCAGACCAAGACTGCTCCGCAGTGGGGAGGGGGCAGGACAAGGCTGAGCTTGAATATGGTTTTTCTTGATTGGAGATTTGTTCGGTTGCTGTCAACCTTTGACTATTTTCCAGAGCTCCTATAAAGTTACTTTAGCTGGTCACTAGTTGTTTTTTAAAAATGTTTCCGTGGGGGAATGAGAGCCTGGAGCTTCCTAGTATGTCATTTTTCTACTAATTCTTTTAATTTTCTTCTTGTTGATACCTGTATTTACAAATTTTATATAGAGAAGAACTACTTCTCTTGTAAGAAGAAAATGTAAAAATTACTAGGAAAGAGACTATCATGAGAAAAGATCTCAGAATAGCAAAAGAAATATAAACCACATAAAAGAAATTTAAAGTACATAATAAATTAACAATAGGTGCTTGTGAACTAGAGTGGAACCACCTTTCACATAGGAGTCAGATCACAAACTGAGCTCTCAGCTAAAATCTTGAACAGTCAACATAAACCTAGTATAACACCCAGCACCTTGAGATCCTGACACCAGGGAAAGGACCAGAAGCTGAGGCTGATCCCCCATTTCTCTCCAGAAAGTGCTCAGTGAGTGGATGATGGGCAGGGTCACCCACACTGTTTAAATTTTCTCTCCTTCAAATGCATATAGATTTAGTTACATCATTATTTAAATGTATATTTGTTTAGACTTCAGTCTGTATAAATAGAATTACAAAATCATATAAAGAGATACAAAAGGTGACTTAAATAAATGGCAAGGCATACTATATTCTTAAATGAAAGACCAAGCATCATGAATATTTCATCCTTCCCCATTAATAGATTGGCAAGATGCAATTGCAATAAAATATATACAGGATGTTTTGCAGGGAATATGACAAAAATAGTTCAAAATCTCACATGACAAAAGACCTAACCAGGAATATGAAAGATGATTCTGAAAAAGGTGAGTATGGGAGCAGGGGGTGATGCCAATTAGTTCTTCCTGGTATTAAATCACACTGTAAAGTTACAGTAATTCAGACTTTGTGGCACTGACTCAACAATAGATACATCAATGGAATAGGATAAGGCAGAAATAGTCTTCTGTATTTAAATTAAATATTTGATTCAATATGCATTATAAATTAATATGGAAAAAGGACCAACATTACATATAAGTGTGTGGAATAAATGATGAGCATTTTGTAATAAAGTACTATTTAGATCACCATTTTTATTATGAACCAAGATGGATTTATTTTCAAATGTTAGAAAAAGTTGAAAATTTGAGTTAAATATTTCTCATACCTTTTGTGGAGGAAGAATTTTTAAGTTTAAAAGTAATAGAAAAAGTTTACAGGTGAAAGTGCAACTGGTTTCACTCAATTTTACCTGCCACTAAAATGGTAAATAAAATAAAAAGACAAAAAACACACTGGAAAATATGTTCCGTCAATTTTATTGACAAAGGCCCATATCTTTATCATGTAAAGGGCTCATCTAAAGTTTAAAAAAATAATAAAAACATCAAAGGTCAACAGAATCAAGTGGCATCAAATAGTAATTGATGATTTATAAATAGAATTATAACAAATGAATAAACATGAAAAATATTCAACCTTACAAATGATCTCAAAAATGAAAAATTAAATAAAAGTGAGAAATAATACTTCATCCCTTAAATAAGCTAAAATAAATGTTTTTAATGGTGGTGCCAAATGTTGCAGATATAGTATAAATCATATTTACACTTGTTACTGAATGCATTATAAAGTGGTATATATTAATCAGGACAATTAGGCCATGCTGCTATAACAAGTAACTTGAAAATCTCAGTGGCTTAACATAAAAGCTTATTTCTCACTTGTGCAAAGCCCAGTGCCTGTTTGTTGTGGCTCTTCTCCATCTGGTGACTCGGGTCCATACTACTGTCTCGATGTATGGCTTTTAGTATTGCCTTGAGACGTGGAAAGAAGGCATGGAAAACACAGCCTCCCTCAAGTATCTTGGATATGTGTATTTCCACTCATAGCTCATTGGCCAGAACTAGTTACATGACCCAAAACTAATTACAAGAGGGCTGGAAAATGTAAGAGAGCATATGAAGTATTTAGGGAATACCACTGTCTCTGATGCATGGTACAGTCCTTTTGGAAATCAATTTACAGTATAAATCAAATGCAATAATAATTTCACTTCTGGATATTTGTTCTGAAGAAATAAAAAAAATGGTAAAATCTAAATACATAAAAATGATCATCACTACATTGCTTATAATGATGTAACCACAACCTCACTATTTACCATCTACAAAATGGTAATTCATTGCCCTTTAATACGCAGGTCAATGGATTTGACTGGGTCTGCAGGGTGACTAGAAAGTTGCAATTTGGATACAGCTTCTTGCCAAGATAGGATCTGCCAGAATTAAGTCATTCCTCACAAAACCTCCCCTCAAGACCTTGTCACCTATTAACTCATGTGCACTGTTAATTCCAAACTTGGCTCCTGATCCTGGTATTCTTTTTGCTGGGTGCCTGACATCTTCCACTATGATTCTTGATATTGACTCTGGTTTTGACCTTTGACACCCCCCTTTCCTCATGGCCTAGATTTATGATTTGATTGAGGCACTGGCAATCAGAGGGCCACTGATGGCCTTCAAACATGTTTTGTTTGACCTACACAATGTTTTGATAAATTTTGAATTCGTAGTCAATGTTTAAAATTGGGAGATTTCACATATATATCCAGATTTTAGGCTTATTTGAAAAAATGGAAAACCTGATAACCTGCTGTGTTTATGCTGTACAGTTTATCACGGTGTTTCCCTCACTGTGTTACTTCTTTTTTACTTTACTCATTCACCTGTGGGCCTTGGAGATTGCTACTCCTTGCTCAGAATAATTACATCACTTTCCCAACCAGTACATTGGGTAGATTTGCTTTCCTGCCACTTCAGTGACTTCTCATTGCCCTGAAGAGCAGCTTTATTATGACTAGCAATGACCCAAGTGATCTGCCAGCTTCTTCAGACTACCCTGCCAAGGCCGGGGTAGGGGGCATCAAATCTTTGCATCTCTGAGACCAGGAGAGCTAGCCCCTTCCTGGAGGTCAGCAGGTCTAAACTTTCTTCCTTGGCCCTCTCTGCTGCTGCACCCAGTCGGTCTCCTGGGTCACCTCTTCTATTTGAGGCCCAGGCAAATGGTGGCTGATTGGCCTTCTCTTGGCAAGCACAAGTGGGTGCTAATGAATGGCAGAATGTGCTGTCCTTACACCTGATAAAGAGGTAATTGACTTCCACCTCCTCTCTCCTCACCCTTAGTATTTCTTTTTATGTGCAATCTTCTGCATAGGCAAGACAGAGACCCCAGTTTAGACTCTAGTTTAGAAGATACACTTGACCGAGAGCTCACAAAATGCTTAGATATTATTCCAAGATGCAAACTTCCCACTGGTGTCATGATTGAAAACATATATTTAAATAAGGCTTTGAGGCATTGACACTTGTACTGCACAAGCAGTTGACATCAGAGGGTTGCAATGTCCATCTGTCTGTCTGTCCATGTCTTTCTATCCATCCACTCCTCCAGTCAGCATTTATTTAATGCCTGCTCTCTGTCAGGTCCTTTCATGTACTGTGTCCTCTCAATGCTTAAAGGTGAGCCCTATTTTGTTGACGAGAAAATGGGCTCAAGGGATTAAAATAATTTGATCAAGGTTATATAACTTAGAGATGAAAATCAAACTCTAAAGTTCAAGACCATTGCGGTTAAGAGTTCTGCCCTGAAGAAGTTCACTGTCCAGTGGAGACTCTTTTCAGTGTGATTGATTCTTCACACTTAAAATTGATTATTGTCAATTCATTCTAAGTTTCAACTTAAAAGTTCCTACTGTAGGCTCAGTTGTCTGGATGTTTTTGCCAAAGGCACTTGGGGGACCAAGTTATCTGGATAATTACTTCAATAGACACAGCCTCAGAATGTGGAGTGTCCTACTTAGTAATGAGTATCAAAAGCCTTCAAAGTGCGCTCGGTGACTACTTCACAGACACACTTATTTGAGTTTACTCTCTCAGGCTTTTTCTTCTCCTAAATTTCAAGCAAGTTGTCAGGCCCTTAGCATTTCCTTGCCTTGGAGGAATTTTTGTAGGCCGGTAGTAAAGAAAACCTGCTAGAAATCTATGATTCCTCCTGTATTTTGTAAATGCTTCTGGCAGATTAGGCTGTATGTCCAGGAATAGGAGGACAGGGGAGAGGAGAAGGATTCTAAGGGTCAAAGAAGAACAAGAGAAAGTTGACCCCCAGCTGGGGAGTGGTCTCTGCTCGGTGAGTTGCACATATGATGTAGGATCCACTCCCACTCCATGGCAGTCTCCAGGGAGATGGACAGACCTCGAGGGGATGGCTTTGTGGGGCCCCCTGGAGGTTTGTCTTAGTGTAAGACTCTGGGAACAGGGAACCTTTCTGGGTGGCAGCTGGGGAAAGGGGAAGTCTCAACGATGGCTGTGAATCGATCTCCTGCCAGTCCAGTGGAATAGGGCCTTACCGTTAGAATGCAGTTGATTACAAAAAATGCGCATGCAGTTTCTGCCAGAGTTTTCTTTCCAAAATGCTTAGAATGAAGAATTTTTGCTACTTCTTTGCCTCCTAAATCAAAGCCAAATTTCTCAGGGTGGTTTTCAGGTCCTTCCTCCTTCCAAGCCAGTCTTCATTTCCAGCTAAATCCCCCTTCCTTCAGTGCTTTGGACCCCATGCTCTAGCCACTGTGGACTGTTGGCAGATTCCCCCTTGTACTCTCCTGCCTCCAAGCCTTTGCATATACTGTTCCCTCTTCCTGAAGAGCTCTTCTCTATTCTCTGGGAAGCTCATCTTTCAAGGCCCTAGAGATGCCTTCCCAGACTCTCCTCTCCTAACACACACACATACACACATAACACACACACATATGCCACAGCAGAATTAATCATTTTCACCTTTCTGCTTGGTGGCATTTTATTATTTGATTAAAGTTAGGGCTTTAGAGCCTGTCTCCCCAGTAGGTCGTGAGCATCTTGAGATCTGATGCTGTGAGGCCAGGTGCTGATTCATTTCTGATTCCCCAGGACCTAGCACAGCACCTGGCACATAGGTGATCCAGTAAATGTGTGCAGAATGAATACGTCAAAGCATGAGTGAAAGCACTGAAGGATGCCAGGAGCCATCGGGATGTAGAGTGGACATCCGTGCTCCACGCCCAGTGCTTGCCACAGATGGGCAGCTCTGAGCAGGCTGTCCTTTGACCAGGACAGAGGAATCCTACGTCAAATAGCACCACCTGGCTGGAGTCACACTGGCAGGAGAAGTGTGTGAACAACTTGTGTTTGGTAACAATTCAAGTGTTCCTTGTATTCTTTTATTTCATGCTCTTTACTAATTTTTGTGGTTCTCCTAATCTTGAGACTTTTATGCAAAAAGAGATGGGCACTAATGAAGCAACCACTAGGTGTCTGGTTTAGGTTATTTCACAATGCTGTGAGTTGGTACCATTGTCCCCACTTTATAGACGAGTCAACCCAGGCTCAGAGAGGTTAAGTAACTTTCTCATGCCCTTGCTGTGAATAGAGGTCAGATGCAAACTCAGGTTTGCCTTATTCATTAGACATTAGTGTCAATGTCCTGATGGGAAAAAAGATCCTCAATTAGGGTAATTTGAGGAGTGTTTATTTACAAAGACACTAATTACAAAGCTGTGGGTGGGTATAGGGGAACCAGAAGGGGAAGTGCAAAAACTTAGGCTGGGAGCAACACAGCTGTCAGCAGGGGGAGAGAGGGCGTTGAAACCTGGAAGGAGAGGTTGTTGTGGGGCGCGCGCTTCCCTGTCTCAGACCCAGCAACCTAAGGCAGCCTCCTGCTACTCCTCCCTCTGATCTACGCTCCCATCAACCAGTCCCGGAGGCCAGGGAGCTGGTGGATGGGGTCCACGGGAGCCTACCTCCATGGCAGAAGGCAGGGTGGAGCAGGAGGGAAAATGGATCTGGAACAGAAGACATGTGCACAGCAGCAGCATCTCGTGTAGGCAGGCAAGAACAACGGGGACATGAGGGGTGGACACCCCTAATCAGGTCCCTGGCACCCAGGGGACATTCTTACAAAATTCCAATGACCATGGGCCTTTAACCACAGGTCACACTCCCACTCTGTGTGGCTGTTCACTCTGCTTGGGAGGCCTGACACCTCCACAGCTCCTGATGGCTGGGGTCAGTCCAAGACCGGGTGATGGAGGCCAAGGGCCCCTTCTTCCGTGACCCTTGTTTAAAACAGACAGTCACCACAGGAGAATATCTGATGGCCCTTGTGGGTTTCATCTCTTTGCATCTGATTTCCCTTTGAGTGAGAAGAGCAGTGGGCAGCAGGCCAAGCTTTGCTTTTTCTCTCCTCATCTGCTGGCCCCCCACATCCCATCCCATTTGAGAAGAGAAGAGCAGCACTGTCTTTCCATCAATTTTTCTCGCACTTGCTTCCCTCACCTTTTCTCCTTCTTAATCTACCCGTGGCTCCTAAAAGGATTAATTAAAAAGATGTGAGCAGGGGTTGGAACGTCAGAAAACAATCGTCACTTTCCTATCTGACCTCTCTCACCAGCTGCAGAATTAACAAATTGAATGTCCTCAGCAGACAGGAGTGGCACATGATACGGAGTTCATTACGAGCCTCGCCAGGGCCTGTGTGCGAAGCCCCGTTTAAACAACTCTTGCTGATTAAATTCCTCCCGGGCACTCCTGCCAGACGCTGTTAGAAAATACTCACATCCAATAGCTTTTTAATTTTTTTTTAAACATGTGCCAATTATTTGCCTGCTATCTGCAGGTGCTGGCAAGCATCACAGCCGGCCTCACTGTCTACACTCTTATCCACTCGGCGCCTGCCTGGGGGCTCACGTCGTCAGGAATAGGACCCTGGGCTCTGGTCTGGGCTGTCAAAAGCTCTCCAGCCACCCTCCAGGGCTGGCCTTCCCTGCCCCCAGCCCAAGCCCCACAGGTCTCACCTTCTGAAGCTCACAGCTCTCGCAAACGTTTCAAGGTGACAACACAGACCCGGGTGACCTGCTAGAAGTGGGGCCCAGAGGGCTAGGCACGCATTCGTGCCTGGGCTGGTGCCAGCTGCCTCCCAGCCAGGGTGTGCTCCAGACCTGAGCCAAACAGGGACATACAATCGCCACCTCCGGGAGCAGGGGGAGGGCGGTGAGCCTGCTTGCGAAAGGGCTTGGCGCTTGCTCCCAGGCCCCTCTGAATTAAGTCGCAGAATGCACTTCTCTCTCTGCTCCCACTTCAGCCCTCCTGATTACTTAGTTCATTCCTCTTTTGATGCTTAATTAAAGCCAATGAGTTCTCAGCAGTTTAATAGACGCAAATTAATATTTAAAATGAATTTTTAAAAATATAAGCTATAGAATTTTTATCAGTGTTCATACTTTTTTTTTTTTTTTTTTTTTTGTGAGGAGATCAGCCCTGTGCTAACATCCGCCAATCCTCCTCTTTTTTTGCTGAGGAAGACGGCCCTGGGCTAACATCTGTGCCCATCTTCCTCCACTTTATATGGGATGCCGCCACAGCATGGCTTGCCAAGCAGTGCGTCGGTGCGCGCCCGGGATCCGAACCAGCGAACCCCGGGCCGCCGCAGCGGAGCGCGCGCACTTAACCGCTTGCGCCACCGGGCCGGCCCCTGTTCATACTTTTTAAACAAAGGTAATAGAAAAGTCTGACCAGTAACAGACTGCGCTGTGTTCTATTACAACCCACTCCCTCCTGTCACTCCTTCACACCTAGGGAGGGTGACCATGTCCCTCTGTTACCAGCTCCTGGGATGGCAACTTTCCCGTGGTTTCCTTTCACCCCATCTACACCTTTGGAGTTCACTTCTTTATCAGCCTCTCTTCTAGTTTTCCAACGTGAGTGGCCATCTTGTCTCACTGACCGTAGCAGCTCCAGCTCAGAATGCACACTACCCGCCCATCTTCTCTGGAAAGTCCCATCTTGCCCTGTGATGACACCCTAGTGCTAGTCAATGGGCATTCTTTCCCTGGCACTGTCACCTTTTGGTGCTTATGAGCCCTTGGTGTTCCTGCTTCCTGTTCAATGAACGGAGAACTCCCATGAGTCAAATGACACAGCTAAGTAGTTACAAGGAATTGCAGGAGTGATTGAAGGAGCTGAGCATGTTTATCTTAGAGAAGAGAGAACTTGGGATGGGGGAGGAGCACGAAATCTGTGTTCAGTTGTCTAACAGGCACTCGCAGGGAAGAGATGACAGACTCAGGATCTGAGTCCAGATGTCTGAGAACCAGGATCGATGGCAGGGAAGCAAAGAAGAAACACACTTCAGCTCAGTGTAAGAAATGACTTTACAACAATCAGAGCTGCCCAGAGATGGAACTGACTGCGCCAAGAGGTAGTGAGTTCCTGACCCTTGTACGTGCTCAGACAGAGGCCAAGTGACCCCTTGGTGAGTATGAAGGGGTGGGGGGGAGAGGGGGCTCCAGAATAGCAGGATTGGATTGGACCTTATAAAATTTTCTTCCAACTTGAGATTTTATGACTCTCTTTTCAGAAATAAGCATAGTCCTTTTCAGCCACAGCACTCCAGAGGCTTTGCATCAGGAAGGACTGGGTGGTCCTAGAGAGAACCCAGAAGAAACAATAGCCCAACCCAAAGATTAGGGAGGAAAGAGCAAGAAAACAAAGGAATTTTTAAAAGCGCAACAGACTGGGTCCATTTAGTGTAGGGACACTATCTTATATACTTTCATAGCCTAAAAATAATACCATGTTAGAGCCCAGTACAATTTTGACTATTTATAATGGCTATTTAGTTAGGAAGAAAATTAAGAATAAAATTCAGTGAAATTTAGAATTCAGAAGTAGGGATTTCTGATTTAACTTGGTGTCTGGTGTCTGGTATAGTGCCCCCACCTGCCCCATGGCAGTATAAAACTCACGAAAATGCAAACAAGCAAGCAAGCAGATAATAATCCTTTAACAAAATATGAGAGAGGTTATGTGTTAAATTCTGGGGATAATTGCTATTGGCGACCTCATCAATAGGAAAAGATCGAAAAGCAACTTTAGAGCACATATTCTCCAATTAAAACAGCTCCAATCCAGGGACAGAATATGAAATAACCTAAACACTTTCCTACTGATGTCCCTATCTTCAAGTCACAAGGATTAGAAAAACAAGCTGTCTCTCCTGCACTATCTTCAGAGCTAGCTGAGCTGCTGGAGTCTTATCTTTCCCCAAGATGCCTCCACCATCCCCTGCCCCTCACACTACTTCCTTCAGTCATCTTTACCTGCATCCACATTTCCCACAAAGTGGAAAGGAACTAGAGGAAGTGCATTGTGTCTTTGCTCACTTAGATGCCTAAAGAGAAGCATCAGAAGCAGGGTAGAGTCCACAAGAGCCCTGGACACAGTTCTGGATAATCTTTCATGTTCTAAACCATATACAAGAGAAATTAAACCTGCATCTTATTCAGAGGACCTATAGAGTAAGGAAAATCTAACTCAAGCTCGGCAACGTTACCTAAGACAAGGGCCCACCAGTTGACCTAGTGGCTGGTCCTAGCTCTGTACCTTAGAAGGGCAGCTACAGTGCCAGAATATGCAGTGATGGGGGCTACTGGAAACTCCAGGCTTAGGTAGCTATCTCTTAAGGATGAAGGAAAAGAAAAGATTAGTGAATGGCATATAAGAAGGTACTGAAAATTATGCGAAAGGTATGCAAATTATGGGAGACTTTAGCTGATGGATCATGTCATTCTACCAGAAAAAGAAGAGAATTATGGAATAAACTTTCTTGCTGTCTGCTTCTGTGAAACAGGAACAGGAAGCTGCGAAGTCCGAATGGTCTGAGATGAAGGCAATGTGCAAAAGTAGTTGGCTAAAATAAGAAAAGAATGCTGGAAAATTCCAAATGCAGTAGCTGGATCAAAATCCAATTGGTAAGGTAAAAGAGTAGACCTTGCAGAAAATTAAACCACAAATGTGGAGGAAAAACTTGAGAAACTCTTCCTAAACCTAGAGGAAAATGATTAAAAGATAAAAATGGTGATGGATGGCAGATCTCAAGACTTAAGAATGTATAGCAAACTTGAGAATTATACATGCCCCAGAAGAAGAAACCAAAGCGAAATATTTGATACAGCTCACCTTCACATTGGGGCTTCCACTCTGAGACAAGAGGTATAAACATCTCAAATAAAATACTAGCAAATTGGATTTGACAGATTATTAAGAGTCATCTATCATAACAAACATGGGTTTAATTTCAGATATGTAAAAATGGTTTAATATTATTACAAATTTCATAATCAATGGGTTAATTTCATAATCAATCAATAGATCAAAAATAAAAAATAATATGATCATTTCAATATATACTTAAACATGTTTGATTAAATCCAATACTCTTAGGCTCCAAGTCCAGCCAGATATTTTTAGTTGCATATACACATATTTTCTCCTCCTTAATTCTTTTACTCTGGTTCCTGTGATGGAATTTAGTTTTTTCAGAATTTCTGGTGTTTTGCAAGTTGTAGTATGGTGTTAGGTCAACCACTTGAGTAAATATGAAAACTACTCCCTGCCCCTCCTAATCCTCACCCACAGTGTCCCCTGCATTTCCCAAGTGCTCCACTGTCCCTCCTCGGGGCCCCTCACAGCACCTCTGCACTCCAGAGTTTCCACCCACATTGCCCTCCAGGCTCAGTCAGCAGCTCCTCCAGGGTGGTAGATTGGGCACACGGGGTGGCACTCATCTGGAACACCCTTCACACCTGTGCCTCCATCCTTGCAACCTCTGTAGAAGGAGAAGCAGACTTTCATTCCACAGAGCAAAGCCCTGAGTGGGGAGAACACAAGGGCTCAGATCAAATTGAATTGTCAACAGCTGACATCAGAGGAGGGCGAGGATGGAGAGAAAAGAGGGTCCCAGGATAACTGGGGGCTGAGGAAGGGAGCAGAAGAGAAATCAAAGAAGCAAAATCAATCATCACCCATTTCATAATGTGACCAGGGTTGACTCTGTCACTGTCTTCTGTCCTCATGGGTTGATGGTGGTGGGATGGATAGCAGGGATGGGCACAGCAAAGTGCTAAAGTCTAGGCCATATAAACATGGGACTTCTGGCCCTCACCATGGAGTCTGATGTCAACCTTCACATCTTCCAGTGAATCCCTAGATTTATGAGACATGGATTGAATAGCTGAAGAACTGGATAGGGCTAACCCAACAAACATCATTCTTGCTTGTTTCTGCGTCTTTGCACATGCTGTTCCTGCTGCCTAGAATGCTGCCTGGAATGCTTGCCCTGTCGTCCACCAGATAAACACCAGTGCAAATATCTCTCAGGCAGAGGAAAGGGCACATTTCCCTGTGCACACGTGGCAACCACAGCACTTACCCCTTGGAACCAGAACAAGCTGTTCCCAGGCTTGTCTCCAAACTACAGAATATGTTTCTCCACATTCTGAAAAGGAAGAGGCCATGGCTTAATCATTTCTGTATCCCCAGCCTTACATTGCAGTTGCTACATATTAGGTCTCAGTAAATATCAGTTTGATGAATGAATAAAGAAATACAGAATGGGGGACACAAAAACTCCAGGTTGGAGAGGCCCAGCTTGAAGAGAAGACAGGTGTTCAAGCCTAGCGAGGCAACTCTGTTTTGGGCATTCTTGGTCCCTAGTGGCTGACCAGGCTTGGTTTCTTTCTGAATAGGCCAAGTCAAGAGTGTGATCTGGTGAGCATGTTTGCGCCCTCTGGAATCATGAGTATCATGAGCTTGTGGAAACTGAGGCCATCTGCGTGCCTTCTAAGGGCTTCAAAATTGGTTGCACCACATGCCATCAAATTCACACAAATTTGTTTCTTCCATCAAAATTCATGGGAAGATCCTGATTCAAGAAACAGCTTTAAAGGGCCTCCTGCATCTGATGACAGACCACTGAGGGCTCCTGTTAGAAGGGCTATGGCTTCCGGTTTAATTGATAGCCAATTGTATCTGCACAGCTGGGGGTTCTTAGATCCACAACAGAGATAATTGTGGAACAGTCTGGAGACAGGAAAGATCACAGATCTGGGAGTCAGGAAACCTAGTCCTTCACTTTGAAATATTTGTATCTTTGGGTCAGTCTTTTAATTTCTTGGGGTTCCAGTTTCTTCATGAATTAAATGAGAGCACTAGATTAAATAACCTCTTAGATCCAAAATTCTGCATTATTTTAATCGGGGGGATTCTATTCAATTGTCTAAGCTAACCACTCACTGATCAAAGGATGGAATAGAGTGGTCTACTTTCTATTTTAACATTTTCTTGGTTAATTGATCTCTTGTTTGCAGAGAAAAATCACAAAATTCAAGCTCTTCCTCTCGTAATTTGTGGTTATATCATTTGGATAGTCATTCCCTTCATAGACGGATATAAGAAAGTTCCAAAACTTGCATCTTACACCTTGGTGAATATACACATTAAGATCAAACATTTGGACTCTATTTTTAGTGGACTGCCTATTCACTAATCTTGATTTCCAGAGTTGGAATATTAAGGACTGATTGATAGTACAGCAATCAATCAATTAACATTTATTAACATCTACTGCTGGGCCAGCACTGTGCTAGGGACTCATTTTGCAAATCTCATCTTATGTAGCACTTTCAACACACTTGGTCTCATTCCGTCTTCACAACTGCCCTCCACCTTCCTACGAGCTGTGCTCCCACCAGAGAACACAGACCACTCAGAAGTGCTGTGTTTGGAAAATCATTAGCAGGGGCTTCTCCCTGGCAATGGAAGATGTCACTCTGTCCAGAGAAGGTGTGACTCTGCAGCTCTCCTCTGACCCAGAGAGCACCCTGAAGGACAGCCACTTCCCCATAAACCTTGAGTCTGCCCAAGACATAGCCTTAAGCTTTACAAGAACAACCTTGTGGGATTTCTTATCTTTCCAACTTTGACTTGGCCAGAAATACCCTGAGACCAGCCTTTTTAGCTATATTTTAGCACTTCTGCCTCTGGCTTCAGCAGCAGCAATAAAGGGTAGAGAGACGTGAGACGCTAATAGTATTTCACCCACACACACTTAAAATAACTGAGGCTTCTTGGGAATGGTTCATGTTAGTTCTATTTAAGTTTCACACGAAAATTAAGTGGTGATGAGTCTGCTCAGCTTTCTCTTTTTCTGCACAGATGCCATCAAGTTCTTGCTCTGACAAGAATTCTAAGCACCTGGGAAATCAGGACAAGAATCAGGAAATGTGGGCTTCTTCATTTATCCTTTGAAAACATCTTTTAAACATTTTTATTGTGTGAGACGTGGATGGCTCCAAGGTGCAACAGACATTGTCTCTTTTCCTTTAAGGAACTCCCAGTCTGAAGAAATAAACTGATAAATTATAGTACCGTATCCCAGCAGACATAGTTAGCCGCTTACATGCTTAATGAACAGCCATTCTCTCTTCTTTCTTGTTGATGGACCTCCAATTTTATTCCCTTTTAACCTGCTCTGCCATGGTGGATCAGTTAGGGTGGGTCTGCATCAGTCACTGCAAGTCTGATGCCCTTTTCCAGTGATCAGCCCGAGCCTCAGTTCTGGCCAGTAAGACTTCAGGGGAAGTCTTCTGGACAACATCTGAAAAGGATAATTTCTCCCTGATAAAAGGTATTACAAGCATAAAACCTTTTGTCTCTGCTTCCATTCTTCTTTCTTGGAATGTTGTTGTGTAATTATGTGATGCTTAAAATTGGATAAGCCATGTTGTGACTTGGAGGAGAGCTAGAGACAACAACTGTAGATGACAGAGTAGAGATATTGGTGTTTGGGTCCTTGATGGCATCATTGAGCCACCAAGGCAAACCTGGGGCCATCTATCACCTGACTTCCTGTAAAGGAAATAAACATCTTTCAGTTTGAGCCAACAGTTAATTGATTTTTTTTGTTATCAGTAGCCGAAAGCATTCCTAAATGTTAAAAACAAGGAAAGGGCTTTAACAAGAGATATGCTACCAAATTCCTGGGGGAGGAAAGCTATACACTGAAGGCTGCACAGAGGAGGTGACATCTGAGTGGGGCGTTGAAGGATGAATGGAGTTCACCAGCTAGAGAAAGTGGGGAAAAGCATTCCAGGCAGAGGCATCAGCTTGAACAATGGAACAGAGAGGCAGAAAGGCGTGCTATATTTTGACATGGTGAGACGTTCAGTGTGGTTGGGATATAGACTTCGAGGGGGGATGGTGAGAGATGATTCATTCAGAGTCAAGGCTAAGATGCTTTAACAAAATATAGTGGCTTAAAGAATGTAAAGGCTTACTTCTTTCTCATGTGACAGTCCTGAGGGGGGTGGTCCAGCATGTTAGGGTAGCATAGCTATGGGTGGTGGTTCAGCGACCCAGGTTGCTTGCTGTATTGCTCTGTCATCCACAGGGTGTTGCCCTAGTCTGTATGACCTGGGGGATCTCTGCGTTCCAGATTCAGGGAAGAAGATGAGAAACTAAAAATGTGTGCTGGATGTTTGAAGGCCCACACCTGGAAGTGGCCCCAACACACTTCATTTTTGCTTACCGTCAATTAGCAAGAATTTAGTCAATGGCCATAGCCAGCTGCAGGGAAGGCTGGGAAATGTAGTCACTAGCTGTTCAGGCTGCTGTCCAGCTCATCTTTGCTGCTAGGGAGACTTGGGCCTAATTGTGAAGAGCCTTATGTGCTAAGATAAGGAGTTTGGAACTTTTGTAGGCAAAGAGAAGCACTCAAGAGCCAAGGAATGACAGGATTAAGGTAGATTTTACCTCGATGTACAGACGAAGCCTTCCATAATAAGAATTGACTAAAAGTTAAACGACCTACTCATGATGAAGTCAGTTTCTCTTCGTCAGAGATAGTCAGGCAGATGCTGGACAGCCACTATCCAGTGCATTGTAAAGGGAACTGAAGAAAAGATAGGCTGGACTAAAGGATCCCTAAAGGACCCTGCCATGTCTAAGACCCTTGGACTCTGCTCTTCCTAAATCTCTGTCTCACAATAGTGCATGATATGGGTGGATTGGGCAGCCTGAGCCTGCCAGCAAGGAGACCAGCTAAGAGGATGAGCCAAACTGAGGTGGTGCAATGGGACCAGAGGAAGGAATGGTTGTGAAGGACATGGTAGAGGAAGAATCACCGGGTCTTAGTGTCTGATGGGTTTGGCAGCAGGTTTAGGAAACCAGAAGGGCTAATGATGACCCCAAGTTTTCTAGTCTGCATAACTACAAAGATGTCACCAAGACACTAACAGAGATAGACAAGAGTAAAACAGGATATGAGGGGATGATGTGTTTGAGGTACTTGTGGGATGTTCACCAGGCAGCTGAAATTGCAGGTATGGAACTGGTAAAGAGATCAAGGCTGGAGGTTTAGATTTGGGAATTGTCCAAATACATGATTTTAAAAATAGGAATTGTAAAGATCACTAACAAAGAAAGAAAGGCGCAGAGGTGGTTATTTTTACAAACTTTTGTAGGGTCCATGAATGTGCATGTATGTGTGTGTGTATTTGTTAGATTCTCAAAAGGACCTGTGACTCTTAAAAAAAAAGTCAAGGATCAAAGCTGTAGAAAGAGAACGTTTTGTCAGAAAGAAAAGAATTTGGAGAAAACATTATTCACAGTGCCAAAGGGAAAACTTACTCCAGAAAATGGATATTTAGCAATTTCAAATGCTACACATATGTCCTGTGAAGGATAAGAGTTGAGAAATGGCCTTCGGATTGGACAGCTGGTGACCTTTAAGAAAGCTGCCTCAGGAGATGGGAGAGGGACAGTTCAGATCTCAAACTGCTGAGAAATGAGAGGGAGGTGAGGACTGAGGGGTAAGGAGTGTGGGCAGTCCTCGAAAGAATTTATTTATGAGAGGGAGTGATGGGCTAGATACTTAAGGGGTAGCCGACTATATTCTACCTCGAGGAGACGATTCAATCAGCATGTGGAGCAGAAGAAACCATGGAAAGAAAGAGCAAGAGTGGAGGATTTCTGGAATGACTCTTAAAGGAGGTGGTAATGGCCCAGCCTGAAGGTACAGTGATTGTGTGAGTGGGAGGTGGGGGGGGGGGGTCTCAGTTTAGGCAAGAAGAAGCATGAAAGAAGGAGCGAGGGTACACGGGCATATTGAAGCAAAGACAGAGGAAAGGAAGCTGAAGAAAAATGGCCTTGATCTCATCTGCTCAGAAAGAGGGCTCAGAGGTGGACTTGGGGGCTGTGAGGGGTCAGATGGGGGTAGAAGCATCCAAGTCCACGGAGCTGCAGCAACAGACTATGACACTGATTCCCTCCACCCCACCACGGCCTGGTACAGGTGCCGCGCTGATTGGCTGGGGCCCCAAGCCACTGTCCCTTTCCTGCTGCCTCTCCTCTAAGGCGTTGCTTTGGCCCAAAGGTTCCTGTGGCCCCCACACCAGTTCCGTGCCTCTGCCCGTGATGCGATTAAATGAGACCTGTGCCTTTAAGGAGTGCCCCCTTCCTCAGCCCTTCCCCCTTCAATTACAGCACTAATTTCAGTAATGGAGCATTAATAGAGTAATGGGCGAGTGAGGCTGGCCTGAAGGAACTGTGGAGCTCAGCACAAATTGAGTAAATAAACCATATATTAGATTTCTAAACAATACTTTTAGTCTAGTCTCCAGGGAAAGAGAGTCGTCAAGACTTACTTAAGTCATCCCTGCAAAGTGTATGTAAAAGAAGCTTCTTTTCAGAGCTTGGTCGTTTGTAGAGACAGGAAATCTCCCTCTCTCTCTTGCAGGGATTGAAGAGATAAGATAGCTGCTGTCTCCACATGTTCCCTTTTCTCGTTATTTCCCAATTTCTTTTACTTTGACAGATGTATCAGAGGTGAGTATCTCCAAGGATACCTCCCTCCTGGGGACCGTGACAGGAGTGGCCAGCATTGGCCATCTCCTGGGGAAAAGTAGCTCAAGGCAGGTGGTGGTGATGGATGGGAAGTGGGGGAGGGACAGGACCAGAGAAGAGAGAAACTTGGGGGGAAAGAGGGGAAATTATTAACAGATAACCGTATTATGGGAGAATGACCTGACCCAGTTTTTGCCACTACTTGGCAGTATTTTAATAGGGACCCCTTTTAGAAGACTAAAGAATAATAACACGTTACAATAAGGACTTGCGTCTGTATTGCTTTAATGGATAATGGAAAGAACAAAGGTCTAAGTGTCAGAAGACCAAGGAGACGGTCTCAGCTCTATGAATTACTAGCTGTAGGACCTTGGAAAAACAATATTACCTTTCTGTGACTCAGTTGCCTTGTCTGTAAAACGGGAAGAGCAGTATCTTTCTGCTTGCTTCCCGGGAAATTATGAGGGACAAAGGGGATCGTGTGTTGGTTGTGTGGAGGCCCTGCCTGCAGTAGCTGGGCAGGCTGCATCCGCTGTGCTTCTGCTACCCATGCTGCCCAGCTCCAGCCTCTGAGGGCAAGGAGAGGGTGGTTCTGGGCTGTGAGGTCTGGGCAGTGCTAGGAAGTCCCTGGAAGATTGGTTTAAGGTCATGAAACGTTAAGACATTGATCACCTGCTCCATGTCCAAGATAGTGACACTCTGAAGCTATGAAATAGCATTATACGATTTCAGTATTGTTGCTAAAAATCTGTCCTGACTTTGTTTGCTCCTATTGCCTAAGCAAGTCCTTAACGTGGGCTGAGAGTCCAGGGTCGAGTACCTGTGAAGAGCATCCTCTCCTCTACAGAGGGCCTGCTGACTCCAGAAGGGCTGATTCACAGAGTGACTTACAGTGGTTGTGAAGAGTCCCTATGGCAAGGCGTTGATAGCCAATGGCTGCTCTGCTAAATCTTCAAAGTGTTCTGGATGTTCCACTTGCTAGAGATCAACTACTGAAGGTAAGTTCCTCATTAAGCTCTTGTCTACATTAAGTGGAGGCAGGAAGGTAAAAGACAATAGGAAAGATGCAAGGTGGATTCTGGTACTTTCTTGTGGTTAAGAGCTTGGGTTAAGGATGGTTAAGAGCTTGGGTTCTGCATTCAAAGTTGGGTTCAAATCCTTGTCCTGCTACTTACTGGCTATGTGACCTTGGGTGAATTTCGTGTCACCCCCTAAGCAGCGGTTTCCTAAATGCTGGTGTGTGTGAGACACCTCTCTTACAGGTCTATAGTGAGGATTTAGTAACAGGTACGGGACTTACATCTTACAAGTTGCTCTCATTTCATGTCTCTGTCTTTGAGCTCTGTCATGTTTTTTCTTTTTTCCCCCTAAACTCAACACCTACATGAATAGAGAAGGGAGGAAGAAAGAAGGAAGGAGGAAAGGAAGGAAGGGAGGGAGGAAGGAAGGAAGGTAAGGAAGGATACCTATCTGATTTGGTGGGAAGGGGTCTGGATTTCTAGTAATCTCTCATGGCCTTCAGGGACCTTAGAGCTGGGTTCGTAGGTGGCAAGGCTCAGGGTTCTTACTGGATTCATGAGAGTAGTATCTGCTATAGCGAATGTGAGTAAAATAGGATCCTCTCCGTCTCCCCACTCCACACCCTCTTCAACTGTGCCTCTTTCTGAGATAGTCATTTGAACAGATGCCCATCTCATAAACAGTCAAGGGAATTGACAATCACTCGACTAGAATGACAGACTGCTTTCTGACCTGGGGCCCTGGGGCCCAGGCATGCATCAGGGAACCCAAAGTAACACACAGGCCCCAGAAGCACTGCATCCTGACAGCTGCTGGTTGTTGGCCATCTCTGGGTATCAGTGAGGACAGAAGACCTGGCCTTGTCTGAGAGACTACTCAGGTGAATTCAGCCTTGGGGACTTCAGGGTGCTTGAAACATACAAACAAGGCACACAGAGAAAGAAAAAGGGCTGGAAAACAGAGGGTAAAACAAACATAAAAAATGGGGGAGGAGAGGCAGGGGGCTAGATCCTGCTTCCTGGCCTTGTCTATAATCTTGCCGTTACCAGACTCTGACCTTAGACAAGTCACCTCACCTTTCTGAGGCTGTTTCCTCATCAGCACAGTTAGACCATTGGCTGTTTTGGATTCAACAATCCATGCTTTGCATGCAAGAAGATCAGGCTTTACACACAAAGGAGAAATGAACTTGAGTCAGAGGTTCTGCCTCTGACCTGGCCTTGGGGACCCCTTCTAACCTGCAAGCATAGACTCAAGTTTCTAGAGGGTAGATATCAAATCATTTCCTTCTTAGTCGCTGGTTTAGATGGGGCTCCCAGCAGGCTGGTGTCTCAGAGATTCTCAGGCGTAAAAATGATTATGATCCTGGAAGAAGATGCTTTGCTATATACATTACTTTAGGGAAAAAAAATCTAAATCTGTATACTATTTTCATCCTTTACAAAACAATGCAACCTGAAGGTATTTGCTCTAACTGGGTTCCTACTAAATAACAAACCCTATGAAATAGAAAATGCATAAAATAAATCATAAATAATACATATATCATATAGTAACTTTGGAGTTTTATTATTTCACCCAAATTTGCCCTAGTAGAATCAGAAGGTCTGTTTCATCCAATCTGGAAAATGATATTCTCTACAAGTAGTTGTGTATAACATTGGCTTTGACAGTTTTCATAAATTATTTTAGAACTTTTGGGAGAGGGTGCATAAGGCATTCTTTTAGAGACATCTTATATTCAAATTCTGAAAAGTCTCTCCTTTAGGATAGAGAGAAAACACATTTCTAGCCATGTCCTCTGGCTGTCAGTCTGAAATTCTAATCATGTGTGGGCTCAGGGCTTTAAAACAAAGGTAGACATTTAATAACTTTTGACTTGGTTGGGATCTAAAGCGTACTGCCACGTGCAGGACAAAGGCCTTCTAGGTAATGCTTACATTAGTGGGGCAAAAAAAGAGAAGGCCACCCTTTGGGCTTGTGACCCATTGGATGATTTGAGGTGGTTACCCAGGTGCCACAGAACAGTTTGAAAACATCTGACCTAGACAGTGTCCAAGGCTTTCTCAGCACTAAAATGTATCCAGTTCTATGGGAATGAAGCGCCAACTGACCTGGAGAGAGCTGTGTATTGCAGGAGAATTGTGATGCTGTGGACATTGTATAGAGGGAGAAAGGAGGGTAGGTAACACCACGAAAAACAGGACCTATCTGAGCAGGCCTCCAAAGCCCCCAACTACCCTCCTTGTAGGTCTCTTTTTCTGGCTGATGATCCCAGCTCCATCCTGGGGCCTCACACTTGGTCCTGCCCAGCCCTTCAGAGAGGCCTCTTATTTGGATGGATATCTGGTGTGTGGCTTCCATTTGACCCCTGGTCATTGACTTAGCTCTCCATGTACTCCTCAATCTGCTTCTCAGGCCAATCCCAGCCCCCTACCCCTTACCCCATACATCCCTAGCCCTTTACTCAGCAACCTAGCCTCTGCCGTATGACTGTGGACAGAGTTGAAAGGAAGGAAGGAAGGAAGGAAGGAAGGAAGGAAGGAAGGAAGGAAGGAAGGAAGGAAGGAAGGAAGGAAGGAAGAAAGAAAGAAAGAAGAATAGGTTTGACACTAAAACCAGAAAAGTTTGTCATATTCTTAAGTGATAGCTAAAACTCAATCTGGGTTGACTTTGGACTAAAAGAATATAGAGTAGAGATTAAAAATCTATGCTCTCTACTCAGGTGGGCCAAGATTCAAATCCTGGCCCAGCCACACACTACCTCTGTGTCCTCGAGTAGGCGGTTTCACCCCTCTGAGCTTCAGTTTCCCCATTCAAAATGGGAAATATTAATCCCTACCTACTGGACTCTTCTGAGTATTAAATGAGATGAGGAAAGCCTGGTGCCTGGCACATAGAAGAGGCTCAGTAAATGTTCATTTTCTTCTCTTTGTTAGACCAGTATCAAGAGGTGGTTTCCATAATACTTAATTTTTAAATAGCCGTTGGAAAGAAAATAGCAATATCAACTTCTTCATCCCATTAAACATGTCAAGCACAGAGGACCTGATGAGTCCAGGAGCCAGTGGTTGAAATAGTTAATTAGGTTTACTTTAACTTTTTAGAGGTTCTGAGATTATAATGACTTAACCGGCTTAATGTGTCAAGTGTTGGACCTCCTCCCCGGTGATAAAAGTTCCAGAGCTTTGTCCATGGGGCCGAGAAATATCACAGCAAATACCTTGTCATGAGGCTGGACCTGATACCCCAATTGATGCTATCCTTTTTATTTAACTTTTTATTATGGAAAATTTCGAGCATAAACAGTAGTCAAAAGAATAGTATAATGAACTCTATCTACCTATCACCCAGCTAATCTTGTTTTATGCCTATTCTTACTCACTTGCTCTCCTATCAGAATATTTTACAGCGAATCTCAGACTTCATGTTATTATATACACATTTCACTATCCAGAGAAGAACTATTTTTCAGACATAACCACAGTACATTATCACCTCCAAAAATTATTACAATAATTCCTTCATATCATTCAATATCTAGTCAATTCTCTCCTCCCACTGCCCACATATAGACTTTGTTCATATCAGCATCCAAATAAGGTCCATATTTTAATTGGTTGATTTTTCACATGGGTAGCTTTTTTAGAAAAGTACACTTTACTTTTTAGAACAGTTTTAGGTTGACAGCTAAATTGAGTGAAAAGTACAGAGAGTTCCCATATGCCCCCATCTTCACACATCCACAAACTCCCCCTCTGTCAACATCCTGCACCAGAGTGGTACATTCGGAAGAAGTGATGAACCCGCACTGACACATCACTATCACCCAAAGTCCGTAGTTTACATTAGGATTCACTCCTGGTGTTGTGCCTTCTTTGGGTTTTGACAAACATAGAATGACATGTATCCACCATCATAGAATCACACGGTTATACATACATTATAGTATCATACAGATACTAAATTCTAAAAATCCCCTGTGTTCTGTCTATTCGAATATCCCTTCTTCCTCACTAACCCTTGGCAACCACTGATCTTTTTGCTATCTCCATAGTTTTGTCTTTTCCATAATGGCTTATAGTTGGAATCAAACAGTATGTAGCCTTTTTAGACTGGCTTCTTTCATTTAATAATATGCGTTTAAGGTTCTTCCATGTCTTTTCATGGCTTGCTAGCTCATTCTTTTTAGCACTGAATAATATTTTATTGTCTGGAGGTAGCACAGTTTATTTATCCATTCACCTACTGAAAAGCATATGAGATGTTTCCAAGTTCTGACAATTATGAAAAAAGTTGCAATAAATATCTATCTGCAGGTTTTTGTGTGGACATAAGTTTTCAAGTCATTTGGGTAAATACCAAGGATTGTGATTGCTGGATTGTATGGTAAAAGTCTGTTTAGTTTTATAAGAAACCACCACACTGTCTTCCATTTTGCATTCCCGCCTGCAATGAATGAGATTTCCTGTTCCTCCACGTCCTCACCAGCATTTGGTGTTTTCAGCATGGGTTGCTTTTTAATTTACAGTTTTCTCCTTTATCTCTTTATTTTTACCTTTCATTTTATTTGTTGAAGAAACCAATCATTTGTCCTGTAAAGTTTTTCATGGTCTAGAGTTTGCTGATTGTGTCTGCGTGGTGTCATTTAGCATGTTATTCTGTCTCTGAATTGCTTGCAAATAAGTATTTAGATGTAGATCTAGAGGTTGATCAGATTAAAATGTGATATTTTTGGCAAGACCGCTTTATAGATGGTGGTGTGTACTTTCATCAGGAGGCACAGAATGTTTGTCTCTCTTTTTACGAGATTATGATCATCATTGCCTAGATAAATTAATTCATTAGTGTTGCAAAATGATGATATTTTATATCCCTTCTGCATTTATTAACTGGAAACTCTGTGAAGAGAAAATTCCCCTCATTAACAATTTGATTACTCTGAAGTATAGTTGACATTGGAAAGGTGAAAAAAATATTTAGTTCTTTCCTTTTATCTGTCAGTTTTAAAAATAATGAATTAGTTCCCTAAGACACATTTGCTTATTTCAATCTGTTGTAGCAGTTATTACCCTAACTGATGCTCAGATTGCCCCGTCTTTGGCCAGGGGGCACCTTTTTGAGACAGCTCCTGAATTCTTTTGCCTTGACCCCAGTAGACTCTGATAGCTTCCTTGCTGTCTGGTATTACAAGAAGCTCCAGGCTTATCCCATACATTTCCTGCTCCAGACCTGGAATCAGCCCTTTTTCCAAGGAGCCTTGTTACTTGTAGTGGGTGACTGCTGCTTTTTGCATTATGTTCTTCAATGTCAACAAAAATGAAAGCTTAGACAATTAGCTAAGCATAGATTCTTATTGGGGTTGTAGAATGTTTTGCATCTGGGGCAACCTAGGATACCTTACCACAGGCATCTTGATATTCTGAGAGGCATTCTCTGTCTTGGCTATGTAAAGATTTGTTTGTCAGTATTTCTTAGGTATTCACAGTCATTCAGTTCTCCTTCTATCATAATAGTATGAGTGCAATAATAATCATTACACTCATCAAAACTTTAACTATATACCAGGCACTTGACATGCGTTTTTTATCCTCCCAGCAACCAGACAGTGTAGGTATTATCAGTAATTCTCCCTCTTTACAGATGAAGAAACCAAGGCAGAGAGATTGAGTATCTTACTCAAGGTTATGGAGAGTGAATTGGCAGTGTTGGGGTTTAATCTTGGGTAGAAATAATTATGGCACTATACTCTCAGCAGCAAAACTGGCTTGCTTGGCAAGATGTGACTACAGGGAAAGCTGTTGTCATTTGTGGTTAAGGAGATTTCAAATGGAAGATGCACATTTAAGACATAGTGGTGACGAAGGGAGGAGGACCATGATTCCAGAAGCTAGTTAATTGTCTCAGCTTATTTCTGAATCCTCAATGGCAGTTCGTCCTGGCTAGTTCTTTGATTCAGGAGCTTTTCCAGCCTTGACTCTGAGCTACTTTCAGGCCTCCAAGGGGGGAGACAGGCTAGAAAAGGAGAAAATGGGCATGGGGGAAGAGGTTACACCATGCTTGCTCCTGCAGACGGGTTAATGTTTTAATTTAATTGATGGCTGCTGTCCCACCAGAGCCCACTGCAGTGTCAGAATGGTGTTTGTGGAGCCTGGCAAAGAGACAAACTATGCCTATGTGTACTCCTTAGTCTCTGAAGCCAGCACTTTTTTCTTTAATGCCCTTTGATGTGTTACAAGATCCTAATTAGGGCAGTTCAATAAATCAGTCCCTTGGACATTGACACTTCAACACAGGCCTAATTTGCTAAGCACTGGTGGACATTAACCAGTTGTTGGAAATTTGCTGTGACATTCCTCAAAGACTCATACAGAGATCTAGTCCCACCAGAGGCCCCAACATCAGATTCTGGCCCTGAGTGTATGTTCCCAAAGGTTGATCTCAGATAGTCCATGACTAATAATACCTCCCTCAGGCCTTGAGTGGATTAGGCTATTGTTTGCCTAATGCTCCAGGATAGACAGAGATATGTAAGTGTTAAGTGGTGGCCTCATGGCTCCAAGTTTCCTGTGGTTACTGCCCAGCCTTCAGGATTAATTTGGGGCCTATCTCTGCAGCAAGTCAACTGTCCTGTGCAATCCTCATTCATAACTTCCTGCTACATCTGGCGAGACGCCAGGACACTCATTCTTTGTCTACTAGGCTGGAAGGGGGAAAGAGTGAGGGGGGAGAATTACAGAGGAAGGAAGGGAATTAGGGATGCCTTATCTTCAGAGACTGCATCCATTCCTTCTCTGCACAGGATAAGGATGGCAAGCCAGCCCTATTGGCGTCCGCCGTATCCAGCCTGGGATTGCACAGGAAGGATGTGACATGTTTGGGGAAGGTACGCTCCCACCTGATATGGGCTTCAGAACTAGTACCTGGGAAAGTAACATGATAATACCAACATTTTTTGACCCTTCCCTAAATGCCAGCCCCTGTGCTCATGATTTTAAAGGCAATATTTTATTTAAACTTCCCTGTAGCCCTATAGCTTTGTTTGAGGTAGAAACTCTTATTATTTACATTTTAGAGAGAATGAAATTGAGACCAGAGAGGTTAAGCCCCTTGCCCTTCATGTGCAGCTAGCAAGAGGCTGATGTAGTCTGACCCTGAACCACCGTGCTGTGTGGGACAATGCAGATTGGAGGAGCAGTTTCCAGCCTGTCCCAGGGAGCTGCAAGTGTGATGGTTCTCTCATCGAAACCACTCCTGTGGTGGGCACTGCATCATGTACAGGCCCCAGAGGGCCACTTATGGAACTGGTTCCACAAAGTCCAGTGAAATAAAGTGGGGTGGAATGAAGTTATTATTACAGAGGGCAAAGCCTGGAACTGCTCTAACTGATGTTTAAAAAGTAGATGATTTGCCAACTTTAGAATTCTTAACTCCTATTAGCCAGATATTACCTGCATTCCACCTCATGGCTGATCATGGGACACCTGTGGATCTCTTCATCCTGCCTCGTGTGTACAGTGCTCAGTTTCCTTCTGTGACATCAGGAGTTGCTACCATCCTTTCTTCCATACACACCGCTTAGGTACTTGCATATATAAGCTAGGCCCTGTGCTGGCTGGCTAGGATACTGAGAGGAACAGGCAACAATTCCTGCAATGGACGTGAGCCCAGCCTGGGATGCAGTCAGCATAGCACTGTGCTTAAGAGCAAGGGCCCGGGTCAGATTGTCTAAGTTTAACCCCCAGCTCCTCTAAGTATCTTAACCTCATTGAGTCTTGGTTTCCTCATTTGTAAAATGGGACAATAATAGTATCTGCTTCACTGGGAATAGCAAAAATTAATTCAAGTAAAATCTTGACTCAGTCCCTGGTGTGTAGTGAGCTCAAATAGAGATCAGGGGTTATTATTTCCTGACTTTTTGGGTTTACCCTCTTTTCATGAAAGCCAGGGTTTCCTGGTTTGCTGGCCCTGGCTCTTGAGTCTGTGTTTGGTTGCTGACTCCCTCACAACGTGGTCTCGGTTTTAAACTGGCCCGGTTACAAGACTGTGCGGAGGCTCACACCCCCAGCGAGGCCACAGCTGGAGGGGCCGGCCTGGCACTTGCTCTTGGGCCTGGTCCCCTGCCCAGCCTTGTCCCTGCCTCAAGTAATGTATCTGCAGTTTTCTTCTGAACTGGTGACATATTTTTACATTGGCTAAAATATTTTTGCTATTTCTTTGATTTCTCCCTTTCAAAACAGAAAGATCACTTCTTTTGAACTTGAGTATTAAAGAACTGGACAAAATGCCTGTTTTACATACTAACTCAATCATATCAGGCTTTAATGATATTTGGCTCTGTATGAAGAACACGGTCTGTAGTAAATTAGTCTCCCTTCCGCCATCCTCATAAGCTTTGCTTACTCTTGCCTCTGTGCCTGTGTTGGCTGTTTCCCTATCCGGGACTACCTTCCTTTTGTCCAGTTTTTTCTTCCTTCAGTGTGTATCTCAAGGTTTACTCTCACTGTGCAGTTGTGGAGCCTTCAGCTCCTGCTTGATTTCTTTCCTCCCTGAATAAGTAAAGCACTCAGTGTCTACCTGCAATTTGGCACTTTTCACACACTTTCTTATATTCAGATTATTCAATAAACATTCAGCAAGCATCCTAATATTTTCCAAACTTGTGCTAAGTATTTTTCACATATATTACCTCTTTTAATCCTTTCAACAATCCTGAGAATAGATATTGTTAATTTTCCCACAAAGTATAAGCAAAAATTGAAGTTGGATTCCAGGAGCTTAAATAATTTGTCCATTAAGAAAATGAAAAGACAAGCCGCAGACTGGAAGAAAATATTTGCACATCATATTTTTGAAATAGAATTTGCATCCAGAGTATATAAGCAACTCTTACAACTCAACAATAAGAAGACAAACAACCCAATTAAAGATAGGCCAGATTTGAATGGACGTTTTGCCCAAGAAGATATGTGAATGGCTAATCACATGAGAAAATACGTTTAACATCATTAGCCATTAAAAAAGGCAAATCAGGGGCCGGCCCAGTGGCTAAGTTTGTGTGCTGTGCTTCGGTGGCCTGGGGTTCACCAGTTTGGATCCTGGGCGCGGAGCTACACACTGCTCATCAAGCCCTGCTGAGGCGGCATCCCACATAGAGCATCTAGAAGGATGTACAACTATGACATAAAAATATCTACTGGGGCTTTGGGGAGAAAAAAAGAAAAAAGGAAGAAGATTGGCAACAGATGTTCAGGGCCAAAAAGCACCTTTAAAAAAATGCAAATCAAAACCACAATGTGATGCCATTCACACTCACTAAGATGGCTATAATCAAAAAGACAAATAATAACGAGTATTGAGGATGTGGAGAAACTAGAACCCTCATGCACTGCTGGTGGGAATGTAAAATGGTACAACCACTTTGGAAAAAGAGTTTGGCAGTTTCTTAAAAAGTGAAACAGATATTTACCATACAGCCCAAGAAATCCACTCCTAGGTGTCTACCGAAGAGAAATGAAAATATATGTCTACATAAAGATTTATACGTGAATGTTCATAGAAGCATTATTTCTAATAGGTCAAAACTAAGACAATCCAAATATCCATAAGCTAGTGAATGGGTAAACGAAATGTAGTATATCCATAAAATGGAATATAACTCAGCAATCAAAAGGAATGAATACATGCTACAACATGGATGAAGCTCAAAAATGTTACGCTAAGTAAAAGAAGCCATACTCATGAGTGCATATTGTAGGATTCCATTTATATGAAATTTCTAGAAAAGACAAAGCTATGGAAGCAGAAGCAGGTCAGTGGTTGTTGGGAGCCGGGTTGAGAACAAGGATTGGCTACAAGCGGTCGTAAGGGAAATTTTGGGGTGATGAAAATGTTCTAAAATTGGATTGAAGTGATGTTTGCACAGCCCTATAAATTTACTAAAAATAATTTAATTGAATTGTATATTTACAATGGGTAGATTATGATGTATAAATTAGACCTCAGTAATGATATTAAAAAAATAAATACTTGTCCAAGATTGCACAAGTAGCAGAGTAAGGGATTTAGACCTGATCTTACTTCAGTGCTCTTCTTGCTAGCCTTCACCATTTGTTCTTGTGTGTGGCTTGTCTCCTCAACAGATGTACAACTCTTTGAGAACAAGGAGCATGCCTTTATATTTTTGAGACTCCTGCACGGTGTTCTCAACAAATATGTGGAATTGAGTTGATAGCACATCATATTCCAATGGGATTATTCTGTACCAGAAGGAACAACACAGGGCTGCTGTTTCTCCAAATGCTGCCCGGAGTGTTGAGACATGAGGGGTAGATAGTCCATCAAAGGCTTGCCGCCTGAAGAACAATGTAGTGACAGGGCTGGCTGACAACGAGAGACAAAGAGCTGTGCTGTTGAACACTGCCCAGAGCAACCTGTCTCTTCCTGCTCAGCCCAGCAGACTGTTAAAAGGACCACAAAAGGCTGCTGGGGAGATGACAAGAGCTTAAGAATTTGCTGAATGTGTTACCCTTGATAGCAAGAGTAAACCCAAATGACCTTCCCGGGACGCACAGTAAAGATTATTAGAATATAGGCCAGACCTGAATGCAGGCAGGGAGGCCAAGACACATGTTTGAAGACGTTGCAGTGGGCTCACACATATTTGATCCACTCAATATAATTAATGACTTTTTTGGAAACCAATATTAAGTTTTTTCCCCACAAATTAAAAAGGTGTTATGAGAAAAATTGTCCAAAACTTAAAAATGGGCAAAAGAGACTATTGAGTGTCCTTTCAGTGGCTTCCTGGGCATTGTCTAGCATACTCTATAAGGTGTGCACTTTTCACTGACTTCCTATTGGTTAGGCTATTTTCCAACCATAGGGGTAGCAGTTAACTTGTAGAAAATTTGATAACAGTGCAAATGATTCTTGTCCACAGCAAAGCCAATGAATTTCATTCAGTAGGTATAGAGAAGATAATCCCAAACACTACATTTTTAATGCCCTTTCAGATATTAACCAGTTTTGCATCTATCAGCAAATTATTTTCAGCATTCTTGACTGCCTATAGATAGCTCTATTCTTCAAATTCTACACCAAGGCAGTTTTAACATCGTATAGGTTTTCCTGTTAATTAATGAGTCCTATAAAATCTTTGACACATATTCCTTTTATATTTATCATATTTTTAACTTTTTAAAGATTATACTTGAGCAATGTGCATAGACACACTCAGTTTCATGGCTTGGTGACCAAAAACTGTAGTCTGGCAGCTGATCAGAAAGTTGAAGGAATCCCCCCGCCCCACCCCATTCTTGAAACTCCTCTGTCATTCTCTATCAGTCCAGCAGGCACCATTCTTTCCGTCAGGAAGCTCTCTCTAACCTTTAGACTGGGCTAGATTTCTTTGTTCTGTGCTATCACAACAAACACTCTCTGGACTTGCTTTTCTCATAACATCTCACAACACACACTCACCTGAAAATGGTAGAAATCCAAACAAGGGCAACAGTCATAACACTTCCACTTGGCATTTCTGACGAAGCATTGGGCAGAATAGGTTCTGCTATCAGTTCACACCATGAATAAGTACCAGGCGTCGGGGAGTTTATCTTAACTGGGTTACGAGGCAAGCTTGAGGAGCTGGTGGGCAAGCATGGGTTGGGTACCAGCTTGAATCCCACCTACATGTAACTTTTTGGGGCTCCTCTTGCAATCAAACTACCCAATCCAAGTACAGTTGCCCACAGCTGGTCCAAGGAGCACTGAAACTAGTGGTGGTAACTTTTAACATCAAGATTAACAATACTGTATTGCACACAAAAAAAATTTGTTAAGAGGGTACACCTCATGTTAAGTGTTCTTACCACAACAAAACAAAGGGGCACTTTTGGAGGTGATAGATATGTTTATTATCTTGATTGTGGTGATGGTTTCATGGCTATATGCATGTGTTCGAACTCATCAAATTGTATATATTAAATATGTGCTTTTTTTGTGTATGAATTGTATCTCAATAAAGCTGTTAAAAATTTTAATATGAAAAAATTTTATTTAAAGATTAATAATGTAAATATGGTCAAATAGCCAAGGGTCTGGGCAAACAGAGAGAACTTGTTAAACCAACTCAAAACCAATCCAAGTTTTTAAATAACATACTCTAATTCTTATAGAGGAACTAGCTCTATAGTCCTTATTTCCCTCATTGTTTCTATCAAAACCATGTCTGAGAGAGAGAATGTCTTTCACGTGTTTTAAAAAAGAAGTATATAGTTTCCTTTTTCTATTTATCATATAAGGTTTACCTTAATATTAGCAATGGCTCTAGCGTTCTTGTGAAGTATTGACACTTCAGTTGGATTTACTTGGCCTAACTGTTTCTCCAAAGTCAAGCGAGGATGGAATTGTGCATTTGTAGATAGCCATATCTGTCGGCAAACGAGAACATTTCAATATTTATAATATGTTATTTTGGTTATTAGTTAAAAGAAATGGAAAAGCACATGCATACACACATATATAGAACAGAAAAACTAACACAAGAAGAATAAGATTATTCAATTCACAATAACTATTAATGATTTTTAAACTTTTATCACAAAAGACAAAGATATTTAGATTTAGTTAAAAGTAATTTATATTCTCTTTACAAGAGACACACTTAAAGTGACACAGAAAGTTTGAAAAGAACATTTTAAAGGGGATAGACAAAAAATACGTGCTAATACGGGCAGAAAGAGAACAGTGTTGGCAATGTTAACACCAGACAGAGGAAAATTCAATGGAAAAAATTAAGTGGAGCAAATATCTGTTTTATACAACATTTAAAACAATGATTTGCAACAAAATGGTGCCTCTCAGACACAACTGGTGGGCAGATGCTCTCATCACAGTGTAATAGTCAGTTGCACTCTAAAAAGTCAACATGTGAAAGTCATTTTTATTACATTTTAATACTGAACAACATAACATCAAAATATCTAAGTAGAAACTGTTAGAGATAAAGAGAGAACTGACTAAAATATTGATTATAATAAAACTTCAATACACTTGGTTCAATCATGGACAGAGCAAGTAGAGAAACGTAATTAAGGATATAGATTGAGATATAAGATTAATAATCTTTGCTTAATAGATCCATATGGAAAATTACAGCTTACATGTAGGGGAAATATTCTTTTCAACGTCAATAGATTTTTTTTTCTGCTAAGGAAGATTTGCCCTGAGCTAACATCTGTCGCCAATCCTCCTCTTTTTACTTGAGGAACATGCACCCTGAGCTAACATCTTCCTCTATTTTGTATGTGGGCCACCGCCACAGCATGGCCACTGACCAGCGGTGTAGGAACCTAACCCAGTCCGCCAAAGTGGAGCATGCCAAATTTAACCACTAGGCCATCAGGACTGGCCCATCAATGGAATATTTGACAGAAGCCAATCATTTATTAAAACGCTAAAGAGAATTCAAGACATTCCAAAAAGTAGAAGTTGTACAGGCTATGTTCTCTGTCTACGATGCAATAAAACTAGAAATAAAAACCAATGTTAAAAAATTTAAAGCAAAAATGTTTTAAAACTTGAAAATTTTAAAAATGCATTTTCAAACACAAGTGAATGAAAAAAATAAAAACCATAGTTGCTGACTACTTAAAAAATGACAGTAAGAATATTACCTCTCATACTCTGGGAGATCACCAGTTTTGTGGTAGATTGTATTATTTTTTCCAGTTACTTGCTACCTGACCTGTGATGGGGCTTTGATATTTCCTCCCCACTGCCAACACTTGACATTTGCTTGATATTTAGGAGATGAATGGGAGTAACATATGCCCTGTTTGAGCAGAACCTTTCAGAGCCCATGTGTTCCTCAGCCACTGCTCTTTTCCTCCTGCCATGAAAACAGCATGTGCCAGATATAAGGTTGTTTCTTCAGCCTGAATCTCAGAACAAAGACGACATTGATCAGAGCTGCAGCCAACAAGGAAAGAACATGAAATGTGAAAAAGAAATAAAACTTGGATGTTGTAAACCAATGAGATTTTGGAGTTGTTTGTTTCTGCAGCATAAGCTAGCAAAAATTGACTAACGCAGCTATATGCAGTAAAGAAAATCAGAGTCTCAAGTGTGTTTATTATTAAAAACAACAACAATAACAAAAATAATCTAAGCATTTAAGTCAACCTAGAGAAAGAGAGAAATATAAAGGAAGCAGGAGTAAGGTAGCATCAAGTTTAAAGCAAAATTAATTAGAAAAGTGGAGAAATCCATTCTTTCAAAAGGACCGATTACATTAGCAAACTCCCCACCAGTCAAATCAAAACAGAAAGAGAGGAAAAAAAACCCAAAGCCAAAAGAATCCAATATAAAATATCAATCATGAGAAGTAGATTTACACAAAAATGCAAAAGAGATTATGAAAAATTTTAAGAAAATACAATGTACATCTATGATCAATTTAAAAATCCTGATTAAATGAATTTTTTAAAATGAAAATACAAATGGTCAAGTTTGTATAAAAGTTGAGAGTCTACACAGAACAAAAGCGTGGAAAAGGTAGAAAATATTGTTCAAGACCTACGTTGAGGTACTGCATCCAGAGACATTTATTGACAAGTTCTTTCATGTCTTCAAGGAACACATAATTCCTGTGCTATTAAAATGATTAAAAGGAAGGGAAATAAAAGATTCACAATTTATTTTAGAAAACTAGTATAACCTTGATGCCAAAACTGACGTATTAGAACCCAAAAAAGAGATAACTATAGACTAAATGTGTAACTCTATAAATGTAATAATCCTACATTAAACATTAGCAAATCCAAACTAGAGCTATTTTTTAAAAATATGCTGTGTCCAAATGAGTTAATCTAAAAATATAAGAATGATATAATTTAGGAATATGTTAATATAATTAATCATATTATTACAACAAAGAAAAATATTAGTGTCAAAATATCAAAAATATTGGTGTTAAAAAACACCTGATAAAAATCCAAAATTGATTCCTAATTTTTTAGTTTCTTCTTTTTTTTTTTCTTTGCTGAGGAAGATTCTCCCTGAGCTAACGTCTGTGTTAGTCTTCCTGAATTTTTCTGTATGTGTGATACCTCCACAGCATGCCTGGTGAGTGGAGTAGGTCCATGCCTGGGATCCGAACCTGCAAACCTGGGCTGCCGAAGCAGAGCGTGTGGAACTTTAACCACTCGGCCACGGGGCCAGGTTTGATTCCTGATTTGAAAAAAAATCCTCTTAAAGAAAAATAGAAAAAAATTTAACTTAATTAGAATCCTGATGCAATCTATACAGAAGCTGAAATATAATAATGTATGCCTGCAATTTATATAATGTTATAAACCAATGTGACTTCAATAAAAAAAGAGAAAGAAACCAGAAATTAATAGCACAAAAATAAGAAGTATTTCCCTTAAAGTCAAAAAACAAGACAAAGATGCCTACTGTAACCATTATTATTAAGCATTGTTCTGGAATTTGAAGAATGGCAATAAGATAAAAAAAATGAAATGAGAGGTATAAACATTGGTAAAGAGGAAAAGATATTTTTTCAAAAGACGATTGCTTTTCTGGAAAAACTAAGAAAATCGAACACACTAAAGAGTAAAATAAGGTCACATGATTTAAAAATATTATTAAAAAAAGAGAAAAAAAGCATATACACAGTCTTGGTGTATGTAACATCCTGACACAGAGAGAAAACGTGAAGGAGGACATTGATCAATTTGATTTTTTAAAACTTCTTTGTAGCAGAGAATACAATATGGAAAACTGAGAGGCACATGATAAACTGAGAAAAATATTTGAAACCCATCCTAAATGTTAATTCCTTTGACAGATAAAGAACTCTTAAAAGTTGTGGGACACTTTCATTCATTCAACAAATATTTATTGAGGACTTATTCTTTGCCAGGCATTGTTGTAGGTGCTTGGGAGACAAATGAATCAACAGATATAAATCCCTGCCATCAGAGAGCTTACCTCCTTAGGCAATTTATTTTAAAAAATGCAAATTCTAATAAAAAATGAAAAAATCTTGATCTCCATTAGCAATTAAAGAAATGTGAATGTTTAATTTTCACTTTTCACTCTTTAAATCAGTAGGGATTTAAAAAATTTGATTATACTCAATATTTTCAAGGATATGGGAAACACATACTCATATACGCTTCTGGGAGGAGGATAAATTGGTAGAAACTTTCTAGAAGGCTATTTGGCAATCTTAAGAAGGTTGACTAGCAATTTCCCTTCTAAGAATTTACACCAAGTAAGTAAACAGATAATTGCAGAAACAATGTAACTACAAGAATATTTACTGCAGAGCTATTTATAAGAGCAAAAAAGTTGGGAACAATCTAAATTTGGTATACACATACAATGGAGTAACACATAAGAAATTATATTGTAGAAGAATATGTAATGATACGGAAATATTGTTAAATGAAAATGCAGGTTATAGTATATACTGAATGATTTCGTTTTAAATGAAAAAAACATATACACACTTTTTAAAAAGTTGGAAAGACAGACATTTAATATTTAATTAAAATATTAATTAAGGTTCTGTCTCAGTGGTACAATTTTAAATGCTTTTCATTTTCTTTCTTGTGATTTAGGTGGTATGGATTTTTTAAATTAAAAAAAGAGTATTGTTTTTCTTCAAAGCTAATGTATCAAGATATCCTTATGACTTAGAGATTTTATATTTTGTTGGATGCTATTTAATTATTGCAGATACATCTCCCAGGTTTTAAATTAATCCCCCTTGAACACAGCATTGATACTCTCAGGCCCGAGAAAAGTCTGCCAGGAGAGACAGGAGGTGACAGGCCTGGGATTAGGGTAAGGCAGGTAAAGCGAGCTGTTCAAGTGCAAGGTTGGATCCCATCTCTACTCAAACTTTTGATGTTTTGTTCATTGTGGATTTTTGGCATTAATACTGAGTTTTTTGGAAACTAAATTTTGCACCCGAGGTAATTGCCTCACACCTCACTCTCTTCCCAGCCCTGCTCCCTGGCAGCCCTCTGCACCTTCCCTGCTCCACAAACAGCATCTCTGCATGTCCTGCTTCTGCTCCCTGTCTACCATCCTGGCAACCTAGAACCAAACATTGGTGCTCTGGGTGGAGCGAGGGATGGCAGCAATCCTAGCCATTCACGGAGCACTTCCTTTGGCCTGCCTTCTGTGCAAAGCACTCTACCAGCATTATCTGGATCCTCACAGTAGCCTAATAGGTTGGGTAACAGTGAATCCTATGCATGCCCCAATATCATTCTTTCTTCTCAGTAACAGACTTTCCTAATTGCCACTGGGCACATGGCTGTCCAGAGTAAAGGTCACATTTCCTAGGCTCTCTTGCAGCTGGGTGTGGCCATGTGATTAAATTTGGGACAAAAGAAGGTAAGTAGGAGTGCTGTGCAATTTGCAGGACATGTCTATAAAGTGAAGGCGATTCCCTTCTTGTCTCTTTGCCTGCTTCCTCTGCGTGGAATACCACTGTGAGGACTGGAGCTGTAACATCCATCTTGGACCAGAAGATGAAACCACCATTGAAGATGGTGGAGCAACTAGGTAGAAGACTGACTCCTTCATCATGCGCCCATGTGCCCAGCTGCAATTAGGAAAGTCTGTTACTGAGAAGAAAGACTGACTCCATACCAGGTCTAGAGGGCTATGTTACATGAGAAAGACAGACTTCTATCTCATTAAAACACTGTTATCTTAGGTTTCCTGGTACTTGCAGAGCAGCCTGATTCTGATTCATTCTGGTAGATATTACTATGAGTCCCCTTTGCAGATGAGGAAACTAGACTCAGAGAAGTTAAGCACATTTTACAAGTTTGCATGGCTATTGACAGATTAGAAGCTGAAACCAGGGTGTCTGACTCCAGTGTCCTAGCTCTTAATCCTGTGCCATTAAAGTTCCCTGCTCCAGAAAGATTTCCAAATCTGAGCAAAGGGCCTGGAATCCTAGATTTCAGATGCTCATTCTTATGCTGTTCTTCAGCCAAACTTCTAAACCCTTCTGGGGCTTCAGCAGTCGAAATGGCTCAGCAGGAGGACAGGAATTCCTTATAAATATCTTCTCAGTTACTGCCCATACCTTGCTCTGTCCTCAGACCACCATATGACACCAGCACTGTTTATTTGCATTGGTCCTTGAGGATCCTCCATCATTGTTTCCAGGAGAAAAGTTACTCTGCTCTTCTTACAATGAGAGTTGGGGTGGGGGGGTGGGCTGCATCTCTGCAGGCACTTCAGAAATCCCATCACCTTAAGATAGTCTCGTGGAAACCAAGTCCCAGCCTTGGAACACTGCATAGCCCTGTGGCATTTTGACACTGAGTGTCGCTGCATTGTTGAAGTACCTCAGCAAGTTGCCATGTGTTTATCCCCTCAGGTCAGTCAATGGTAAAGCAAGTTCATCGCCTTGCTTCTTCATAACCGATGTCTGATGCTTCAGCTGAATTCGTTTCTGGCATATAAGCAGTTCCCTCCAATCTACAGACAAAAAAGCTTTCACCATCTCTCCCTCCCCCAGGAGTGACCAGTTTCTCAGCATTAATGCATCTGATGGCGCTGAGCCTTAGTGGTCTGAGCGAGGACAGTCGCCAACAGGCATTGAAATCACATTTTTATTTACATTATTACTTTTCCACAGCTTGGTGTCTTGCAGGCTTTTGATCTATTAGGCCACACTATTTAGTCTGGACTGAATCCTTGAATTAATTTACTTTTTCTTCCAAGACTCTCAAAGAAATTGGTAAACTTGTACTAATTAATCAAAATATTCATCTCTAGTGTCGATAGGTCTGAAAATGAAACATTGCTTACTGTGCACAGTGTGGAAGGCAATTTATACATTCTCAAGTGTAGACTTTGTTTGTAATTCTTTTGTGAAGAATAATCATTGTTATTTTAGGAAGACCCTGAGTTTATCCAACTCTTGTTAGAATTGGGTGAGTCTGGATCCCTACCATAAAATGGAAGCATGAAATCCAAGCCTTCTTGTAAAGTAAACTCATGTTATCGTTTACACATGTCCAGTCATCACATTAAAGAAAGCAGATTGTCTTGAATAAAACACATGGTTAGACTTTACAATAGAAGTAAAAATAGGATCATAGATAATTGCTCTTCTTTATTGTGAATATTAAGTTGTATTTACTTTCAATTTTTTTTGACAGCTTCTAAGGTGTAAGTTGTAAGTGTATTGTAATTGTTCTGAAAGTACAAGCTGCTACTTCTGTTTCATGGCGTTCCTCCTCCACATGCTGGTGAGAAAATGGAAACATGAGGAATGAAAGTAGAACCACAGGGATTTGTTAGGAGAGAAATTTTGAATTATTCATTCTGATTCTCTCTTATTGTCAGACAATAAGTGAGTGAAGATCCACTGAATTTTTCTTTTGGTGAATAAAATGGGCAATTTTCTCAGCACAATAGCTTAGTTTTAGAAGAGCAGCCCTAAATGTACTACTAACTGGTGAACTCTAAATTACCTTCTGGGTGTTTCAAGAGTGAGGGACAGAAAGGTGACAAAGAGATAGAGTGAGGCTGACTATACAATTGTAATTGAGGAGGGGCCTGAGGAGGGCAGGAGGAAAAGTTGATATCGTCCCTTTCTGGGCCAGCTGGGACGCTTGTGTGTTGTACTGAATTTCTCAGAATTCCCTTCCCAGTGTGGTTCTGAGTTAGGGTGGGCCACAAGAGACATTATGGCAGTGACGCTGCAGCCATTACACTCCAGAGGCATCTTGTGTACCTTTGTTGATGATCTGCTGGCTCTCCTTGTCAGAGACGGGCAGCCGCCAAGACTGCAGCGTCTCTAGCTCCCACAGGATCTCCCCCTTCAGCTTCTCTGAGCCCTGGGCCACAGGCATGGGCAGTTCTGAGGGGGAGGGCATTGTCTTCTTCTGCAGGTCACCCACGTCATCAGGATTAAAGGTGGAGAGACAGACATGGGTCCCATTTCTCCATGTGGGCTCCATTTGTCCTCTCTCCTCCACTTCACAATCAGTTCTTCTTCCCTACTGCTGGCTCTGTGGCTCAACAGCGACTTCAGGCCCACCCAGATGCAGAGGCAAGCACCACCTGGAGATTTCTTCACCAGTCCCCACAACTGGGTAAGATCTAACCCTGTGCTGTCCAATATAGTAGCCACTAGCCATGTGTGGCTATTAATGTTAAAATTAATTAAAATTAAATAAAATGAAAACTTCAGTTCTTTGGTTGTACTTGCCACATTTCACGTGGTGTGTCTAGTACCTGCGTTATTGGACAGGGCAGATGCAGGACATTTCCATCATCGCAGAAAGCTCTGTTGAACAGTACTGGTATAATTCCTTTAGTAAATTCCTATTTCACATCACTTGTAGGGATTCTTTTTCCCTTATCAAACCCAACAGATACACTAGCATTTGGTAAAGACTGGTCTAGGTCAGTGATTCTTAATTTTTTGTTCTCTTGAGCCCCTATGATTGATAATGTTCATAGGTGTGACACATTTCCATGATCCTGCTCAGATTTTGACAAAATCTTTAAAAAGTTTCCAAGGAAGAAAAGTAAGTGATGAAATAGATACAGCATTAATTAAAATTCTCTTTTTTAAAAGTCACTTTAGAAAGCATACTAAAATGTGAATGTGAATAATGTGTTATTGATTTGAGATCTTTTATTCTTTTTAGATACAAGCTGCACAGCTACAAATTTCCCTCAAAGCATTACTTTCACTGCATCACATAAGTTTTGGTATGTTGTATTTTCACTTTGATTCATCTTGAAATATTTTCTAATTTTCTCTGTGATTTCTTCTTTGACTCATTGGTTATTTAGGAGTGTGTTGTTTAATGTCCACTTATTTTTGAATTCCCCAAATTTCCTTCTGTTATTCTTTTGTATTTTCATTCCAGCATGGTCAGAGAAAATACTTTGTATGACTCAATCGTTTAAAATTTATTGAGACATTTTATGGCCTAACATATGGTCTATCATGGAGAATCTTCCATCTGTACATGAGAAGAATGTATAGTCTGTTGTTGATGAGTGGAGTATTCTACAGATGTCTATTAAGTCTAGTTGTTTTGTAATGTTGTTCAAGTCTTCTATTCGCTTGTTGATCTGTGTAGTTCTATCCTTTTTTGAAAGTGGGGTATTGAAATCTCCAATTATTATTGTTGAATTGTCTATTTATTTCTACTTTAATTTTGTTTTTATTTCATGTATTTTGGAGTTCTGTTGTTAGGTGCTTATATGTTTGTAATTGTTATATCTTCTTGATGGATTTATCCTTTTATCATTGTGAAATATCCTTCTTTGTCTCTAGTAACAATTTTTTTTATTAAAGTCTATTTTGCCTAATAGTAGTATAGCCACTCCAGCTCTCTTTTGGTTAGTGTTCGCATGGTATAATTTTTTCCATCCTTTTACGTTCAAACTATTTGTGTCTTTGAATCTCAAGTATCTCTCTTATGGACAGCGTGTAGTTACATTATGTTTTTTATCCAGTCTACCAATATCTGCCTTTTAATTTGACTCTAATCTATTTATATTTCATGAATTACTGATAAGGTAAGATTTATGTCTACCTTGCTATTTATTTTCTATATGCCATGTCTTGTTGATACTCTTCATTCATTATTGCCTTTTTTTGTGTTAAATAGATATTTTCTAGTGTACCATTTTAATACCAAATATACTGTTTTTTGAGTTATTTTCTTAGGTGTTGTCTTGGGGATTACAATTAACTTCTTAGAACAATTTAGTTCAGATTAATATCGGAATTAAACAATAGTATACAAAACTTTGCTCCTATATAGCTCCATTCTCTTCTCCCACCTTAATGATGTAATTGTCACACAAATTACATCTTTATACACCATATGCCCATCAATACAGATTTACAATTGTTGCTTTGTGCAGTTGTCTTCTAAATCAGATAGGAGGAAAAAGAATTATACAAAAATTACATCTATACTGTCTTTTGTATTTATCGCTATAGTTACCTTTACCAGTGTTCTTTATTTCTTCATATGAATTTGAGTTACTTTCTATCTGGCCTTTTTGTTTTGGCCTGGAAGACTCTCTTTAGTATTTCTTGTACAGCAGGTTTTCTAGTGACCAATTCTCTCAGTTGTTATTTATTTGGGAATGTTTTAATTTCTCTTTTAGTTTTCAAGGGTAGTTTTGCTGAATATAGAATTCTTGATTGACGGTCTTTTTCTTTCAGTATAGTAGTCTCCCCTTATCTATAGTTTTGTTTTCCATGATTTCAATAACTCCTAATCAATTGCTGTCTGAAAATACAGTACAATGAGATAATCTTGAGAAAGAGAGAGTGAGAGTGAGAGAGAGGGAGAGAGACGCTACATTCACATAATTTTATTACAGTATATTATTATAATTGTTCTATTTTATTGTTAGTTAATTTTGTTAATCTCTTACTGTGCCTAATTTATAAATTAAACTTTATCATAGGTATGTATGTATAGGAAAAAACATAGTATATGTAGGGTTTGGTACTATCTGCAGTTTCAAGCATTCACTGGGAGTCTTGGAACATATCCCCTGTGGATAAGCAGGGACTACTGTATTTTGAATATATTAATCCACTGATTTTTTGGCCTCCATTTTTTTTTACGAGAAGCCAATTGTTAATCTTATTGAGGATCCTTGTACTGATGACTCACTTCTCTCTTGTTGCTTTCAAGATTCTCTCTTTGTCTTTTGGTTTCAATAGTTTGATTGTGATGCATTTAGGTGTGGATCTCTGAGTTTATCCTGCTTAGAATTCACTGAGCCTCGGATGTGTGGATTAATGTTTTTCATCAAATTTGGGTTTTAGCCATTATTTCTTAAAATATTCTTTTCTCTCCCTTCTCTCTCTTTTCTCCTTCTTGGACTCCCTTTATGCTTATGTTTTCACTTAATGCTATCCCACAGTTCTCTGAGGCTCTGTTTATTTTTCTTCATTCTTTTTTCTTTCTGTTCCTCAGACTGGATAATCTAAATTGACCTATCTCCAAATTCACTGATTCTTTTCTGTCTGCTCAGATCTGCTTTTAAGAACTTCTAGTGAAATTTGCAATTTAGTTATTGTGCTTTTAAACTCCAAAATTTATGTATATATTTCCCTTTATTGATATTCTCCATTGGTGAGCCATTGTTCTCTTACCTTCTTTTAGTCCTTTAGATGTATTTTCCTTTAGTCCTTTGAATATATTCAAAATAACTGGTTTAAAATTTTTGCTTAGTAAGCCAAACTTCTGGGCTTCCTCAGGGCAGTTTCTATTGATTGCTTTTTTTGCCCCTGTGTGTGGGCCATACTTTCTTGTTTTTTGCATGTCTCATACATTTTTTTCCTTGAAAACTGGATATTTTAAATAATATAATGTGGCAACTCTGGAAATCAGATTCTCCATACTCTCCACAGTTTATTGTTGTCACTGTTTTTTGTTGTTATTGCTGTTTGTTTAATGACTTTTCCAAACTAATTCTGTGAAGTTTGTATTCCTTGTTATATGTGGCCACTGAAGTATCTGCTCAGTTAGCTTGGTGATCAGCTAATTATTGGACAGAGATTTCCTTAATTAATTAGAACCAATAAGGAGCCAATAAGTCTCTCAGTCTTTGCCATGGGGCTCTGTATGCATGTTGGAGCACACCTTCAACTCTCAGCCAGGCAATTGACAACTCTGTCTTAGCCTTCACTTCCTGATTGTGAAAAGCCTCAAAATTAGCCAGAGGTGAGAACTTAGGGCCTTCTCAGGTCTTTCCTGTGCATGCACACAGCCCTGGGGATGTGCACATCCTTACATGTTTGTGAGGCATTCTAGATTCCCTTGAATATGTTGGAGTTTTTCAGATCCCCTACAATCATTTCATTTCCCAGATTTTCTTTTGAAGTGTTTTGTTAGTCTATTGTTTGCCCCAACTGTTATCCCCTGCCTCAGGCAGCCATGAAGTGAAACAATTGCCTGTAATTCCTTTCAACCAATGCCCACTGGGGAAAAACTTTTGGTCACAGGGAAGGGAGGAAGGCTTTTTGTACTAAATGAGCACCAAATCAGATGAAATAAAGATAGTCTTGCAAGGGAGGGTCTTTCAGGGGACCACCAGACAGGTCAAAGAATGACGATTCTTTGGGAATGATACTTTGAAAGAGCTCCAGCTTCCATATGGTGGCTGCCAAACTGCTGATTTTCACTGTGATTGTGAATTGTTGTTTTCCAAGGCTCTGCCAAGCAGGGAGAGATGGAACAAGACAAGCTAAAATGCCACAAAACTCGCTGTTCTTACTGAGATTAGGCTGTTTTTCTTGATAAATACTCTCCTGATTGCTGCAAGCCTTTAATTAATTTCCAAAGTTTTGAAAAAGTTGGTTCCGATAATTTTCCCCAGTTTGCTCATGGAGGGGAGAATTTTTGGTGGTCCTTACTTTGCCATTTTCACTGACATCATTCAGAGAAAGAAGTTTTCAAGGAGCTCTGTCCCTTTTCTGCCCCCTGTGGTAACTGCCATATTGCTGGTTTTCAAGGCTACTGTAGAGCTGGGGAGAGGTGGATAGGAATAGGAAAGTTGAGACACTACAATCTCATTGTTCTTACTGAGGTTCAGCCAGTTTTTTTGAATAAAAACTCCTGGGATTGTTGCAAACCTTTGGTTTATTTTCAGAGTACTGAAAAAGTTGACTCTGACAATTTTTGCCACTTTTCTCATTGTCTTGATGGGAGAAAGACTTTCCAGAAGTCCTAACTCCATCATTTTCTCAGAAATCACCCAAGAATTACATTTCATGTGGACAATTGCAAATTATACTTTTCCAAAAGAAAAATAATAAAAAAAGGAAAATCACTCCATCACCAATATAGGTATCCCAACCTTAGTAATCTTAGTGAAATAAGGGATTTTAATTGTGACACACTGTTGTGTCGCTACATGGACATTAAGGAATGCCAATTTAGATGTTTTCTTAATTACTTGAATTTCATAAGGGCTACTTGCCTAGGACAAATGTGGATGGTTCTTGAAAAAATATTAAAGACACTGAGACAAACAAAAAGAGTCAATCCTCTCTTTGGACAGAAATGGGCACTACACACAAGCTAGCATCAGACCCTCTTCAATGTTCACTCTTCCTATCAGGCACATACTTCCCCAGGACCAGACAAAGCCTTGGGGGGAATAAAAGTAGAGAAGATGCTGTTCTCCATCCTTCAGTCTTTCTCCTACTTTGTGTCATGTCCTCCCTACTCTGTCATCCAAGGACTTAATACTCCATTCCACCCTTCAACTGAACAAACTGAGTCTCTGGCAAGGTGCTTCAGAAAGCCCACTCTATCCCATGTGTCACCCTTGGAAAATCAACCCCACCTTGTCCTATTGCAATGGAGGTAGCTTTGGAAAAATCTCAGCAGTTCCTGTGTAATCTACTGAATGTCCATTTTCCAGCCTAAATTATTTCTTTGGACAAAAGTAATTAGCAGACATGGATGAAAAGCATGTCTTTTTTTTTCCTCCTTAAACGGCAAGAAAAATTCCTTATTTCTTTTATGACAGTCTTTGATTTGTTTCAACCAGTCCACCTCAGCGCTAGGCACCTTTGTAGATTAATTCAATATTTCTGAGGTATTCTGAAGGCAACTTGTACTTGCTCCTTAAGTAACTGATGCAGCTGAGGGCAGATTCAATGCAATAATTCCTATAAAATAAATTGGAATTCTTTGGATGCCCTATGCCTGCAAATTATTTTGCTCTTTTTATTTTAAAGGGAATAGTAAATATTTTATTTGTGTGGCACTTATGGATTTTCTTCTCAAAGGACAAGATGCAGTTAATCATGTGTGCTGCCTTCTCCATTTTACTCCTAAAAGCATAAGCCTTTTTAAAGACAGTCAGTAAGGAACAATAGTTTAGCGTGTTGAGGTAGGTTATTAGAATCTGCACCATACTCAAATGAACTTTGATTTTCCTCCACTATTACCAAGGATGGAGGGAAAAGCAGATAGTTTTTATTCCTGGTGTTGCTTTTTTTTAAAAAAAGTATTCACTTTAACAAAACCAGAGTTTTAAAATGAAAACAACCAGAGCTGAGCAAAAGCAAACGACAATTGTCCCTCTCTCTCTTCCACCTGCAGAAGCTCCGTGCCATTGCTCAGAACATGGTAGGGGTCAATTCAGACCTCTGCTTGTGGGCACTGCACTGCCCTCTATTGGGTGGGGCCACTAAAATCTTTTTTTAAATTAATTTTTTTTATTGTGATGAGAACACAACGTGAGATCTACCCTCATAACAGATTTTTAAGTGCACGATATAGTGTTGTTAACTACAGACATAATGTTGTAAGCAGATCTCTGGAACTTATTCCTCTTGCATAACTGAAACTTTATGCCTATTAATTAGCAAATCCCCATTTCCTCCCCCCCCCAACCCCTGGAAACCACCATTCTAGTCTATGGGTTTGACTATTTTAGATACCTCAGATAAGTGGAATCATGTAGTTTTCGTCCTTCTGTGACTGGCTTATTTCACTTAGCATAATGTTCTCCAGATTCATCCATGTTGTTGCATATGGTAGAATTTCCTTCCTTTTTAATGCTGAATAATATTCCGTTGTATATATATACCACATTTTCTTTATCCATTCATCCATCGATACTTAGGTTGTTTCTATATCTCGGCTATTGTGAATAAAGCTGCATTAAATATGGAAGCTCACATCTTAATTCCATCTCCTCTGAGGCTTTCATCTAGAGTGGTCCCTTAGTTCCCTGTATTTTCCACAGTGGAGCCTGGGGCTTTGTAGTGGGACTATGAGGCCCACACATGCTATATCCATAGAAGTAGACTACACTGTCTTGGAGGTGGGGAGGACCCTCCCCCCACCCCCACCCAAGGATAAGACACAAAGGGAGAGGAATTAAGCAATGTTGATTATTTTTGATGAGATCATTGGGGTGGTAAAAGCAGGAGAAAGATCGAGAAAATTTGATGTAGGACTTGCTGCAGGTATTTGGGAGTGACATGAAGAGGAGCACAAGTCCAGAGGCATGGCCCTAAAGCACTGGAGAAAGGATGTTTGGAAATTAACATTGGAAAGGGGCCCTTTATATTAAGCCACATGAATAGGGTATACTCTGCTGGCTCCTTGCTGGGCCCCGTGGGTACCAGAGATGAATCAGACACATCCTTAAGGGACTTCCAGTCTAGAAGGGGAAATCAGACACATGGACAGATGACTCTAATCTGAGGTAGAAGTTGGTGTCATCAGAGAGCCGTGAATAATGTGCTTTCAGAGTTCAGAAGAGGAGAAATCTCTTCCAGCTGGGGGACGTCAGGAGAGACCTCGTGAAGAAAGTGGGATTTTAGTGGGGGCTTGAAGAATGAGGAAGATTATATGTGGAAAATACCAGACTTTAAAAGCTGTTTAGACATTTTTACTTTAATTACTTGAAAAGTAAACTTTGAAGGATGGGGGATGGAGGGTGTGGGGGAGCAGAGATCTAACCTTGCTTTCTAAAATAGAGTTTTATATGTGATAACCAATAGATTATTTCATTAGAAAGGTTTATGTCAAACTAAACAGAAGTAGTGGTAACTTTTAGAATTAGCTTCTCCAAATCAGCCTTAGATTTAAACAATTTAGATGAACACAGGTGTTATGGACTGAATTGTGTCCCCCCTCCCGTGCCCCCGCCAATTCATATGTTGAAATCCTAACCCCCAGTGCCTCAGAACGTGACTATATTTGGACATAGGGCCTTTAAAGAGGTGATTAAGGTATAATGAGTTCATATGGGTGGGCCCTAATCCAATATGACTGATGTCCTTACAGAAGAGGAGATTAGGACACAGACATGCACCTGCTCAGAGGAAAGACCATGTGAGGACACAGAGAGAGGGCGGCCATCTGCAAGCCAAAGAAAGAGTCCTCAAAAAAACCAAATCTGCTGACTTCTGATCTGGGACTTGATCTTGGACTTTTGGCCTCCAGAACTGTGAGAAAATAAATTTCTGTTGTTTAAGCCACCCAGTCTGTGGTATTTGGTTATGGCAGTCCAAGCAAACTAATACAAAAGTATTGCAGATTTATAAAACACTAGAACTTAACCCGGTGTTAAAGCTGGGAAACAATGGGTTCAGTCCTGGAAAACAATCATTTGCTTATTACAAATCAATGTTTTCTTAAATAACAGGAAGCTCAGGATTATCTTCCAAGCAGTTTGATTAAGGATAGTAATATGTCCAACAAAACAAACCCCTAGCCATATTACAGCAAGCAATTGCTAGGATTGCTGTAGGTTGAACCAGTTTGACTTTCCAATCCATTGTTCTGGCACATGCAGACATACTCAGATCACCTTTCTCTTCCCAGATAATGTGCTCTGTGTGACTGTCAAGATTATTTTTATGATTGGATGTCATCTTTTGTAACAGTCCATGTTCCTAGTTGCAAAACAATCAGAATCCACTCTGATTAGGTTAATCAGGAGAAGGATTTAGTAAAGGATATGAGAGAACTCACAGAATTGGAGGCGAGGGCTGGAGAAAGGGGCTGGAAGCTCAGCTCCTAGGAACAATGCCCAAACCCTGCAGAGAAAATGGCCTGATGAGGAAACTATTGTCTCTGCGGCTGCCAAGCACTGAGCACCAGAGATTGACCTTTACAGCGCCAGCTTCTTCCACCTGTTTTGAAGCCATTTCTGCAACAGGATCTTCCATATGGAAATCTTACCCAGGTGCCCTTGATTGGTGGATATCTGTGTCACCTGCTGAGTTTTAGCTGCAAGGGAGGCAAGTAACTTCAGTTCCAACTTCTACACTGGGAGACATAGATATTTCAGCTAATAGAGGGAGGTCCTTTAAAAGTTGATAGGCAGGCAAGAATGTGACAAAGGTCCACTACAGGCCTGGAGTTCTTCTTTACTACTACTACACTGTGCTTTCCTTAATGTCTAAACCTCTAAAATGACGAAAGTCACGTTTGACAAATATAAATGTGGTGATGCACAAGGCTGACAAGTTAACTATTTTCAATCAAATTCTCACCAAAACTTTATATAAGATTTCCTACAGTCAATATGTGTTCAGTATTCTCAGAACATTTAATAAATGTTTGTTAATAAAAGTGAATAAATGTTGTCCTGTAAAGTGTTCTTTTTCCTTAATGAGAAGACCAAAACTACTAGAACCCAAATTGTTGGGTTGTACTTCTAGCTCCTCATTTTCACACCCCCTAATGGTGTCTACCTTCTCACCCAAGAACATAGTTTAAATGTTGTTCTGGTAACTTTGCTTCCCAATAGGAAAACTGGGACACGTGATTCCGACAATGAATCTTGGTAATTGTTTTGGGCACAAGAAGCAAGCTGATAGATGGTGCTCAAATATTAAAATGGCCATTTTGATGGCTGGTGGGGACAAGAGAACAGAATATTTCAAATCAGGACTGTTCCAGAAAAGTATGATATGGTCATAGTACATCCCCATGGTACAATGGGTATAGCACTTGCTTCAAGGAGAAGTTTTACAGGCATTAGTTAATTCGTTCATGCATTCATTTGTCTATTTTAACAAAGATTTCTTGAGCACCTACTATATGCCAGATGCTGATTTTGGCCCTTGTGTTATGTTCCACAAAGACTTTGTAGTCCAATAGCACCAGACAGATAAGTAAGCAAAACAATGCAATAAAAGTTAGAGGTTCTAGGACAGAAATCTACCAATCTGCTTAACCACACACTGCATTATAATTACACAACAAAAAGTAAATATAACTCTTCTCTTCTTAAACACAGAGTAACCACAAAAAAGTCATATGTTAGCATCTCGTCCTCAATGCGTGGCAGATCTCCATTGAGAGTGTCTTGACGTCTGCTACATCTGCTCTTCTGTTTAAATACTTAGATTCACTTTGAAAGCAGTAAAATGTGAATACACATATAGAGCCCACTAGATAGGAGATTTCACATAAATACAAAGGGAAGCAGCACGATTACATTAGCATGTGTACTGAACAGACATTTAACGAGAATCTCTCAGCTCAGTCCTTTCCCCATTGTCTCTTAGGCAACTAATCATTTACAAGGACTTTTTCAAAATAAAATAACATGTACCCTAAAATCTTCTGTGAAATCATTAAGTCCCCTCTCCAGCATTCCTCTTGAATTTCATTCATCTCTTTATAGGGAGCAGGTGTCACCTTATTTGATGGTATAGAATTTATTTATTCTTGTCTGTCTCTTACTCTGCACCTTTCCTTCTTTTCTATCCTTGGCATCTAGGGCCTGGAAGATAAGCAATCATGTCAGAATGAATGGACAGATAATGGAGTAGATGAATGCACTCCTTATCAACCAGCAAAATGTGAGGAACAGTTTTCTAGTTAGAACTACAAGTTTAAGAGTTAGACAGGCAGCCTTGGGTTGGAATTTGTCTCTGCTACTTATTGGTTTTAGGAACTTGAACAAATCATAAAATCACATTTTATAATCTCTCTTGGCCCCAGTAGTTGCATCTGTGAGTTGAGAATGGTTAATAGAACACGCCTCACAGGCTCGCTGTGCGGGTGAAGTGGAATAATGTGTGCAAAATATTTAGCACACACTCTGCAGCACAGTGCTGATCCTCAATAAGTGGTGGAAAAGTCATCACCATTGGTATTTCAGTGGAGGATGGTGTGCTTTCTTGCAGCAGGCACCCTCCCATTTAGGAGCACTGAATTTTCTGTGTAGAACAAATTGTACATTTGGCCCCTGGCTGCTATTTGCCTTTGCCTCATACCTCTTCATAATATAGAATCAACACCTCTTCCCGTCCCAAACTTCAGTGCATTTTTTTACCCTTTGAGAAGGTAACGTTTTTTTCTTATTGCCATAGCTCAAAATTCTCTTTCTCTCCCACTGATTTGGAAGGGTATTTGATAAGAAAATGCCCACAGCTTAATTTGAAAGCCCAGTCTCCTAATTCATCATGAAACATAGAAATCTGATAATCTGGCCTCATTAAATTTAGAGCCCAATATCACTGCATTGCAAAGTTTGGGGAGTGGAGGAAGAATGGGCAGGTCGAGTAAGTTGTGGGGAATGGCAGAATATGCCCCCACCCCCACTCCAAACACAAACACGCACGCTGTCTTAAAATAGCCAGAATTGTTTTTCTGTTTCTCCTCAACTGGATGCTCATTCTGAAATTGGACCAAGTGGAAAAACACAAAGCCCTTCAGATTTGTCCGGCTTTGTAACATTAAATTGGGACGGAGCATGTGATGGGGGTGGGGGTGGTTTCATAATATAGTAAGTGGAACCTTTTAGCTTCAGTAAGTGAGTCTGACTCAGGAATGTAGGCGATTGTATCTCCAAAAAAATCAATATTAAGATGCACAATTGCTCCCCTGGTATCGAAAGAATTAGTTGATCTACATGCTAAATGACAAGCCTCTTGATAACAAGGATTATGTGACCTGCCTTTCCAGCCAGGGCTGCTGGGGACTGTCCCTTAGGTCCCTAAGGCAGAGATAATCTAATTGGAACAACAAAGACCAGGTCCATTTGAGGAGAAGGCAACTGTGGGGGTGGGTGGGGGGTTGGGAGGTGACAGTGGGTGTGCGGGGGACGTGTTGGGCCTTGTGTTGGCGGGGAGAGGCTCATCCAGAACAAAAGCATCTAGGTGGCGAGTTGCTGGGGAGTGAGGCCTGGAGGGGTGGGGATGCCTGCTGAAAGGGTGGACAGAGGTCACCTCTAAAACATGACTTAATCTCCACTTTGGCTCCACAAACACTGCCAGGCTGGCTCCCAGACTGCGGCCAGACTTGACAGAACGAGCGAACGAGGCTCCAGACATTCAGACACTCAGAGGTCCTGCAGCCAGTCACAGGAGAGAAAGAGAGGAAACACACGTGAGCCTGTCTGACCCAGGTCCTCTACCTCCCGTATGAATCCCCACCACCCACTAGGACCAGGTGCTGGGGGAGTTCGCACCTGTCCACAGCAAAGGAGAAAAATAAGGCCATGCGTTACATTTTTCAGGAAACGAAACTTCTTTCATTGAAAGGACTGTCCTCTCTTCTGATGCTATGTCCTTCTCATGTTTTTGATGGTAAATATTCCCTTTTAAAAAGTGAGGCAGTGATGATAGAAGCTAGGAGGGTTTTTTGCTTTTGGTGGTTTTCCTTTGGTTTGTTTTCAGTGCTCTTACCTGGTATGATGATAAGTTTCTATTGATTCCAAAAATATTTGTCTTTGAAATGTTGTCCAACTTTGAAAAACAAAAATCTATGACACTGTCTTGTTAAACAGTCCTCTCAGCAAATGTTTTTTAAATTTACCCTCATAGCTTCCCTTTTCTTATGGAAAAAAATCGGTGCAAATAACCTTTGCTCCTAGTTCTTATTTCCTCCGCATCTTTTCGCTCCGAAGGTATTTTGAGCAAAGGTGTTTTCAGTACCATGGAATCCTAAGACAATGAGGCATTCATTAGATCTGTAGTTTTCCCATTTTTAAAAGCAGAAGGGCCTTTTTCTGTAACCAGGTCACTCAGAATCTGTGTGTACCGTGGTGTGGACTAAAGCAGAGGAGCTCTGACTTGGGGACAAGGGAAGCTCAGAGCCCTGCCTTCCGGGCCTCTTCTCCAAATACCCCTTCCCCCACCACCTGCAGGGAGCCCGGGTCTTTCGTGTGTCCCTGGGCTGGGCGCAGGGTGTGCTGGAGACCAAGTCCTCCGTCAGCCTGCTCAGTTCTGGCCCAGTGGGCGGGGACCTCCTTTCCTCTCCCTGGCTGTTTATGCTGTGGAGAGGCTGAACTGGCCCATCACTTAAAAATAAGGTTTCAAACCCTAAAAAGCTTAGTGTACATGAGGCAAACCTTCCCAACCCAGGGCAGTGGAGATGCTGGGAGATTTACCATGATTTATTTGAGGGGACCTTCCTACTCGTCAAGGGGACCGTAGGTGGTGCCCATGGAAGCAGCTCAAAGGTTCTGTTGATATTGTCACTCAGTGGGGAATAAAGAAATGTCACTGGGGAAGGGGGTGGATGATGGAGAGGAAAGGGCTTTGATTATCTACCAACCAGTTCTATTGGCAAACAGACACTAATAGTCCTACCAAAAAAGAAGTTAGAAAAATATGTGAGGAGGCCTTAATAATGGTGTAAGATCTTGAATTTTACTCTTCTTGCCCCTACCCTCTAACACAAATTCCTGAGTTTCTTAGAGATGGCTACTGTATAAATAATACATTAATTTAGTATTATTTTTTATGCAAAATAATATTAGTGATAGTTGTGTTTTCTTTTTTGGTAAGAAAAACCTTGCAGGTTTTTGCTAAGGGGAAGAGATTATGAACATTTTTGGATGAAGAGGTAAAGCAAAAATCCTTAGGGATATTATCTGTATCTGACTTCCTTGCTAAGTCCTGAGGAACGAGTCTTAGACTAAATGACAGTTAACATCTGCTTAGCTTGAGTTAAGATTGTACTTGGAAGGCTTAACAATATCTCTCCTTAACTCATTGAAGTGCCAAGAATTTATATTCAATTAATTTCCTTAGGCATATATTTGGGTTTGGTTTTCAGAAAATATCGTTTTTGTCCAAACCTCGCTATAATTGAGTTTAGAAGGAGGTCATGGCTGAACGAATGACAAGGGAGGAGGCAAAGGGGAAGGGATCCCCAAGTTGCACTTCTCTTTACTGTAATAAAATAAACATGTATATTTTAAAAATTAAAACTAAATTCACTATTCACATTGACATCTAATATCAATTATTGAAAAGTCATTGCATCCCCACTGTTCTTGGGGGTACAAAGAAACCTTTCCTGGTTGAGGAGAAAAGACTTGGACAGAGGAACTAAGCCGGGCCCATAACAAGACTATAATGAAATGCTAAATTGTGTGGTCTGTCACAACTCTTCTGGTATCTGTGTGGGCTATGGTAGTGAGGAAGGCTCTGTAGAGAAAGAGACCTTGTGATTTGATTTGATGGATGAAGATAATCATGGAGAATATTCTGGGCAGGAAAACACAAATGAAGAAAGCTCCGAAGAAGAAGTAAGAAAGATGCAGTTGTGGTTCAGTGGGAAGATTGAGTCAGATTCAGACTCCAGCCAAGGACTCTTGTTTGGGACATAGGAAAAATGAGATTAGATGAGTAAAATGAGGCCGGATTATGGTGGGCCTTCATGCCCAAGCCAATGGCCACTGGCACTTCTCTAATCCTTCGTCCAAGAAAGGCATCACTCATCACCCGTGGCACTCTATGTCCTTCTCTGTACAGCTGTCCAGGCAGCCACTGACAACTGATCAGTAGGCCTTTGCAATTAAATCTATTTTCTATTCCCATCCCTGGCCAACACCTTTAGACTTGATACACAGGAAATGGGGAGACCTTGAGTGAAGAATAGATGAATGAAGAAGAGAGGAGTCTCCAAACTTCCTAGTTGCCATTGGTTTCAGCCTTTCCTAACCTAATTATATTTTAAGCTGGAGCTAGGCAGGATGGGAAGAACATGGACTAGAATTCCTGGGACTTAGATTTGAGGTCCAGTTCAGCCACTAACTTCCCCAACCTGTGCCTCATTTTCCTCATCTGTAAAATGAAAAGATTGAAATGGATTGATGGATAAGGTCTGCCCTTACACTGACTTTTTAGAATCCTGCAAACGCCAGCAGGAAGACAGCCAGGCTGAGCCTTGCTCAGTCGTCCTCTGGGGAGGAGCTGGAGGGCAGTACAAGCCAGGCCAGCCATGGAGGGGAAGAGGAAGTATGAGTTAGCTTCTGGCTAACTCATACACTCAACTAACAGCCCCTGGATAACTGAGAGTTGGTGTCATTAGACACTGTCTAATCACCAAAGATGATCCATATGGTACAGAACGTGGTTTAGGCGCCTTGAGGTCTCTTGGTAGGAAGTCGATGAAAGGCCTCATCTGGAAACAGCTTTCTCGAAGGATCAAGGCTAGTGGAAAATGTTTGTATATCATTGTTTGCTTCCCGCTGGATCACCATGACCATGTCCTCAGCTTCATGTGGCCAGTTTGGCAAATGTCCCCATCCAAAGGGACTTCACAACAAAGCAGCTTTTGTCACTGATGATAGCCCCTGCTTCCCTGTTTGCCAGCTTCTTTGGCCTCTGAGGGATGCATTTTGGAGACATGAGACGTGGCAGGATGAGGTCATGGCTCCATGCAAGAGAGCAGAAAAACTGTGCCTCCCTTCATACATGGAGCTGCATGCCCTTTATCCACGGAGCAGACCTGAGGTTATTACTCCATTTGCCATCTCAACATCAAGAGATCAGCTCTTGGGAGCCAGCTTGCCGGTAGCTCTGGTTAAACTTCAAGAATGCAGATAAGGCCGAGAAACTTGGAGCCATGGTATTTGAATGTTTAGCTAGGCATTTTGCAGGCCTGGCTTGGCTTAATTTATTAATTTGTTAGTATTCAGGCAGGGACATGACAAGTTTCTGTGCTTACCTCTTGAAACATGCCTTTTCTCAAGCTCCCTACATTCCCATTCAGGGGCTAAGTATGTGAGGCCCCATCTGAAGAATTCAACATGGCAAGAATGATGATGTCTGTCTTTCAGTTTGCTGGTATTTAGAAAGCTCTTTGACACTTAATAAAATAAACATCATTTGTCCATTGCCACTTCTAAAATACCTCTTGGAAACATGTGGCTAGAGACAATATAGGGGAAGCTATGTATTCCTTACTGATGCTTTGCATTTCATAGTTCTAGGATGCCAAGGAGTCCATGGCCAGAAACGAGGAGTTTAATTTAAAAGGAGCTGAACTTGCTTCTCTTCCTCTCTTGAGTTGGGCTTTGTGGCATCCATCCATCAATCCATTAATCTGTTGTCTTTCCTTCTGTCCACCTGTCTGTCTATCCATCCACCTCTCTATCTATCCATCCATTTACTCATTTGGTTGTTTAACAAACATTGCCTGAGGGCTTCCTCTGTGCCCAGCACCAAGTTTGCCATGGTGAACAAGACACACCCAACCTCTACCTCCATAAGCCCACAGCTGGATGGGGCCCTTGTCCTGGGGGGAGCTGTGTCAGTGGAGGCTGTCTTGAAGATATGGTGTTGCAGGCACAGCTGGTTTTCTGTAGACAGGATAGACTCTGCCTGGCTGTGCACTGTTTTTGTTGCTCAGAGTTTTTGATCTTTTAAAAACCAAGGAAAATTCTCTTGTGGCCTTGGAACTTTTGACTCTACCTTTAGGGTTTGTATATCTAAGTTGGGGAAGAGAATAATGAACATAGTTGGAGTCTTGCTGACCTTTCTCTATTTCAGTGTGGTGGATAGAGGCATTGGTTTGGAACTGTCCAGCTGGGCGCTCACTCTGACCTCCCTAAGCCTTAAGTTTCTCTTTCCCTAAATTGCAGATGATAATAGTCACTCTTCTATATCATTGGTGTGAGGATTACATGAGATGAAATGCACTGGGTGCTTAGCACAGGGCCTGCCCTGTTATAAGCCTCAGTAAATGGGAGCTTTTATTTTTATTAAACCTAAGAGTGAGTTGGGACAGAGCTCTCTTGCTTTCATGAGGGTTGTTAGTGACTGTCAGTAACTAACATTTGGACTTTATGCATTTTACATTTCTTAGCAAAACTTGAGTTCCTTACCATGCTTTCACATAATGACAAGCAATCAAGGCAGAATTTTAAGCAAAGTAATGATTGTGTTTCATATAATAACTTACAGACAGGACTTGATTACGCTGTAATGGACATTAACATTCTCTGTCCGTGTGTGTGTCTGTATTTCTGGATATAAATATGGCTATATTCCCCTTAAAATTTTACCTAAAATAGCACTGAATTGTACCTGAATAGTTGAAAGTGTCTCGGTTCTGAGTACAAGGGAGGGAAAAAATAGGGAAAGAGTAGAAGAGTTGTTTTCCCTAGTAGACACATGAACTACACAGCCTTGTGAGATAATGTGAGGAGCGCCTGGGACCAGAGATCAAGTGGCTTGTGTCTACTAAGCAGAAAAGGCACAAGTGTGGGCCTGCTGTGGGCAGAGCCTAGTTTTCCTCTCTGTGATGGGTAGCATTTCCCATGGGAGGCAGACACTCCTCCCCACAGGGCAGATGTCATCACATGGGGCACCCTCCCCAGCTGCACGATTTTTGGATAGAGTATGAGATGGTCTTTCATTTTGCAAGAAGACTTGAGGTGCCCCAGAGGGAAAGTGGCTGGACAGTGAGCCTGTGAGTGCCTCCCTGCAGCCCAGAACTGGGCAGTGATCGAAGCCAGCCTTCCTCCACCACCACAGCAGTGCCTCCTTGGCCTGCTTCTTTTCTTTTTCCTTGCTTTCCTCCTAGTCTTCAAAAACCCTGAGGGTAGTTGTAGTTTTACTCTGGGTGCTTCCCACAGTGTGATTGTATTAGTTTCCTATTGCTACCGTAACAAATTACCACAAACTTAGTGGCTTAAAACAACACACATATGTTATTTCAGGTTTCCATGGGTCAGGATTCTGGGCATGGCTTAGTTGGGTTTTCTGCTCGGGGTCTCACAAGCCTGCAATCAAGGAGTCAACTGGGCTACGTTCTCATCTGAAGGCTTGACTAAGGAAGAAGCCCCTTCTGAGCTCATTCAGATTGTTGGCAGAATTCATTTTCTTGCACCTGTAGGACTGAGGGGCCTGGCTTCTTGCTGGCTATCAGTGGGATGCCATCTTCAATGCCTAGAGGCTGCTGCAGTTCCTCCACGTGGCCACTTACTTCATCAAGCCAGCAAGAAGAATCTCTAGCTAGCAGACTCCACTAGCAAGACAGTCTTTTATAATATAACATAGTCATGGGAGTGACATCCATCCCATTTGCCATATTCTATTGGTTAGAAGCAAGTCACAGGTCCCACCTACATTCAAAGGGAGGGGATTATACAAGAGTGAACACTAGGGGGTGGAGGTTATGGGGCCACCTTAAAGTCCATCCACCACTCCGGACTCCATATTTTTCATTTTTCAACAGGTGTTCTAAAGGCAAAGAATAGTTGTAAGCTCTTACCTCAGAGTCTCTACCTCAAACCTAACTCCTTCTGGATGGAGTCCTCACCTATTCCTGGCCTCTCTTCTGCAGGACCTGGTCCTCAGCCTCACCTCTCATATCTTGTCCTCCAGAGACAGTCTCAGCCACTCTTCTGGCACCATCTCTTTCTAGTCACCATGTACACAAGACCTCTAATGTCACCCTCAAGTCTCTCCCTTTCTCCCTCCATCATGCAATTACGTATTAGTTCCTAATTGCCTCTCCAATAAATCTGTTCTCTCTTCTTTTCATTGTCACTGAGACCAGCTTAGTCTAACTTTTCCTTATCTTTTGTTAGAACTATTATAGTAACCCCCCAGCCATCTTCCCTGACTTCACTTTTACCCTCTCAAATCCATTTTCACGTTCCATCTTTCCCACCACTATTTCCCTTTTACACTCTTCCTTCCAGAAAATCCAAAACATTAATTGGTTTCTTTCTGCACCATGCTATTCCATACTCTGTGGCTGTGCACACCCTGTTTTATTTCTCCATCATGCTCTTCTACCAATCCCCACCATGTTGCCTGTCCAGAAGACATCTACTCATCCTTCAAAATTACCCAGGATACTGGGAAGATTTTCCTGACTACAGAAAGAATAATTTACTCCCCTAACTCTCTCTTTTAATTCACTTCACTTATTTTTTGTTTGTGTTTTTATTTTGCTTTTGTTTTTCATACACATAACTAAATGCAGCATGCCTTGCATTTTGGCTTGTTGACTGCTTTCTCTCTGCTCTATTATGCTTGAGGAAAGACAGTGTCACTTATTTATCTTCATCTTCAAAGCATTAAGCACAGGAATCCAATGTATGGTAATCAAGAAATGTTGTTGGACTGAACTAATATTTTCAAAATTATTTGGCCGGCTTTGGGAAATTTGTCAAATCCTACATAATAGTGACTGTTTTAAATTTAGTTTTAGACTCTTAGCTTCTGCATTTTTGAATTCAGTTATCTATTTACTACAGTTTTTTTCTTACCTCCTCTCCCCCAATCTTTCCTCTGCTAGTTTTCAGTTGTTAGTAGTTCTGGGTAGAGCTCAACAGGAATGAAGAAACCAGCTACATGTTTTCCAATCAGGAGCTTTTATTGTTTTTCTTTCCAAGTGTTATCTCAATCCTGGGACCACAGAGAGCATTCCACAATAAAAACCACACTTTACAAACAAGCATTCAGCCTGAAGAGCAAGAATTCAAAGATCTCCAAGTCCTATCATTTTTCTTCCCTTCTCTAAACAACTGGGTCCCAGCAAAAAGAATGTCTTCACCTCATTCACTCTCGTATGATGCCATCAACACTTGCTTCTTTGCAGCAGCGTGGCAGTGAGGCCCCGATGCACTGGGGGCCGCCTGGCTCCGTGGTAAGGACCGGGCACCTGGAGAGTGGGGAGGGCACACCTCCAGTTGCTGTCCTTGGCAGCCTGGCTCAGTGTGTGGGTTCTGGAGCCTGATTCCTCACTTGAAATCCTAGCTCCATTATTTACAACTCATGTGACCTTGAGCAAGATATTTAGCCTCTCTGTGCCTCAGTTTCTTCATCGGTAAGACTGAGATAATATTAACCATCCTTGTAGGATTATTGTGAGAGAGAGATAAAATGATGCATCTAAAACACTTAGAACAGAGTCATTCACATTCTAACATTATAAGCATTCACCAAACATTGGCTACTATTATTACCCCAGAATTTAGTTTTTACCTTTTTGAAAGAACATCAAATGAAGTTATCATAGTTTCTGGAATTGGTCCTCTTCCATTTTAAGATGTGAATTTTCGGATGAGGTATCAAGATGAAAAAAGAATCAGTTACTCTAATACAACTTTTTCTAGAGGAAAAAAATTGCTAATCTCCTTCATTTTTCTTTGTCTTTATCTAATCTTATGCAATTTCTTCAAAAAAATCACTTGCAGAATTCTAAAGCTTTATCTGAATTGAAAGATCCTCTCTACCTTTCTTATGCTAGATTATTTCTTGATTTAGATTAGTATCTTTAAACATAGACTTAATTCTTTCATCTTCTGTAGGAGACTTGACATTTGTTTTTACTTTTTTCTTCTCTGGCCAGTGTTAGGAAGGTTTTGATTGGCTGACTTGGGTTTCTCTTTCCTTAGGGTCCCTGGTAGGGACATCCACGGGAAGAGGTCAGGGTTGTGGAAACGTGTGTGCGTCTGAGCCGAGGTGTGGAGGTGAAGACACATGACAGTGTGCTGTGTGGCAGGAGGAGGAATGGAGGAAGATGAAAGGAAACCATTGGGAAAGGGGCCCTTAGAGACAGAGCCATGAACAGCACTGATAGGTGTGTGATTGAGTGCGCCAGGCCATTCCTAACGCTCACCACTCACCATTCCCAGGAGAAAAGAGCTGGGGGAAGGGACTCAATGCTCATGGAGGATCCCATCAACTGACTTCATGCCATGTGCTGGGTAGGGTGCACTCGTGGACTTTATCTCCCTCCTTACTCCTGTGGGTTGGTGGTGTTGTCTCTATTTCACAGATGAGAAAGTTATGACTTTTCAAAAATTGCACTATTATTAAGGTCCAGAAATGGGTTCAAGCACAGGTTTCTCAGACAGCAGAGTCTGTATTCCTATATAATGGATTCATTTAGCTGAAATAAAAGGTTTAAAGATCATGCACTGTTCAATGCAGGAGACAGTCAAGCATGGGAACATGCATACATGGTGATCCTTTTTCTAGAAGTCTTGGGACTGTCACTCTCACAGGCCACCAAGATAATTTCCTGAGTACTTGTTAAAGGAGTTTTAAAAAAAAAATCTGTTAGACAACCTTTCCAAGGAAATGCCTATCAGCCAAAATGATTCAAGATAAGAGTAAGCAGATGTCAAAATAGACCACCAAGGAGCTGAGAAGCCAGAGGAAATCTGGAAGGATTCCAACAGGTAGTAGAAGGGGAAGGGGGACAGATAGAAAGCCACAGGCAGTACCAACACCTGTCAGAGAGGTGTAATTGTTCATGCTTCTAATCCATTCGTTTAAAATCAGAGACTGTCAAGATGTTGCGTGGAAAACAATTGCTCTGTAAAAAAGGAGAGACGACATTCTTTTTCGGTACGTTTTCATTATTCTTCACTTTCAAATAGTGAAAGGAAGAAATGGGGGAACAGGCTAATTTCACTCCTCATGGTGTGTGCTGCCTGGTCAAGAAGCATGGGCATATGTGATGACATGGAAGAGGGTGTGTGGAAACGTCCCGCTGCGGGAGCTGCAAATGGGTCACACAGCAGCCTCTGGGGTGAGGGGAGCTTTAAGGACAGAATAGAAAGTCTTGAAGTCCAGAATTTCCAGGCAAATCTCTTACTGTTATATTTCAAAAAGCCTATGATATCAGTTTTATCAACTAGCTAAGTTTAGATAATCTCTATTTTATGTGGCATCTTTGAGTCATGGATATTTTTCACTGGAGTCTATTTATAGAATGGCCAAAATGACAATGACACTGTGTGTCCATCATGACCACGAAGCTAATAGCTTATAGAAGTGTTGATGTTTCTGCTCTCAGACTCATGATTGAGTTACTTAGCTGCTTTATTCAGGGCTCTTGGCAAAATGAAAGAGTGTTAAAATGAATCCATCAATGAGTCCCAGGAAAAAGTTTTACTAGCAAAGGTAATTTTGAAGTACGAACTACCCACAAATCAGATGACAATCGTAAGTTAAACTTCGATGGCATTGTTAAAGAATGTGACAACAGAAACGTAATCTATGCTGTAATCAACCTTAGTCAACTAATGAACGTGAACTGCAACATTCGTTCATTTAACATACATTCATTGAAATATTTTAAAATATTTAAAATTTATAAGTCCTCAAAATACCTTCTCCCAAATTACATAAGCATTGGGATCTAGCATAAATTGTTACTTTGAATTTTAAATAGATTTTCAATTAATTTTATTGAATAAAATTATATTATTGGGATATAATAATAAAATTATATTACTGGGATAACTTCCTGGGCAATGTTTTGTCACCATGATATTCCAGGCACCTAGCACAGATTGAGTATTCAATAAATGTGTTAAATTAAATTGAGTCTATTTCAATTTAAGCAGTATTCATTGTGTATACAAATTTATGTGCACAGGTCTGAAAATGCAGCCAGGAATTAATCACTTCTAAACTTTGTGTAAATGTCTTAAAAGCTGCATTTAATTCCCAATTAATAGTATGGGAGAGTGGAAGCAATTTGACTAATGAGACTCGGAGAATCAGAGCTTGTCTTTGGTTGGCCAATGGATTGTGGCTTTGATCAAATTGTCTCTGCTGTATTATCCTGGAAAAGCCTATTATTTTGTGACTTGCACAGTCTAGAGTGTTACTGTGCTGGATGATTGGATGGTGTGGAAAGAACTGATAAGAGGAACATAAAATGTTTGACCTCAAACACATTTTTAAAATGTGATGGTGTTGATAGTCCTTTTGGTTAAGTTTTGGCCCTGCGTATTCCCTTTCTACTTTTTTTTGTTTGAAGACAGGAGTGGCCAAGTGATGATGACTCTTCATCAAAAACTCAGATTTTACTGGCATTACACACACAGATTGCATTGTGAGCACTTTCATCTGATTCCAAATAACATACATTAAGAGGTTTGTTGTCAAGTTTCCAAAGGGAGGTTGGAGATGGCAAGAAGCTCATCTGTTTTAATTTGATTGATTAGTGACCTACATTTTAAATAGCATACTTCTAAAAATGCAGAAAATCACCCCTTCTCAGGTTAGAGATTACCAAGAAAACAGATATGTTAGAATAGTTATTAATTAATTAATCATATTAATTGAGTTATTACTATGTTCAGCCTGTCACTGAGCACTTTACACATAAATCTCATTAGATCATCCCAACTGTTCTCTGATGTAGGCATTGTTCTGGTTATCTGTTGCTGTGTACAAGTTACCCCAAATTCAGCGGCTTAAAAAACGCCCCCCACCTTTTTGTTTGTTTTGCTTAAGACCATTTGAAATGAGTTTTCATTGACTCACAACTGAAAAAATCTTGGGCACAGATATGGACAAGCCATGGAGAAGGAAAAAAATATACAAATCATTTTAGCCATGGTATTAAGAGCTAACGAAGAAATGAATGGCTGAGAGGAGTTGGGGAGAAGGGGTCTGGGAAGGCAGCACATAAAATGCAGAACCAAATGTTGAAGAAAGAGCATTGTTTGGCTGACAATGGGGAATGGGACTCCAGACAGAAGAAACTGAATGTACAAAGGAACAGGGAGTTAAGGACCAGAAAGAGTTGGTAGCTACCCTCTGAGAGGTGGTAGACACAGAGTGGATTCATGAAAGGCACGGGGGTGGCGATGTGGGGCACCATTCTCCTCCATCTCCACGTCGTAAAGTGGTGATAATACTTGCTTTTTTGGTTTGTTTTAAAATGAAGATGAGCGATAACATCCATGAAGGCCCTGGTATCTAATTAATACTGAAAAAAAATGACAGTTTTTATTATCTGTAGGAGTGGCAGAAGATGAATAAAGCAAGTATTAGGGGTCAAATGGAGAAAGCTTTCTTTCTGTACTTACTCCCGTAGGCCCAGATCCCATATTTGTAGATCCTGTTCCTTTAATAATTCCTGAAAGTAATAATGGGGATCCATTATGGAAGTCCAGTATCGGGGTCCAAGTAGAAATCATGCATTTGTTCATGATATTCACCCAGGCTCACTTAGTGGTTCCAATGGGAAGTTTCCCATATTTAGAAAGAGGACGGTTTAGGAAACACTGCTGGGGACAAAGTGAGGGTATCAGGCAAAATTTGCATTGTGAGACGATTGATTTCAGGTCTTTCCTCCTTCGTTGAACAGCCGGCTGCTGTATCTGTAGAAATATGGTAGGGAGGGGAAAGCAGGGCTGAGAGGGAAATGGGACTCTGGTGGCCTGACAGATCCACAGAAGACAGGTAGAAGATGGTGGTAGAATTTTTGGGTTGATTTAGACCTGGCTTTTCTGAGTTTAGGAGTAGAAACTGGGAAAAGACATGATGTGTCTTTTTTTTTAAGCAGTCTCTGTTTCATTAAGTTAAATCTGGGTGAGTTCTTCTTGATTCTATAGAAACATTCTGAAACAAATCTCATCCATCTCTCTTGTTGTTTGTGTTGAAGAGCATTTTCTATCCTCTCCAGTTTCCGTGGGTGTTTTCCTAGAAAATCTGAGAAATACCGTGTCAGACTGTGCTAACCAGATGCCATTTCAGTCCGCAGACTCTTTCTAGCCCGCTTCACTCCTCTTGAATCCCTCATTGAGAGTGATTCCCAGAGTAGGCGTGCCACGGAATCAACACTGGAGTATGACCACACAGCTCAGAGCTCAAGCCAGAGCTGACAGAGTCAGCTCCCGGTTGGAACTCTGTCCATTCCTCCCTCAGGAAGCCAGAAGCTTTATCCCAAGGAGTGAACCAGATCTGTGGGCTGCAGCTGTTCTCAGGTGATCCTGATTTGTGCATGGCCTCCAGAAGCTCTTGGCCTGCTCGTGAGGAGTGATAATGGACGGGAGGGGAGAGTGGGCCATGAAGGATAGGATTGGTGGCTAAGAGTCAATGAGTTTTTCCATTACAAACATGTATTTGTTATCCCTGAAACTAAAGGGATAAACACCCTTCAGGTAAACCCCAAAATACGTATAATCTGATGCATTTTCTCTGTCTTCTTTCATGAATGGAGAAAGATATTTCTTCTTTTCTCTCTTTCTTACTCCTTTCCTCCCCACCATCATTCTCTCTCTCTCTCTCATTCTCTCCTGTTTTGTTATCTGATTTCTTGCCTCTTAAAGAAAAAAAAAACTTTGGTAGAAAGCAAAAGAATGTGACTCCCTCTCTGTGCGTCTCCCACCCGACACTCCCAGCTCCTTGACCTGGCCTCCATTCATTTGGGCACCATTTGCAGCTGAGAGAAAATGCAGCGTAATCCTCAGGTAGTTAACCTTGATCCACCTGTATCTATGGCCCCACTTGTGAAGAGCCTGAAGAGATCTGACAAACAGATAGGGCCTCCACTAGGTTTCAAGTCTCCACAAGCACACCGAGCTCGAGTCACTTCTCCCTGGGAGAGAAATGGGTCAGAGAATGGAAGCAAATTCCCGTCATATTCTGCCTCCTTTTTAAAACATTTATTCCAGCTCTCAATAGGCAAGTCAAATGGGGTAGTTTGAGTTCCAAGTTAGGCACCTTCCACAGTGGCACATTCACATGTGGCTTTAACACAGAATTGATGCTTTTCTCCCTCAGGGATGGGCCCTCGTGTTTTAAGCCTTGTGTGAATTTTGTGCTGACATTGACTCTGCTCTCCATATGTATGTGGCTGCAGTTCTACAAAACTAGTGAGGTTTGAGAGGGCAAATAATACTATTAAAACCCTGGGCTCACTTCCTGGGGCCCGGCTCAGAGCCAGCTGGCCCCTTATCCCTGCTTGGTTCTCTAGTTTGTAAAAGTGCTCCTGGCTTTAGATTGGGAGGCAGACCTGAGTGCTGCCAGCTCACAAAGTGGCCCTGTCACTTCCTGCCATGTGATCACTGGCAAGGCGCTTGAACTTCTCTGGGCCTCAGCTTTCTCATCTGTAAGATGGGATCATTGGACTAAATCAACGATTTTCAAATTCTCTACTTTTGACTCTAAGAGTCTCTACCTCAAGGAGAGAGAGGAGAAAGAAGCTGAGAGGGTGAGGCTTGGCCCTTCCCCTGTTTCACCTGGGGCAGCCCTGGCTTCTGCAAACATTTCCTTCGCAGAAGAGTTCTGCTGCTACAAAGAATTCTGCGTATCACTGGCCTAGATTAGGGTTTGCCAAGCTTGCCTGGTGGTAAAAATCTTCACGGGGAGGCCAGTTAAAAATACAGATTCTCAGGCCCTTCTCCTAGAGATTCTAAGTCAGTGGATGTGGGGTGGAGTCCCTCTCCCAGGCCCTAATAAGTTCTCACTCAGCCTGAAAGCCCACCGCAGTCCCAGACCCCTGCCTGGAGCGTGTGAGAATGGATGCCATCCAAGGCCCAGGAGCCAAAGGTCAGAGGACACTGCAGCTACCCTGTGGGTGACATGCTGCCTGCTGGAGTGGTTACCCAGCCCTGATCTCTGGGCTTCCCGGCCCTCCTCCCTCAGCCTGGCAGCCAGCCTTGGCACAGATCCCCACCTCCCTTGCCTGGACCGTGATTCAGCCTGTGACATAGGGCCCCTGTCTGGGTGACTCTGGATCAGTCTCTGTAGGGGACTTCCCTGCTTGCATCTATTCAGAGTCTCAAGCCAGGCTCTCCTTCCTCCTCCTCCTCCTCCTCTCCTCTTTCGTCATGCTGCAGTCTCTGGTCCAACACTCAATACTATGGAACCGAAGCACTCATGACCAGCTCAGCCCAGGGTTGAGTCAGGGCAGCCAGGTAAGCTTGTCCAGGCTGTGTCCTCTGCACAAGGGCACCGCACCTAGGGGCCACCTGAGGTGGGGGTACTGAGATACATCCACAGTGCACCTTGCCACAAGGTTGTGCCCACCCAGAGGGGCTACCTTTTTCTAAGTGGGGTGTAAAGAATAACCATTGAAGAGAAACTGACAAATTCCAGATTATATGGCATTTGTCTTATATTTTTCAAGTCCGCAGCTAGTTCTTTTTGGCAGAAGGTGAAGGCAGATGGCAAAAACAAACCATGGACCTGAACAAAAGCACGGTTAGTCTAGAGAAAATCAAGCCGAGAGTTAAATAGGGAAACAAAGTAGTGGGTCTCGAAGAGGTGGACCGTGAGCAAACTGTCCTTTCCCGTGTCCTTCGGAAGGACTTTGAGGGCAATGTCAAAGTCCTGGTGAAACAAGAAAAACATTTCTAAAAACAGATGCTTCCTATTTTTAAATGATTTTTCCAAATAGTCTCCCATGACAGTGCAGATGTAACGGGGGGAATGTCATTGTATAAAAAGATCTGGGCAGGCACCTGGGTCACAGCCTGTTTGAATGGTACAGTCAGTTCTGCGGTAGTGCTTGTTTTGAAAACGCAAATTTGTTCCAACGCAATTGAAATATTAGGAAACGATGAGCATAGTGTGTGATTTTGTCCACGAGAAACACTAGGCAAAGCAGAAAACTGCACCCCGCTGAAATGAGCGGTGTAGAAATAGACCATCATACACATGCACACACCTCGAGCGTCTGCCAACCACCTGGGTTCACTGGGTGTGTTATGAAACACACGTCCACATCCAATATTACAATTTACAGCCCAGTTTCAGATAGTCCTCCTCCCAGCACTTCACACTAACCTCACAAGCTGCAACCCCTCTGACATCCACTCCCACAGGCAAATTTCAAGTTCCTTTCAAGGTAAAGCACCATCCTTATAGTGGTATTTCTATATATTTTTAACCACTTATCCTGTGTAACAGTGTGCTATCACTTTTACTAGGTTCCTATCATTTTTGTTTTATGTCAGTTGCAAAGTTGTTGTGTTGTGCCCCTAACCTTGTTTTTCCCATAAGCCCTGTTGTTTTTATTGTGCAATTCTGCGTAGTGTGATGAATTCTAGAAACACAAATGGCATGTTGCAGCAGAACTGACTGTACATCATATTGTGAAATCCCATGATGACAATTTCAATGTTCACATACAGCACTAGACAAGGGCACATAAATGAGCTCCCGCCCCAGGCTAAAGAAAACGTGCACAATTCTACCCTAGCACTGCCTCCAACTTGGGGATATCGTTCCTTCTGGGGGAAGATTGGACTGCTAGTCTGAAAGTGGATGCTGGAAGTGCCTGAGTTTGCGATAAGGAAAATCTGTATTGTGCTCACTGGGGTAGGCGTCCCAGCTTGAGGCCAGCCATGCTTGCCCTGCAGTTTGCACATGTTGAGCGAGGCATTTGTCAGCGGCAAGTGGAGAAATCTGATGGGACTGTTTGCATGAGGGACTGAGGATAGTGAGGAGCCTCGTGAGAAAGAAGCTACCAAAGTATAGAGAACACATGGAGTTGGTCCAGGGTCGAGAAGTCAGCATCAAAGGGGAGGAGAGATGTTAGTAGAGAAGGATGGACATGTTAGGGATTTTTTTCTCATTCCATTTTTCTCCAAAGGGAGAACTGGGAAGAGGGGGAATGAAAATGTGTTTCCTTGCTCCCTCTCTTCCTTTCCTGGTTTGATACATATTTATTGAGTGCCCAGTGTGGCCTATGGTATAGAATGTCACAGAAGGTGGGATGTGGCAGGAAGGAGAGGTCAGGGTACCTCACCTGACCAGAAAGCCTGACCAGCCTACCCCTGAGGGCATCCCAGAGAGCACCCTGGAGGAGGAAATGAAGTCATGGTACCCGTTGTTCCTATTCTCAAGTCCTGGTGGTCCAGGAAGGAAGGCCTCTCTGAAGAGGTGCTGGTTAGGCTGAGACTTGCATGAGTAAAGGAATCAGCTGTGTTGTTTTCTGGGGGAAAGTGTGAGGCAGAGGGAAGAGCAAGTTGTGAGTTCAACAAGACTGTGCACACAAAACTCGACAGGTGGCAAGCTCTTGCTAACAGGAGACTTACTAGACTGGAGGTCTAGCCCAACTCAGAACAACGAGGTATTTTTGAATAAAAACTTATGTGTGTGGCTCATAAAGGTGGAATAACACACAGATGAGTTTTTCTCACTGTTATTTCCTCTTCAGATGGCATGTCTCCATATCTATATAGTTGGTCCAGTGTCACCACTTCATTCCTGTCTCTGGGCTGCTGATGAGTTTACCTAGTTCTTCCAGAAAGTACCTTCTCTTTTCAGGTATGCTCAGAACATCTTTGAAACATTTGGAGCCACCTTTAGTCCTGGCCTTCGACCCTTGGCTAAGAGAGTAATGTTCTCAACCAAAGTTCTCCTCCTGAAGATGATCCATGTATTTAATTTTTAACCCAGCCTATCCATTGGTTCTTTGTGGCCATTCTATTGCGAGTCCCAAATTGAATTTGTATGGATTGCTCATGCAAAAAGCCTTTTAGAGAGAGTGGTGGGCAGGCTTGTGGGGGTGGAAGGGAGGTTTGGCCTGTGATGAGTCTGACTTTGAATAAACTCTCTCACTCTCTCTCCCTTCTCTTCACCCCATTCTGTGAATGCTAGAGGTGAAATGAAAGTGGATTCTGTCTGTAGTGGGGATTAAGAGGCAGGATGGATAGCCAAGGACTTCAAGAAGTCAGAGAATCTAAAGGAGACCCCTTTGCTTTTGGTTATCGAAGGCAATAGATAATGGAAAAGTACCAGGAACCTCTACACCCCTCCCCTCTCTCCCCACCAACATACACACTGAGAAAATCATTTCTGTTTGCTCCCTCACATTGCTCCCTCACCAGATGTTCGTGGTGCAGGCAAATCATTTCATTGTGACTGCTGGGGCTCTGGTGGGAACTGGTGAAAAGGCAGTTGGGCAGGAGAATGAGGCCCTGAGCCGAGACCCCCATGGGAGGACAGTATCCCATGCAGGGTGAGAGAATGGATCTCCATGGGGAGATGTTCATAGCCACGACCCAGCCCAGGAAGGTGGAAATTTTATTTCCTTTTGGTTGCTTCCCAAAGGGAAATTCCTGTGCCTGGCAAGGCAGCATTTGTCATTTTGACACCTTTCCTTTACTTGTCAAATCTTAACAGGCCTCCTGGGCCTCTTCACATGTCCTCCTGCTTTGAGGCATCTTTGCCTCTGGTGGAAGACTCATTGCTGGAAGTTGTTAAGAAATATTGTAGAAGCAGCTCGGGTCCAATTTCTAGAAAATGCACATTCTTTCATTAGGGAGCATAATGGGAAGAACACATAATGGGAGCATAATGGGAAGACAGTGCCATCGGTATGGATTTAAATCCCAGCTCCTCACACTTTATCTGTTTGGACCTGAGTTTATTGACTCAGTAATGGACCGTAAAATGGAGAAAATCATAGCTAATCCTTAAGTGTTGTCCCGAGGATGGAAGCAAAAGTCAGAGCTGTGCACGTGGCAGCTGTCAGTCTTATTGATATTCCTGTTTCTCTGCTCGTCAAAGAAACAGTCATGTCTACTTCATCAGATTAAAACACTCCTTTAAGAAGGCAGCAAACCCAAGGTTATGTGCAAGGAAGCAGCACCTTCCTTCTCGGAAGAGGTTGATACTTGGGCTCAAAAGGAGTGTGTGGTAAGGGCCCCAGGAACACAGTTTGTAACTTCCCAGTGGATTGCAGGAAGAATTGCCAAATTTAGCCAGAAAACACAAAACAAAACAAAAAGGACAATATTTGGGACGTATCCAAAATTCAAAGTGGACATCCTGTGTTTGATTTGGTGTCTCTAATCCCAGGGGTTCTTATCTCCTCACATCTGGCCTTTTGTGGTCTACACATTAGTGTGTTTGTCTTCTGTTCCATCCTATGTGACAGCAATAAAAATCCATTCTGGAACAACTTGATAACGTGGCACGACTTGGTGCCAACTCTGGCTCCCCAGGTTTGGTCCCGTGAATTGGGTACCTAACCCTGCTGAATCTCAATCTCCTCGTCTGTGATTCCTGGCCTGCCTATTTGACAGGGTTGTTAGAGGAGCAAACGGGATGTAAGACCTGACCCTTTCATCACGTGCGTTGATGCATTCATTATGCATGGATGTTCTTTGCGCATGAGCACCACGGTATTCTTCCATTTATTGAGGGCTGTAATATGTAAGGCACAACTGGAAACTTGCAAAGTCAACACAGATTGCAGGGGTGAATTCTAATCCAACTGTCAAGCCTGTCACGTGAAGGTTAATTAGATTGATCTGACAGGAAGCTTACTTTTAAGACACTATGTTGGTTGGCATTGCATCTAAGATAGAGTCTCCCACATAGGAAGGTCCTCGTAAAATATTTGTTGACTGAATGAATACATGAGTAAGAAATATTACTCCATTCCCTGTGTACTTCTGAGGTCTTGCAAAGCAATTTAGCATTGTTTTTACCTTGCCAGGCGTTTTTTGGCACAGGTACTGAGTTTAAAGGTTACCTCAAATTATCCACCATCCCGCCATGGTTTGTTGTGCTTCCCCCCGGCAGGTCCCCAGGTGGTTCTCTTGGTGGCCTGGCTCACAAGTCCTCAGATTGTGCAAGTCAAACTGCTTTCATGAACTGAAACAGGCGTTGGCACCCATCCTGCTCATGCCTTTTCTCCCTCTGGGTGACCCACCTTCCAAATCTTTCCGTTGACTTGAGAGGTGGCTTGAATAAGGTGATATGAAAGTACTTAGAAGAGTGTAAAACACTGTATCCTTTTAAGGAAAGGATTCTTAGTTCTCATTTTCAGGTGACGTTCACAGGCTAAATGAGCCTCCCACATTTTGGAGGGGGCAATGGTAATCTCCTTTTCTCTTCCACCCAATAAAGGGATGGCATTTCCCCTTACTCTCCTCTTGTGCCCCCTGAAAGGTTATATCTTGTCTCTTGCTTCAGATTTCCTGACTTCCTTTGAACACGTTTTTCTGATTTCTTTGTCATCCTCCTTGGGAACGAGTCCATTTTACAATCTCTCGACAACTTTGGCGTGTGTCTCTGTTCCTGTAAAGCCCAGGGTTTACTCACTGGACTGCCTTTCACCTTCCACATCTTTTTTTAATGAATGGTAACAATGCAAGAGCTTTGTGGAATTTTTTTCCTGCAACAACACCTGGCCGTCTTGGGGCCCCTGTGTGACCCTTGATCTCCTTTCTCTGGAGGCTTTTCAATGAATCCCTTAAGCCTGTTGAAATCCTGTCTCTTAAAATCCATTTTCTTAATTTGACCACCTTCCCTTCTTTACTGATAGCTCTTGCCCTGATCAGTCGGGCAGGCTGGTCCTGAGACACCCTTTCATTTTAATATTCTTGCTGCCCAGATCCCTACCCCCTCATGAAAAGCCTCAAATTAGGAGAAACACAAGCCTTTCTTTCCACAGGGTTGAGAATGGCCTCACTCTTGCTACCTTTTAAGGAAGTAGCAATGGAAAGTCCGTTTGCTTTCTGGTCTCACGTGTGGGGGTTAGACATTTGAGTCCGAGGAAATCCACTACATCATTTCCCAAATGATTTAATTTTATTCCTAAAAGTCGCAAGTACCCAAGAGATGATGCCCCTGCGTTTTACATTTTCAGATTTCAAAAAGGAGGGCATGCTTTAAACAGATTGCCTCTTCCTTAAAGAAAAGCAGACATGAGCTGAGTGGCTCCAGTTGGGTGCAAAATTGCAATTTCATAATTCATCATCAATTTCCTTCCTTGACAATAGAATGAGCTGCCTGCTTGTGACCTCCCTCATTCTCCCAGTCACCTTCTCACACACACACACTACCATATATTTGCATGAGATGCCCGTAAAACGATGCTGACACTGGGCAGCTGAAGCTCACACACCAATATGCTCTTCATGTGTCCAACACTTGGCTTTCTCAGGATGTGTCATTTTGCTTAACCCCTTGCCTCTGGGATGGGAGGAGCCAGGAGACTTTCTACGTGCAAGTCTTATTGAAAAAGCTGTGCACATTTCACACACAGCAATACCTGGAAAGTTTACAGGGGACTTGTCCTCACTGGAAGCAATCAATTTGTAAAGTGCAGAGCAATGCCATACTTTGAGAAGCAAATCCTGTCCGCATTTGCATAATGTTCCATCACTTTTGAACCACAATGGCTGATTGCCAGGTTGGCATGTGGAAAACAACTGAGTTAAGCTAAGGCGATTGCCCGATATTTTTCATCAATACCAACAGCATCTTGGGGATTTTAGATAGTTGAGTTTTTCCCATATGAGTAAAATAAACACACTGGAATTTGAGGGGATAGTAAGGCTATGTTAAATTTTTTCGGCAAATTTTCAACATGAGCAATGTTGTCTATTTCTTCAGCAATTTTCTGTTGTTCAGTTAGAGAAATCATGACTATACTGACTAAGTCTTTTTACTACTCTGTGTTTGTCCCCCTCCGCTAGTCTCCCCTTATGTCCTTCCCTCCAATAAATTACTCTTGCTTCACAAGTTAGGTATTTGGGGTCACTTTGTCACTTTCATGACACAAGAGTACTATTAAGTAGTTGGTCCATCAGTATATTGTGTGTAATTTTACAGCGTGAGAATACCTACTGCTCTACATGGATGTGTATAACCCTCTCCCCTCCACACATTCAGTGTGCTTCTTTCTTTATATTTCCATCTCATTCCCCCTAACTACACTCCGAGGTAGAAGGTAGTAGCCAGTTACTTCTCCTGATTTCTAAGTCAGGAAACAGGATGCAGAAGGGTTAGGTATTTTATCTAAATCACCCAGAAAGTCAATGGCACACAGTCTTTTGAGTGCTTGTCTTCTGCTTAGTGTAACATCAAGTAAGAACTTGGAGAGTTGCACCCCTTCCTTGGCCGTGCTTGCCTTCAGCGAGTATACCGTGTTGCACAGAGAGGAACGGACAATGAATAGCATGTGTGCCCTGGACTGGGAATGGACAGACCTGGCTTCTAAAGAGTCTAAGAGAGTTGAGGACAATGACCTCTAAGGTTGTTTTCAGCTTGGACCATTTACTTCCTTATGATTGACATGTGACAGTCATAGGTTAAGTGGGTTCTGAGCAGGATGACTGAATATCCACTTTGCCTGGGACAGTGCCTGTTCACACCTGAAATCCCAAGGTCATTATTAATAGCACCTTGTTTCACTCTCAGAGATGTCCCAGTTTGAATGAGAGTTACAAGTAAATAAAATATAGTAGATGGACCCGAACTTTTAGTCTAATATCTACAGAACTGCCGAATCTGCCGTCTAGGCTGGTACACTTTCCATAGTGGCGTGTTTCAGAGGCCATCCCTTCTGAAAAATTAAAAAGCCTATGATCACTGGTACTCCGAGTTCTGAAATCTGGTGTGTCAACTGTAGGGCTGAAAGAGAAATCTACGTCATTTACTGAACAGTGTTTATCGAGTATTTATTAAATGCTCATCTATATTGAAATACACATTGGCAGAAATGCATGTTTTGCATTCCCTGCTCCTGGCACTCAGGGGTTTCATGGATTGGCTCTTGATTTTTGCCATCCAAAGTGAACATATAACTTGATCTCTTCACAAATGGAACTTGGTGCTGTGAAACAGGGAATTTGTTTTGTTAAAAAAACAACTGGATAAGAACTTTTTAATCTCCAAGGAAAGGATGAGGGGGCCACCCAGTACAATATCTGTTCTGTCCATCTTTGGACAGATTGTTTCCTCTCTGAAGGTTCCTTTCTTCAGTGCTATTTTATTTTGATTTTCCCCAAATGACTACGTGGGTAGTGTGTGAGTGAGGCTGTAATCTCATTGTGGTGTTATCTGAGGACTGCAGCATATGAAACTTACATCCAGTCCAGTCCAGTCCTAGACGGTGGGGTTTATGTCTTTCTTTTAACCATAGAACATTGGCACAAACTAGTCAAATGACTGTGAGCAAGTCGCCTGTAGCAACCATTCCCCACAGTGGATCCTCGGTAGACTTTTGTGGAATTGGGTTGCTCACCCAATACAGAAATTCCCTCTTTCAAAACTCTAATAAGAAGTCATGCTGTTTGTCTCCACCACACCCTCCTGGTGACGAGAAGCTCACCCCTTCACTAGGTAGCCCAGTCCAATTTTGAACATCTCTATTTGCTGGCCCAGACAATACTAGGGCCTAGGCACCAAAGCCTGGGAAAGCCACCTTGCAAAAACTGAAGCCTGTGGACAACCAGCCTGCATTTTCCAGGACAGCATGAGGAGTTCAGGACTCCCCAGGTCCCTCCTGTACCCACAGGGCCAGGATGTGTGGGGGTCTTGTGTTCTGTGAAGATACAGAAATCCATGTCATCAAAAAAAAAAAAAAAAAAAAGCCCTGGGCGTAAATCCAAAGCTAGAACAGAAAGGTTTCCAAACAAACTGATATTTGAGGCTTCAGGGTAAAAGAGTGGGTACTCAGCCAGGACTCCTGAGGGAAATTCCAGCAGCAGCAATTTCTTTATTTTTCCTCTGTTTTCTTTGGATGAATGTGCCCTCTTCTGGTGCTCCAAGTGCTGAATGACCTCACCTTGCAGGATGGCAGTTTCAAATGTTGCCCTGGGATTGGACTCAACTCCGGCCCACAAGCTGGTTTCTGCTGGTCCTATAAGTGTCTTCCCACCATCCCACATTGTAACTTATGCTCCCAGGCTGTCTGGAAAGTTCTTCAGTAAACATTTAACTGTGACTAATATGCTGATTTACAAGTTGTAAGCAACCACTGACCAAGGAGGAAGGCTGGCAGGAGTCTCTGTGGAACTGCATAGTGATGTGCTGTGCCACAGGATGCCCAAAAGCCATTAACAAGCCAAGGCGACAGACACATGGTTAAAAGGTGAAAAGAGAACCGTGGGGAAATCAGCCATTAACATCAGAGAGAGGGAGAGAAAGTAAGTGTGAAGTGTAATAGCTGAGCAGAGTTCAGAGGTTCAGCCCTCTATGAGACTTCTCTCGCACAGACTTTGGGTCCAGACAAGTTGCGTCCAGTCCGACTACCAACTGAGCATTTTTGGGCATTTTTGCTTGGATATGATGGCTAATGAGATAGAGAAGCCCAGAAATTCTTAATCTGGTCATAGCTTGCCAAATGGGTTCAGAACTTCAAATTTAAAAATACTAACCTCAAGGGGCCGGCCCCGTGGCTTGGTGATTGAGTGTGCGTGCTCCGCTACTGGCGGCCCGGGTTCGATCCCAGGCTTGCACCGACGCACCACTTTTCTAGCCATGCTGAGGCGGCGTCCCGCATACAGCAACTAGAAGGATGTACAACTATGACATATCTACTGGGGTTTTGGGAGAAAAAAGGAAGAGGATTGGCAATGAATGTTAGCTCAGAGCTGGTCTTCCTCAGCAAAAAGAGGAGGATTGGCATGGATGTTAGCTCAGGGCTGATCTTCCTCACCAAAAAAAAAAAAAAATATTAACCTCAAGAAAACATTGTTCAACTCAAGAGTTGTCATCTACCATGGAAAAACAAGATAGATCATTTCAGAGTCTGCCTGAGGCCATTCCACAAGGCCCTTCCTTATGTTCCAATGTTAAACATCACTGGCTCTTGGGAAATTCTTCCTTATGTGAACCTCAAATTACCCCAATGGCAGTTTCAATCAGATTCATGTTATTAGAGAACCTGTGAGGCGGGGGTGGTAAAGAGCAGCAAACTTGAATAGACTTTAATTCCCAGGATTTACAGCTGTGCATTTTGGAACAAAGTAATTAACCTCTGTGGGCCTTGGTTTTCTCATCTGTAAAATATAGATAACAATGACTGTCACTGAGAGTTGTTGTGAGAATTAAATAAGATAAAGTCCAAGGGAGTTTCTAGTGGAGTGCCTGACACAGAGAAGTTGCTCAGTAATTAGCAGTTAACCTGGAATCTCCTTTTAAGTCTTTAACATGAATCTATATTAAATGAGATATGAGGTGTGTTGGATGGTGGGGGATGGAGGTGATTTTCTTGGGGTATGAGGCTGTGACAAGGTAAGGGGGACTCAAGCACACTGCTCTTGGTGCCTGGTAGTTGGATTCTCTGTTTGCCCTCTCACTTCCCTACAACTCACAGAGATCCAGAACTGTGGGCCCCGTGTCCCCACTTTCTGCTGTTGCTCTGTTGTCACCCTGGGTGTTGTTGCCCAAAGTCAGTCAGAAGAGGAGGTACCTCTGTGCCTCTGACTGGTCCATGTGTTTCTTACTTCCATTTTGTTCAGGTGGATTCTGAGCTGAGAAAAGACACTTGGGGTCAATATTAGGGTATTGTCTGTGGAAACAGCATACATAATTTGGGTCTGGGACAAACATCATTTAGGAACCATAATAGAATTTATGCATTTCATCCCAAGAAGGGGCAAACAATTTCTTCCCCTGCCTTTTCTTAGGCCACCTATACTCTGGCATGTATGATATGACTGCACATTATTTTCTCTGAAACTTCCTACAGCACTTAAATGAATTAGATGATTTCATAATCCTACAGTGTTTTCATTAAAAATAGATTTAAAAAAAAAAAAAAAGAAGTTCTGGGAATTCTCAACCTGGTGTTACTTTAATGGTATGTAAGAAGTTGAATTTGAAAGTGACCCTCCTTGGAAATATCATTTGCCTTCACTCAAAGGCAAAAGCCTAAAAATAAAATAACCATGGGAAACTCTGTTCTTATGAGATGTTGCCAATAAGAGAACAAAGGAGGCAAGTTAAGTGGTCATGGAGCATCTAACACAAAATTTGGTGTTCACTGTAAAGAGAAGAGTTCTCAGCGCTGAAGATTCCTTCCACAAACATTGCAGTTTTATAAATTACGATTTTCTTTTCTCAGCCATATCTTTCCTCTTGAAGCAACTGGGGCTCTGACAATGCAATTTATTTTTGCACAGGACATTATATCATGTCCTGTCATGATACCACGTATCTTCAAGGACATGATGTCACACTTCAGAATCAATTTTTCTTAATGGGCATTTCAACAGCCTTCCATGGGAGGACATCTTCTGAAGGACGTGCATGGTAGAGGGATGAGAAAAGGACCCTACTTCATAGGGATGGGAAGTTTGCTTCTCCTTGAGCTCAATCACGTTGAGAACATTCTTTAAATTCTCCTTTTTGCCCAGATTTCCAGTTTATCCATCTATGAAATAGTATGAAACAATATATTTGTTTAAAAAAAACAGACTTCTAAAAATTCTCTAGCTCAGGGGTCAGCAAACATTTTCTGTAAAGGTTCAGATAGTAAATATTTTCTGTTTTCATACTCAAGTCTGCCTGAGAGCTGTTATAGGCAATACGTAAATAAAGGGGTGAGGTTGTGTTCCAATAAAACTTTATTTACGGACACTGAAATTTGAATTTCATATAACTTTCCTGTGTCATGAGATATTGCTCTTTTGATTTTTTTCAACCATTCAAAAATATAAATGTGAATTTGTAGCCATATAAAAATAGGCCATTGGCCCGATTTGGCCTGTGGTCTGTAGTTTGCTGACCCCTGCTCTAAGGAAAGAAAACCTTACGTATCCAAAACTGCATTAACTGCTGTTTTTCAGCATAATTCTTGTGCAGTATGAATCATTCAGACTATGGCTACTCTTTCGTGATGTCGCTAATAACCCAATGAGCGATCATAAAATTGGGGTGGGATTTTGTCTCTCTCTAGAGGCACAGACACCCTCCCCAAGGAAACAAGAAGTTGAATGTGCATGCATGCACATGGCTTGGTAGACATGTGAGCTCTACATATGTGTAAGCCATATGTATACATGGTAGGGAGTAAGACCTGGGTAAGAGAGAGGGTTCTTTTAAAATTATCAGAAGCAGCTAAATTATATGCCCTCTGTTTAATAATCACAATGCTGGACTTACAGCTCTTATCAAACCATTTCAGCAGGGTCTGCATCATTTCACCAATTTCAACAAACTGTCCCAGCGAGGAGGACGATTAGACTGTGTATGTTTACTCTCTGTGGAGTTATGGCTCTGTTCTCTTCGAGAGAATGAGATATGGAAATAGAAGTTTACTTAGTCTGGTCTCTGATGGGTTCCCATGACAGGAAAAAGTAGGCAATCTGTGCTCAGGTGAATGAAAGTGAAATTCTTCACGGTATCCTTCCTTCTGGAGGTGCAAATTCTTAAAGGGGTGGGGGTCAGGGAGGGGCCCTGTGCTCTCTGTTCTACTTGTAGCTGGGGTTGCTGAGGCCTGAGGCAGAGGCCTGCAAAGAAGGGAGGGATGGGGAGGCCAGTGTGGTGAGCATCCCACAATATTGGAGCTGAAAAGAGGCCCTCACAACCATTCTTCTCCATCTAGAAGGGGAGACAGAGACCCAGAGGGAAGGGCGTGATTGCCCAAGGCCTCCTAGGGTCAGGGGACCAGGGGCAGACCAAAAGGCCCAAACAAGGTGGACCAGCCCAGGCCCCTTCTGTCACTCTGTCCTGCACTGGGGGCCCAGAAACCAGCTTGGCCTCCCTAGGCCACTGAAGGAGGGGATCCCTGATTTCTCAACTTCTCCACAAGAGACCAGGCTCCACTAGGCTCTCTCCCCAGTCACCCTCACGGGGCAAGCATGGTGGTGTGACTGTTGAGGCTGTTTACCAACCGCCTCGAGTTTCACTCCCCCAGGCCCACAGCTGGCCAGGGTGCGGCCACTCTACTACAAGTCAAAGGGCATGGGGGTTTATTCCAGACCCACACCAGCTTTCCACAGAGGGATGTTTTAGCAAAAATCTTAGGCTGAACACTCTAGGGGAGACCCAACCTGATGAGAACAGGAAACTGGGGAAATAGGGAGAAAATTTTCTGAAGCCTCAAGGGGCTCGGTATGACTGCTCTAGAGGTGGGGACAGGACGAGAGCCTGATCTCATGCTGCTGCGTCCCCCTCATGAGAGGGTTGAGCCCACGACTCCCCCCCCGCCTCCAGGTTGCTGCCAGGGACAAGTGACACACGACTAGGCTTGGGGTCAAGACATCTAGCATCAATTGTGTTCTCACTTGCCCTCCTTAGGCCTCAGGCTGCTCGTCTGTAGAAGGCCCGGTGCCGGGTGAGATGACTTTGAGGCCTTTGCTGTGCTAGCATTCTCTCTTAAATGCTGGGCACCGTTTGCCCTACTCTTGATTATGGATAACTTTGCTAATAACCTCACAGTTTACTGTGGAATGGGAAGATGATGCCAACCTGACAAAGGGAACAATTGCAATCTAGACACATATATCCAAGGCATTGATTTCAAAACTCTTCATGCACATTGATATTAAAAAAAAAAAATTGCACTTACTCTAGACCGTGGATATAAATTTTCTCATGGAATCCTTACAAGAACCATGTGAGAAAATTGAAGCTGAGAGAGATACATTTGCCCAAAGTTATAAAGCCAGTAAGTGGCAGAGCCAGTGTTTGAACTTGGGTCTATTTGGCTCCACATTCCGCATTATACTATAAGACAAAGATAAGATAAATCAACTTTTCATTTATTTAAACCTCCTCCTTCCCCCCACCAAAAACCCCAAAAAACAAACTTCTTTCATTTTCTCTCCCACTGATTATACGTCTTTCCTTTACACTCAGGGGCCAGGGACCAATTTAGTAGCAAAGATTTCCTTTGCAACCCAGATATGGATCATAGTACTTGAGAGATATGCTAGGCTAGCCAAGGAATCTCAGCACCTAGAGGGTCATTCAACAGGCGTAAGAAGTGGCTGAAGGTGGGCTTGTCTAGGGCTGCATTTCAGAGGCTTTTCCTGTAATTCGGGCTCTGCTTTGTGCTTCTCTCTGTGCCTTGGCCTCAGCTGGCCATAGGTGGCTAGGGACCATTGCTTCTTGGGTTCACAGGCCATCCCCAAGTGCTGTTAAGGAAATACGTTATCAGCCAGGAACCTATTGCCAGAGAAGACCAAATGGACATTTTCAATGTTGATGCACAATTGGGGGGAGGGTGGGGTGCACAGAAGAAGGGAGAGAGAGAGATGGTCCCAGCCTCAGGGGTTCATGTGTGTATGTCTAATGACACCAAATGCCTGGTGCCTCCAATCTGTTTCCCGCTGTCACAGCGAGCTGGTGAAGAGCTCCAGCTGCGCTGGGGTCAGTATCAGCGGGCCTGAAGAGCAGCCTCATGGCTAGAACCGGAGCACTGCATGGGCCAGGAAGATGAGAGTGGGTGGGAGAATGTGGCTGCGGGGAATCCTCAGGGAATGGTTCTGTCCCAAGATTTCAGTTTATCTTGGGTGGAAAAGGAGTTCCCCTCCAATGGCCTGGCCAAGAATGTTGATGTCACAAGGAAAGCGAACAGAGTTTGATTGTGTGTCGCATAGGACTGGGAACGGGCTGCTGTGCTTAGAGGGACACCGTTATCAATTAGGTAATGTCTGCTAATGATTGAGGAACTGTGTTAGGCAGTGCTCCAGCTGTTGATATGTTAGCAAACATCTGCAAAGGGCACTCGTACCTTGTGGGAAAAGGTTTTCTTAGACTGGATCCCACTGGTCCAAGCCCTGAAAGACTGGTAGACCCAACAGCATCACAGGGCATCTGAAACAGAGCAACACTGCAGAAACGTGGACTGGGCACAGGAGGCAGCTCTGGTTGGGATTTTGGTTCCGTCTCTAGGAGGTAAAAGTTTGTGCAGAAATGATGACTATAATCAAATTTTCTTCCCCTCTTCCTCCAGCCTTCCTTCCTTCTCCCCTTCCTTCCTCCCTTTTCTTGTCTTTTTCCTCTCTCCTTTCTCCTTCTCTTCCTCCCTTCCTCCCTCACGGCCTTTCTCCCTTCCTCTTTTTCTCCCCTCCCCTCCCTGCCCTCTTTTCTTTCTTCCTTGAAATAGTAACATTAAATGATGTCCACAATATATGAAACTCTGGGCTAAGTGCTGGGCGTACAAAGTTAATAACAGTGACTTGCCCTCAAGGGAATAATAGCTAGAGGCACAAAATAGATGTGGAAACTGATAGATGTAAAAAACGTGTAAAAGAATACAATGTTTGTAAGCTCTACCATAGCCAATGCCCATGCTTTTTAAAAATATAATGGGTTTTATTTAGTGTTCTCTCTCTTTTCTTTCTCTTTTTTAAAGTAACACAACATATTATAGGGTATAAAATTTAAAAGATCAACAAAGTAATCCCTAATCTCACCAACCAGTAATGGAAATGTCTGAAGAATATGCATATGTAATATGTACATGTCTAGACGTGTGTATATATATACATATCTTAAAAGAAGAATGGGATATTACTGCTTATGCTGTAATGTGCTCTTTTCGCTGAACATATTATTGGCATTTTTCGGGATTAATATGGATTTGCCACATTATTTTTCGTTGATTACGTAGCAGTCCATCAAATAGAGGGTCCATATGATCTCTACCAATCCCCTGTTGCTGAGAATTAACATTGTTCCCAATATGGGGATACAATTTTTTGAAAACACGGCAAAAATCATTGTAACTAAATAGTTACACATTTGTCATATTATTTCCTTAGGATAACTTCCGAGAAGTGGCATTCCAGCAGAAGTATGTACACATTTTTAAGACTTTTTGATATATAACCGAACTATACCCCCAAAGTTTATCCCCAAAGATGATATTATTGTTTTAATGTTTTCACATTCAATAGTTGAAAAATATATCTCATTTTTAAATGGACATAATCTGTTACAATGAAAAAAAACAAAATATTTTAAATTTATGCATTTGACTTCTGAGATGGCTATTTTATTAATTTTGCTTTTATTTATTGTTATATTTTATGTGTTAGAGTCACTAATATTTTGCCATATGTATTTGAAATATTTGCCCAATTTTTCATTTACCTTTTAGCGTGTTTTTTCTTTTTTTCCTGTATAGGAGTTTTGGTTTTTTAATGTAATACAGTATTTTTTAATGTAATACAATATTTCCTTTATGGTTGCTGCTTTTGATGTCATATTTAAAAAATAAGTCTCTATTGTAAATAAATATAAGTATTTACGTATACTTTATTTTTGCACTTTAATCCATCTGGAATTAATTTGGGGTTTGGTATGACTCAGAATGTAACTTTGTTCTTTCCAAATGATTAACCAGTTGTAAGGTTTTACAATGAAGTCTATGCTTAAAATTTGAAAATCTGTAATTATATGATGTTTCCTATTTTTTTTAAATAGCTTTTTTATTTTTATTTTTATTTTTTTGTGAGGAAGACTGGCTCTGATCTAACATCCATTGCCAATCCTCCTCTTTGTGCTGAGGAAGAATTGCCCCAAGCTAACATCTGTGCCCATCTGCCTCTATTTTGTATATGAGATGCTGCCACAGCATGGCTTGATGAGCGGTGCGTACATCTGCGCCCGGGATCTGAACCTGCGAACCCCAGGCTGCTGAAGTGGAGCATGGGAACTTAATCACTACACCACCAGGCCGGCCCCAGTGTTTCCTATTTTTAATATTGTATATTTGTCACTTTTCTTAAATTAGAGTTGCTAGATATTTGTCTACGTTTGTTGGTCTTTTCAAAGAATCTGCTCAGATTTATTTCTCAATTTTATTATTTTTAAATCATTAATTTCTGCTCCTATCTTTTAAAATGTTTCCTTTCTCTTTTCTTACATTTTTAAATGTCTTCTTTATAGCTTCATGGTTTGAATTCACTATGATTTTACTTTTATTCTTTCTATTTAATAATAAAAAAAAATGGGGGCTATAACTATTCCTCTCATTATAGCTTTGGCCAAATTCCATACATTTTGTATGGCATATTCTTACAGACATTACTTTCTAAACAATTTAAATTGCCATTTTATTTGCTCTCTGACAAAATAATTTAAAAAACAAAGTTTACAGTTATTGAGTAGCTGGGGATTTAATTTAAATAATTGTTTTAATTTCTGGTTTACTACATCATGGCCAAGAGCCAAGAGTGTGGCCTGTAGATTTTTTTTAAACTTTGGAAAATTTTGAGATTCTTTGAGAAAGTCTGGACCCTATATGACATTTCTTAAAAAAAAAGGAGGTGAGGTTAAGTTTGGAATTCTAATTTTACTTGTGTCTCTCTCAAGTATCTAAAGGAGGCTTATTTAATCTCCTGTTTTATAGCACCCAGAACTCACTCTCCTACTCTAGCAGACCTCTTGGCCAAATTGTTCTCTTCCCTTTATCTTGCTGCCTTTCTCCTCTCTGCCACATATAATGTCCCTGACACATCAGGTCTTACCATGTCCTGTCTCATGTGGAATATAGTTCTTTGATTTAACAATCTGTCCTTGAAGCTGTTTACCATCTTCAAAAAGTGGTGGAGGGAAGAGAAACTAAGTAGACAGAAGAGGAGGGGAAAGACTCTGTAGCCTTCTCCACTCATCATTTTGACTCTTCACAATTAAAATTGTGACTACTACTTTCTGTTTGTGGGTAATCATATGCTATACTTTTGATTGAAGTTTTATCTTAATGTATTTGTGTGTTTGTCTCTAAAGTTTAAATGGATTTGTCCACTCTGCATGAAACTATTAACCTATCATTAAACAAGCTTAACCTACTTACATTTATTGTTATAATTCACTTATTTTTCATCTTAAGTCTACCTTATTCTTTTATGATCTCTGGTTTATGTACTTTGATTTTTTCTTCATTTTCGGCTTTTTAAATAAAGAATATATTTTCTTTTCTTTTATCATCCCTAGTATGTATTCCATTTTAAATTCCAATAGCTATCACCATTGAGTCAAAAGCATTAGTCAATTTCAAAAAGGTAAGGGCAGTTTAAGCTCAGTGTTGTCAACAGATAACCTGTGTGGATTGCCTTTGGCTGTATGCTTCATCCCCTAGTGATGGTTGATTTCTGTTCTTTGCTATGTGGTTGAAAGGTGGATTAATGTTCACGGCTTTCAATCTAGTTTCCAGTATTTCTCAGGCTTTAACAGTGTAACATTGCTCTATTGAGGAGAGATTCTTTTCTATCTGGTTCTATGATACTTTGAACCACAGGAATATGAAAAAATTACAACTCCAAGAATGCATTGCTTCCAAGGATCTTGCCACCAACTATCCCTATTTCTGGAGACTGTCAACCCCCAGAATGTCATAGGCCATCACCAGTCCTCTTTTTTTTTTTTTTAATTTTTTTTAATTTATTTTTTCCTCCAAAGCCCCAGTAGATAGTTGTATGTCATAGTTGCACATCCCTCTAGTTGCTGTATGTGGGACGTGGCCTCAGCATGGCCAGAGAAGCGGTGCGTCGGTGCGCGCCTGGGATCCGAACCCGGGCCGCCAGCAACAGAGCGTGCGCACTTAACCGTTAAGCCATGGGCCCGGCCCATCCAGTCCTCTTTTTTTTGATTTCTGATGTCCTGTTTTCTAAAAGTTGATGGAGGAATGGCTATTGGTTGCTAACACAACTTTGGCTGCTTCACAGTTCAGCAGCCCTGTGGGAAGAGGAAGGTGTAGCCCAGGTGAGTTTGCACATCTGGGGAGCTCAGAAGCTGGGATGACCCTTCACAGTTGTCCAGTGTAGGCAATGGGTCAAATGGCATTTGATGCAGACTACCCTGGGAAGGGGGAATGACCTTGGGTGAGGCAGCTGTCTTTAGTTAAGGCAGCCCCTAAAAGGGCTCAGCTAATGGCTGTTCTGGCAGAACTCCCAGCAGCTGGAGAATTATTTCTCTTGACCTGAAGGGGCATCTGGGCAGACATCATAGTATCCACCTCATAATCATATCATTATTCACGACAATATTGCATGTTTTCTGTTTTTTCCACTAGACTGTGGGCTTCATGAGAACAGAAACGTGGTCTGTCTTGTTCAGTGTACATCCCTAGTTTCTAGCACAATTTCTAATAAACTCTTAGTACACATTAGTTGAATGGGTGATAAATGAATGAATGATACATGTTTAGATGTGGTAAAGGGCTGAGGATGAGAGGAGAGAAATAACTGTAAAGAGGAGAGGAATCCCCCATCTCATATAAGAAAGATGTTATGAGATCCAAGAAAACTATTAAATGATCTTCAAATCCACAAAAAAAGACAAATTAGAGACCATAGAGTAATTCCCCACATCCCATTTGAGAAACACAGCTGGAAATTGTGGGAAGAATATTTATGACCTTCAAACCCAAAGAGGGACCTAAAATAGTTGTCTGGTGCAGTGATTTCTACCCTCCTGGGGATTACAGCACACTGTCATGATTTCGTGACATACCGTGCAGCCAAATAGACCCTACTGCATTGCCTGCATGTGTGCTTATTACTGTGAATTAAAATTAATTTGTAATAGATAGATAGATAGGTAGATAGATAGATAGACAGATAGATGATAGATAGATTTCAGTATATCTCAGTAGTTTATGCTATTGAGATACTGAGAAACACCTTGGAGTATCTAGAAAAATCAGACTGTGGGAGACTAGCCTAGAATTTTTACCAGAGAAGCCCACGAAAGGACCTGTTTGGCTTCACTGTCTTTTATCCCATAAACAGAGCTGCTCCCTTTGCTTGTGAGAGTCTTTGGAATGTTCACTTGGTGTTGGGACCTGGCTCCAGACATATTTGCTTCTTGCTTTCTTTGCTCTGTGCCTAGCCCCTTCTCCCTGAAGACTAACTCAATGAGCAAAGCAAAAAGAGGCCATAAAACTGATAACGATGGCAAAAGCCCAGGGAGATTCCTACCTCTCAGAAGGTGCCCTGGGCAGATTGCACCTGCCTCACCAGGCGGGAGAACTGACCTGTGAAATGCAGATTCCCTCTCTGTCTGAGCTTCCTGTGGTGGGAAGATTGCACTATGTCTTCCCCACAGAGGCAAATAGAACGGCTTTTCTTAACAAGAAACGTCCTCATCACAGACTCTTTCTCAGGCATCATTCTTCCTGGCTCCATGTTAAAGTGCAAAGTTCACAGATGTCCATCCCAAAGAGACCATTTCTTGTTTGTGCTGTCCTGGGTCCCCTGCCCTTCTGAGAGGATAATTACTGTTGTATATTGTGTCTCTAATTTGGTTTAATATTTAATCGTCACACAGTCCTATAAGTTGGTATATTTATCTCCATTTTATGCTTGAGGAAGCTAAAGTAAAGAAAGGGTATGTGATTTACCCAAGGCTATCAGCCAGTAAGTGGCTGAGTTGGAATTTATTATTATTTTTTTTTGATCGTTTATTCAGCAACTTTTTATCGGGCACCCACTTTGTTCCAGGCCAGGGTGCTATGACATTGCTACAGTCTTTCTGGAGAATGGGCCATCAGCAATGTCATCACCACCTGCCTCCATCTGTAGGTATTGGCAGCTGGGACTCCCCAGCCCAAGACCTTTAACAATGGCCCGTGGAATACCCTGAAACTCCTGGGGGGAGTGGGTGAGGGCAGGGAAAGTTTGGAGTTCTCAGAGGTCTCTGCAGCATCACAACCCCCTGTGGGCTGTCCTCTTGTAGACCCCACGGAGACCCAACACTGGCACATCCCACAATTTGTACTATGGCACTTTGGCATCTAGGTCAGGCATCAATTGGATGATAGTGAAGCCAAGAGAAGTAGACCACCCTCCGTGGAGCCTTGATTGAAGATTCTGTCCCAGGCTGTTCCTAGAGTTATGCCCATGTGTACCTATGTATGAATATGGCAGCACGGATGAATCTGTGTGTGCACATTGTGTATATCTGTGTGTGCTTGGTGCTTTTGTATGTGTGTTATGTATGCCCACTGTGCTTTAGGAGTTCCCTAACATGGAAACTGAGCATTCTCATGGCCAAATTTGGAAAGCTATTTACCTCCAGCCTTCTCCGAGGGAATAAAATCTTCTCAGGGCTCTACCACCCTGTGACTCTCCAAGCCATTTGGAAATAATAATCATAATAATAGCCAACACACACTGACCGCTTAGTCTTTCAAGTACTGCTCTAAATAACTTTACAAGAACGATTACCCTTAATCCTTAGGACAACCCGATGAGGCTTGAACTTTTATTTCCCACTCTTTAGAGATGAGGAGACCAAGGCCACCAGAGCCCATCTCAGGGTCACTCTGTGTATAAGCTGTGGAGCTGGGCTGAAATTCAGGCCATCTGGCTTCATAGCCTGCTCTCCTCAGCACAGTGGCTCTGAAGCATCCACAGCCCCTGGAGTGAGGCATAGAGATGAGATCAGAACTGAGCAAGAATGGAATAAGGGGAAGACTGGTGGAGCCAAAGGCAAATGGAGACCTCGTCACCTGCTCGGCAAACCAAGTCAGGTGTCAGGAGCAGGATGGCAGGCAAGACACCAGGTCTTCGTAGATCCAGGGCTCTGAAGCCACTTCCTCTTCTCGGTGCCTCACCTTCCTTCCCCCTGTAGTAGACTGTTGCTTCTGGAAGCTTCTTTTGGTCAGTTTGCAAGGAAAATCAAGTCCTACGAGAGGGCTTAGTCTACTAAGGGAATTAAAAAGGGGAAAACAGAGTGAAAATTCCCATGCTTTTATTTTAGAGAAAATCATACTAAGACTTTAAAGATTTCTGGATTTTTTTCTTTGTTTAATAAACAGGAGCACTTTTTCCATCAGCTCTGCTCTATTCTTCTCACAGAAGTAAACTATGAATTGCAAAAAAAGCACCCCTGCAGCCCCAGCTAATTGCACAAAGGGGCCTTTTGCTCAGCACTGACCCAGTGACCCCTGAGCTGGGTTGGTGGGGCTTGTGTCTCAGCCTCCTCCACCGGACGCACTTGTACGGGGCACAGCCTGGGCAACCATCCACAGTAGCCCCTCATGGAGCACTGTCTCTCAGGCAGTCTGCACAGCAAGTAAAAACACATGTCCTGAGTGTATGGATTTATTCATCTTTCCTGTATCAGTAAGGACATGGAGCTATAGCATGTTAAATATTTACAATTATCAGAGACAAGACAGCACACAGCACTGAACCAAGATAAGAATACAGCTTTAAAATATTTACAATGAACACATCTTGCTCCTTCTGGTTCTTCTCTTTGGCCTAGCGTTTTCGGTCTCTGATCTCTTTATTGTATTTTCTTTTCAGGTCCTCTGTAGTTTGAAAATGTCTGACAGAGCCTCACAACTAAATCTTGAGAACTATCATATGTATGAGAGACATTTGGGGAATTTTATTCCTGTACATCCAAGCAAGAGGGCCTATTTCACAGTCTTTTAAGCTGATGCATGAGTCTCCTACATATGCCTGTATCAGGTGTGTGGGTGTGTCTGTCTATGGTCGTTCTTACCTAGGACACAGCCAGTGGGAGGAAGTGACACTCTACTGAACCTGTACTAACCACGAGAATTGGTTTGAATATTTAAAGTTATTGTAGACACCAGGGTTAGCAATGTGATAGGAATCGTCTGGCTTATGATTCCTTTCGTTATTTCAACCCTAATAAGTTACATATTATTACATTCAGAATCACCACTTCATTATGTTCGATTTTTATCTCAATTCTTTGAAAGATTCCACTCTTTCAGATCTTGATACAATCAATGATCAAAACAAAGGAATTTCAGCCTGGATAGGTTACATTAGCAACACCAGGGAGAGAGAAGTGTTAGAAAAACAAGACAGAAAAGGTAATTCAGCCCTTTGTTTAATTGTAAAGAATGCAAAAGAAGCTTCAACTGTGAAATATTTGGCTATCCAGAGAGATGAAAGATCTTCAGCATTTGGGATGGGGTGCCAGAGAATTATCAGGCACCTTTTATTTGATGGGTGTTGTATTTGACCTTGAAGTGGCGAGGCTGGCACTCCTTTGCATCCTGGGGATCTCCTGATGTCCTTGCTCCCTAGTGGTATCTGCCCCCAGGCCTCTGAAGGCCTCGACTCGAGTATGAGGCTATGCACATTTCTGGTGTGTATTTATATCGAGGTGGCTGTGTTGCCAAGGAGCTCTGAGAGAAAGCAGAGTGGAGATAACTTCTAATCCACCTTTCTGTGATAATGTGGCGCAAAGTGAAGAGACCCAGGGCTCCATCCCCTGGTCTGGCATTGCCCTGGGGGGGCGGGCCCATGGGGTGTTTTTAGCAAACCCAGCAGACACTGGGGTAAACTTTTGCGTTGGAAATTGCTAGTGACCACATCAGAGTGTAACTGAACTGTGCGGCAAACAGAGACGACTAGGAAGGAAGACGAGAAGAAGAACAAAAGCAAAATGTAATTTGTAGGCAGCAAGAAATGAATTTAGTGACTTCAGAGATTTGGACAGCTGGAGAATTAGAATCTGGGACGTTTGAACTAGCAAGTCACCAAGAGAGCATTGGGAGTAGAGGGAGGAAGTCCCTTGCCCAAGACCACAGTGGGGGCTGGTGACAGCAGGGCTATGGAGCCCAGCCCAGGGCTCTTTGCTTCATATCCCACATATTCGGTGGGCTCCTAAAGACAAATGAGGTGCTTTCCTCTGAGCTGTCCCCTGAGGATTGTTTCCCAATGGGCCATCAGTTCTGCCATCAGAGGAAGGGTAGAAGAGTCTGGAGCTCTGCATAGGAGTGAAGTTGGAGGAGGTGGGGGAGGGGGGCTGTCCATCCTATGCACATAGGTTGCATATTAAGACAAAATGTGGTAGAGTGGACACAACAATGTGTCTGGCATCAGATAGACCTGGCCTTGCATCCTAGGCTTGAACTTGGGTGATACATTTATGTTTGGAGTGCCTCCATTTCCTCATTTTTAAAATGGAGATCAGGATACCTTCTTCACAGACTTGTTATAAGGCTCCCATAAGAAAATAGACGCTAAAATCCCTTGCGATTGAAAATGTACTTTACAACGGCGCTTTTGATTCTTGAGGGAGTGGCCTTCAGTAACTCCTTTTCATTAATAAATGTCATTCATTGATAGCTGGCCAATTTTTATCCTTGCCATCCTTGTCTTTTTCTACTTCTCCCAGATAATTTGTCCACCTCAGTAGTAGTCTGAGGTGGCAAAGAGGGACATGGGCTGGAGGTTATTATAAAGCCCATGCAAAGTGCCCCCAGGCAGCACCTTCCAGCACAGGCCTTCCTTATTGGGACCTAAACAGGCCACCCTCCAAGGTGGGGTAGAGAAGAGCTGGGATGGTCCCAGACCCTTGCCTTGAATTTCTGATGTCTCTATCACTTCATGGCACAAAAATCCCCTAGAATAATCCTTTCTCAAGGAGTTTTAATAAAAGTCAGAGGAATATGAAAAAATCACAGAAATGATTCACAACATACAAAGAGCCACATTAACAAAGCAGCCATGACTAGCCGTAGAACTGAGCTCCTTTGACTCAGAATCTCAGCATCTGGAGTTGTCTCTCTCAGCGGCATGGACTTGTAAGGTATTGGGTTGGATTAATAACCCAATGTAGCCCAGGACCAACAGTCCAACATGATCCTTCACAGGCCCTGAAGGGGTTTTGTGTTTTGTTTTGTACGGAAGACATTCTCTGAGAGTTCTGGCCATGACATGCCCCTGAGATGTTCTGGCTTCTGGAATTTGTAGGATTCCTCTAGTTCCCCTGGCTGATGGCCAGGTTCAGACTGTGGTACCAGCAGGATAGCCTCCCTAGTCTGTGGTCATTAGCTGTATTTTCCCATGAGTGGGCAGACTGAGTAGTCCATCACTGGGGATCCCAAGTGGCCAGAGGCCCTAAAGAGCTGGCTGTGGGCCTGGTGGGCAATGGGGGTCAAAACTGGCCACCAGGAGTGCATTGGAGGAAAGTATTTTTCTCTGAACACAAACAACCCCATCCTGGCTCTGAGCTTTCCTCTTTGTGGAGAATGCCTTCCCACTTCTAGCCACTTGTCTCCCATGCTCAAGCCCGAACAAGTTTCACCTTCTTCATGAACCCATTTCAGTTGATAAATATTAAATGAGTGTCTACTGTGTGCCCACTGGTGTTTTAACTCATGTTGACCTGTTCTGAAGCTGAGTAAAGGCCTTGGTCTGAGTTGGTTTCCATAATCAAGGGAAGTACAGAAAGGGTAGTAATGTCATGGTCCCTGGGTATCACTCTGCTAGGAATAGGACCTCAGGTAGTGGCTAGGGGACAAGGGACAAGATATGTGAGTCCCAACTCCCAATATCTGGAGAAGAACTGGTAAGACCGGGCAATTAGACGCATCAGGGCCATAGCCGGGGTCTAGCGCAGGATGACTGCACCAGTGGGGGGTTCGAGTGAGGGCCAGGAAGCTGGATGGGAGCTCTGTAGAATGTGGACCATCTCTGAGGAGCTCAAAGAAGTTGCAGTGGACAAATCGGGGCTCAGAACAGGAGATACAAGCCTAAGGTGGCAGGACTATTGCAGTCTCCACCAGGAATGACCGTGGAACAGAGTACAGGTAGGCCTGCAAGTAGAAGCATGGAGACCTTCAGCCACAAGTGTGTGAGTCCTTTCTTTAGGCCTTTCTAGATTCTCTCCTCCTTTGAAGTACAGTTCAAGGCCACCTCCTAAAAACAAAGTTTCCTTGGTTTCTCCCAACCACAGAGACTTCTTCCTCTTCAGATTCCCTAAAGGGTTTTCCCTCCATCTCTCTCACTTTGACCCAGAAGAACGTCCTGCTCTATTTCTTCTACTCCCACATCTGAGCTGAAGCTACTTAGAGGCAGGTGCTAACTGAAACACTCATTAGAAACATTTTGCACATGGCACCTGACCCCAAAGTTATTCCGCATCAGATAAAGTACTTTCCAGCTCCTCACCACCAGCCACAACACAATGTGGGCGTCTGAGGTCCTAGCTGACTTCTGACTCAGGCTCAATGGGACCTCTCTGGCTGGGAGGCCCACAGGTACACTCAGCCCAAGAGAAGTGCTGGGCTGAGCTGTTCCAGGCAGTAGACTAGTGGGAGCATTGCTTCTTTATTTGAAAAGATACTCTGAGCTGACTTATTTTAAGAAATACAGTTTGCTTAATGACTTTTAGAAAGTCAAAAAGGGTGGGAAAGAATTTACATTCAGAAAAAAGAGAGAGAGAGATTCTACTTGGTAACATTGCCTTTCCTCCATTCAGATTTGCCTTTCTTCCATATTCATTCTTGACTGTATCCTGTCCGCAGAGTGACACTCTGCCAACCAGACATGGTCACCTGCTAGGCGACTCACTCAGGGCTCCTTGGTTCTGTCTGGAAAATCTCTCCCTCTTTCTCTCCTCCTTGTCTCCCATCCCCCTTCTCCCCGCTCGGAGCCTTTGTTGACATTGACAGCTCATCCCCGGGCCATCATTCATCCTGCCCACGGCAAACTTTGGAGAAAATAAAAAACCCTGCTCCCCTAATCTTATTAGAAGGGTTGCAAATTGAATTTAGCCCCTCTCAGTGTCCCCTCAGCTGGCTGTCATTAGGAGCAGAGGCTGGGCCTTGGCTGAGACCCAAAGACCAGCTAACTGAATTTGAGATGCTGTGGTCTTGACAGGCCAAGGGAGGTAATTGAAGAGCCATGGGGCTCCTGGTAACATTTCAGGCTGGGATTACACTGGGGATCCGAAGCCCCCATCTGCATTGGTGTCGGGGGCACTAAAGAGTCACCCACTGGGCTTCCAGGGGTCGGATTATTGATAAAGAGATCATTCCCAATGGAAAGTGGGGGAGCAATGGGGAGGCTGTATTTGGTTACGATGCCAAGTGAGTGTTCTAGGTGGGGGGAAAGGGAGACCCTAGTAAGTGCGGGTCAGCAAATTGCCCAAAGTTAGAAATAATTTGCAGAGAGTGTTGTCTAATGAAAAGAAAAGGCAGTTTGGGGAGACTAACAGATAAACCCGCAGAATATGAGGAAAAGAAATACTGAGTTTTAAATTGTGGGCATTACTTATATGTTTGTATAAATCTGAACTTTTTACTTCCTGGATCATTTTAGCTTCATTTTTTCACCTCAATACTAAATCCCAAGCGTAGGGGGGCTTTTCTGTGATTGAAAAATCATACTTTTGTGAAAAAGAAATGTACCAAAAAAAATTGCATCCACGTAATTAAGCATTTAACAGAGGTTCATGTGGATGACAGACACGTTTAGATTTCTGCAGCCCACTTAGTTCCCAGATCCATTGCAATGATTTCAATGTGGTTGAAAATTCAATGAAATCCTGTTTCAAAGAGGAGGAGACAGACAATAACTAGCCACGTACTATGTGCCAGGCACAGCACTCAGCCTGTTACATACATCATCTAACTCGGTCTTCAGGGCAACAGAACTTGCAAGATGGGTACTACTATAATTAGTAGCTCCACTTTATTGATGAGAAGACTGAGTCTTGAAAGGATTAGTCAGTCTCTTGCCCAAGGATATGGGGATAATAAGTGCTGGGACTGGGATTTGAACTGAGATTTGCTTGGCTCCACTATTCCGTAGGTCTCCCTGGCTTAGGATAATGGTAGTTTTCCCAATCTGTGTCATTTCTCTAAAAAAGCCACAGTGGTGGGGTCTTTCACTCAGAGTAGTGAAGTTGAGAACATGGGCTCAATTCCACTGTGCACTAGCTGTGTGACCTTGGACATTTCCAGATCTCTCTGTGCCCTCCTGGAAAGTAGGGATAGTAACAGGACTTGCCTCATTGGTTTACTGGGAGGATTAAATGAGCTAATGTACACCCAGAGAGCACTGCACAGGGCCTGGCACATTGTTAGCACTCACTACATGGTATTAAATTAGAATTATTGTTGTAATGGTACCACGAAGAATGTTCATTCACTTGCATATCTAATGGTCTAAATTTGAGAGGTCATCACCCAAATAGTAGGCCACAACATCATCAGAACCTTGTTTTTCTTGCCTGACATTCCCAGATTTAGTCAGGATACCTCATATTTACATTTATGGAACTTACTTATAAATGCAATTTTTGGTGAAAGTAGAGGATGAACCTAAGGCTTTTCCTAAGTTGATTACATCCAAGTTGTTTCCTCCATTCTCCATTCTCCATCTTCTAACGTTGGGTGAGGTAAGAGTTCTAACTGAAGGCCCTCCCAGACCTATTATTATCAAGTACTTGCTCTGCACTAGGCATTTTATAAATTTATCTCATTTAATGCTCACTTTTACTCATTTTACGGGTAGGTATCATTTCCATTTTTTAAATGAGAAAAGTACATTTACTTTATGTTTCCGTGTTCCTTCATGCCTACAGCATTAACTACAGCCTTAAAGTTGATCTACAATGGCACAGACTATTAAAATATGGGTTTTGCTAGATTTGACAAGACTTGCTTACATATCTGAAGGCCTCCCTGTCTGTCACTGTGTGTCCCAATGGTGCTCAGATTTCAGCTTTGATGAACCTTTACTGAACACTTACAGTGTGCCTCGTTCTGGATTGACAAGCTTTTCCATATTGTCTCATTTAAGTCACCATCAATTCTGTGAAGAAAGGCCTTATGACTCCTACTTTGCAGATAGAAAGGCGGTTTCAAAAAGTTTAAGAAGGTTTTCAAGGATCACATAATTATTAAATGGAAGATCTGGGATTTGAACCCAGGCATCTCTGGCTCACTCCATCTCCAGGGAGCTGCCCATCAAACGAAACTGTCTAGACACAGCCTGAGCACCCTCCATATAGGCCCCTCTGGGAAAGCCACTTCTAGTCGGTGAAGTTGGCACCAGTGATGAAACTTAGCTGTCTTCTTGGCCTTAATCAAATTCCTTTCTTTGCAGATGAAGAAAATGGGTCACAGAGAAGATAAATGACTTGCCCAAGGTCACACAGGCAGTTTGTCCTGTGTGATCCAAGACTGTTCAAATTCTTGGTCTGTCTCATTGCATGACAACCCCTCACCCCCCAGCCACCCGCCTCCACAACAACCTCATTCCACGGGCCTGATCAGCCTGGGGTTTTTAGCAGCCTAAAGCTGTTAGGACAATTTCTCCTCTGCAGAAAAGGGAGTTTAGTCCCTTTAGTGCTGGTTCCTTTTCTTAATCAGATCCTGGAAAAGTCCATTGGTCAAGTCACAACTCTGAGCAGTTTCAAGGCTCTAAATCACAGCCTGATAGAGGTTGGGAGGACCCACTTCCCTGGGCTGGAAGGTCTGGGGGGAGGAATTAGCAAGGCTAATATTACTCCCATTGCCTTTGGATTTCTTCTCAAGACCCAGATGCCTCATTACCTGTAACTCAAGTACTTACAAATTGGTTTCCCCTTGGTTTGACTTTTCTGAGGAATCTCTGGAGACTTAACTCATGTTTAAAATTTCTTGAGAATTTTCATAGAGGGGCAGTCCAACCGCTTGTGCACCAAACCAATATAAGCACAAACCCAGGGTGAGATTATTTTCCTTATGGTTGAGAATTAGAAACTGCTCAAGTGAGAGGGGACTTTTAAAAGAATATGGCTCAACCCTCTCACTTTATAAGAAGCTAAGGCCCAGGGAAGGAAGTGAGTTACCCAAGGTCACAGAGCAGGTGTGTGGCAATTAAGGGCTCAAGAGCCAGACCGCCTGGGTCCAACCCCTAAAACTCCCCTCACTGGCTGTGTGACATAGTTACTCTCTCTCTAGGCCTTGGTTTCCCCATCTGTGTTGGAAATAATCTATGGCGGGTTAGAGACGGCTGCAAATTCTTTGGTACTTTTCCACTCAAGAGATGCCACCTATTTCCCCTCTTCTTAAATCTGAGTTGGCTTGTGATTGTTTTGACCGATAAAATCTACTGACGTGTCATATGCCAGTTCCATGCCTAGTCTTTAAGAGGATTGTCAGGTTCTGCCTTGGGCTGTTGGAGCCCAAAACTCCCACAAAAGATACCGCCATGCTGTGAGGAAGCCCAAGCTAGCCATTTGAAGAGGCTGTGTGTTTAGGAAGAGGCCCAGGCAGTCTCTAGCTGTACCAGCCTCAGCCCCTGGAGTCATCTTTTTTTTTTTTTTCCTGAGGAAGATCAGCCCTGAGCTAACATCCATGCTAATCCTCCTCTTTTTGCTGAGGAAGACCAGCCCTAAGCTAACATCTATTGCCAATCCTCCTCTTTTTTTTTTTTTCCCTTCTTCTCCCCAGAGCCCCAGTAGATAGTTGTATGTCATAGTTGCACATCCTTCTAGTTGCTGTATGTGGGACACCACCTCAACATGGCCGGACAAGTGGTACCTCGGTGCTCGCCCAGGACCGAACCCGGGCCGCCAGTAGCGGAGCACGCGCACTTAACCACTAAGCCACAGGGCCAGCCCCGCTGGAGTCATCTTAACTGAAGTTTAGACATTATGGAGCAGAGATAAGCATCACCTGTGTGTCTTGTCCAAATTCCTGACCCATGGAATCACGAGATATAATAACAAGAAATCATCGTTTTCAGCCACTAAGGGTAGTTTGTTACACAGCATCAGATAGCCAGAAAAGTGCTTCTCAGAGAGTCGTTGTAAGAGTTATGAATTGATACATGTGTAAAAGCTTAGTGCAGTGCCTGGCACAGTCAGCATTCAATAAAAGTGAGTTATTACTCATTCCACAAATGTTTATTAAACACCAAGTGTTCTACACTCTGTACTAGCTGGGAAGGATGCAGAGGTGAACATGACCCAAAGAATTGGGCCCTTGTGGAAATTAGGATTAACTAGAACCTGGTCACACACTTCTGTTAAGTAAGGAATGTATTTCCCCCACTCTGGCCCTCCACCTTGTTTCCGTTCCTAGGAGTAGTATAAGTCTCACTGCAGGGAGATGCCTTCCTGGGCTCTGGGCGGGCCTAGAGGGGTTAAGTCCATGGATGTTGTCCCATCGCTGCAGATGAAAATTCAGCTGCTATTGATTCCTGGTAAGCGCTGATGCCTTTCCCAGGTCAGAAGAGAAACCCAAACCATTGTTGAGTAAATACAGTATTCTGTTCACTACATCAATTAGGCTGACCCCAGGGGCTCTGGGAGCTCCCTCCTCCCCCATTTGCAATGACAGCTGCCATGCTAATGAAACCACATTGACATGATAATTAAACCATTACACAAAGTGGGGGTTTCCTAGTGCAGCAGCTTTAGCAGGGGATCTGGGGTGGCCATGGGCTAGATGAGGCCTGGGGTTTGGTTCAGGGCCATGAAGTGACATGCAGTGCCTGGGTCATTCCCAGACTTGGCCCCTGGGGCAGCCGGGCTGGGGCACTGCAGCTGCTACCTCTGGCGCTGGTGGCTGGGGTGGGGCAGGTGAGGCCAGGGTGAGGACACTGCCCAAATGACGCTGTTCTTGCTCTCTCTCCATCCTCAAGAGACATCTTTAATGGGGTGAAACCTGAAAAAAATCCCCTGCCTCTTTGTGGAGGGGAGGGGTCCCCTGTTAACTCCTGCTGGCCTAACCCTTCCTCTCTGGAAGATTTAGAAACATCCAAGAGAGTGATGGGCAAATGGGGACGGCAAAGGCCAAGGAGCCTTGACTTCCTGTCATCAGAGGGAAGAGCTGGATGACCACTGTCCTCACTAGCCCTGGGGAAAATGACTCTTTCTGTAAGCAGATGATCACAAATGCAGAAATCTGTGGTTTCTTGGTGCAACTGCACAGTTCACCATGACTCACATAGACTCCAACCAGCCCCAGCCCCCTTTGCGAGAGCACAGACTTGTGAGTCAGGCAGACTGGGCTCCTTCTCCACTCTGCAATCTTGGGCAGATCCATGGCCTGTCTGAACCTCTATTTCCTTCACTATGAAATGGGCGCATAATAACTGCCTTGCCCAACTGTGCTTGAGATTAAACAAGACAGTTTCTGAAAAGGTCTAAGACAGCATTTTACATAAATAATGGATGACAGAACATTACTGACAGTAGTGTTTCTCCATAGAGACGAGTTCCACCCACAGAAACAATTGGGTTGATTGAACGGAGTCTAGAAGGCACAGATTAAAGCATGTCCAGAAGTGCCTCGAGACAGCGTGAGTGCTGTCCCGGGACCCCTTGCAGGTGAGGCTGTGTAGAGAGTGTGCTCAGTATAACCAAGGTGGTCAAGGGAAAGAGGAACAGAAAACGACCTATTGGGGGCTTAGAAAAGGCAGAAGAGGAGTGTCCTGGTTTGGGACTAGCACACATCACCCCATGAGAGGTGACTAATCAAACATTTATCCACCCGGCCATTCATCCATCATTCATGTGAGGGTAAACATGTATATTAGGGGTTTATGACACAGAAGTGAACACAGGCCAAACCAGTGCTGGTCTTATAAATATCTAGTCAACAGATGAATGAATGAACAAGACGCAATCCCTGTCCTCATGATACTCTGCACAATGGAGTGTGAGCCTCTCTCACACATGCATGTGCTGCCTCTTCCCTTCAACCTAAGACAGTTCAGCCTGAGCTCTGATTTATAAGAAGCAAAGGGACATTAGGTGTGCAGTTATACAAGAACTGCAAAGCAGTTGATAACCCAGCAAGTAGGTGCTCAGAAGGACATGTTCAGAAGCATAAGCTTTCAGCAGTGGGCGGATGAATAAACCCAGTGTTGGATTCAAACCTTAGGATTCTGAAGTCACATCTACAGTTAGCCAGGAAAGCGCTGTGATTGATTAGTAATGTCTGCCATGGGCACAGGAATGGAGAGAAATGACTCTCTTCATCTCAGGTTTAGGAAAGGTCTAAGATATCTTCTTCTTATAGAATTTTGTGATTTTTTTTTTTTTTACAGGATAATCCAATCCTGTTCACTTCATACTGTGAGCAACTAGTATTACAGTTGGTTCCAGGAACCATGGAAACAACCATGTTTTGGTTCTTTTCTTCTCCCTGTCTCCCTGCCAGTTATCTTAAGTAAAACCACTCAAGCTCACAAAACCTGTGCTGTCATGCGAAAGAAATTTGACTGCCTTAAGAAAATCTAATTAGATTAATCAAAGTAGTAAAAAAAAAGTCAAACTTTTTGTTAATTAATTCAACAAACTTTTACCAAGCACCTACTATATTAAAAGCCTTGGGAATGAAGAAATAAATAACCCAGCTTTCTCAGGTGGTCCATGGCTAGAGGTTGTGTGTGTTGGGGGCGAGGGTGGGTGGACAGAGGCAGGGACACCTCCAGACATGCTCTTACATCACCTGTTAAAAGGGGCAATAGCCAGTGAAATTAAATTTGGTGTGAATTAAGCATTCTTTGGAGGAAAGCCTGAGCACGATGTTTTTATGGCTGCCCTCATCTATGCCGTGGGAGCTGATGTGGTTCTGAGGATCAAGTTAAAGCTTTGAAATTGAGCTCTTAGGATTTCTATTCACCCTTGGCTGCCAGGAGGAGGCTGCCCTGTGCCTGGGAGTGTCTAGGCAGAGGCTGTAAAATGAGAGGAGGAGAGGAGAGATCAGAGGATCCGTTTGGACACCAGGATGTTCAGAGTCCTTCAGTTTCTGTCTGGGTGGCCTGTTTAAATCTTTAAAAAGATGAGATAGAACATGCTGGGAAGGCTTTTCAGTGCTTTGTTTTGTTTTTTTTTTAGTGAAGAAGATTAGGCCTGAGCTAACATCATTGCCAACCCTCCTCTTTTTGCTGAGGAAGACTGGCCCTGGGCTAACGTCCGTGCCCATCTTCCTCTACTTTATATGGGACACCACCACAGCATGGCTTGACAAGCGATGTGTAAGTCTGCTCCCGGGATCTGAACCTGCGGACCCCGGGCCGCAGAACTGGAGCGCATGAACTTAACCTCTACACCACCAGGCTGCCCCACCTTTTCAGTGCTTTTTGCACTAAACCCTTGCTACCCAATATGGTTCCTGGACCAGCAGCACCAGCATAACCTGGGAGCTTGTTAGCAGTGCAGCATCTCAGGCCCAAGCCCAGACCTACCAAAGCAGAATCTGACAAGTTTCTTTTGGCAAGATCCCCAGATGACTCCTGTGCACCTTGCAATATGAGAAGCACTGGATTATATAACAGAAATATCGTTCATGCCCTCTGCCTCTCTGGGTGGTCTCAGTGGGCTCTCCACAATAATACCTCTTCTCTCTACCTCTCACTTTCAACTTTCCTAAGTGCTGTCTGTAATTAGGCTCCACCCTTTGTTTCCAGGCTTGGATCCTGATGGATGCCCTCTTGTCCCACTCTGCTACTCTGTTTCTTTGGCATCAGAGCGAGCCCTCCATTGCCACAGCCAAGTGGATCCCATCTGCCATGGCTCAGTGATAGGAGGACACTGTATTTACCCTGCTGTGTTATCCACGCCCAGTGGATTCCATCCTCTTTACATTGTCTCTGTGGGGTTTCTAAGAGAAAAGAGAAATCCATTCTGTCATGGAAGAGTGAGAGATGGGAGAGAGGGAGAGAAAAAGGGCATGAAGGGCATGGTGGGAGGGGAGAGACAAGGTGAAGGAGCCAGGAAAGCTACAAAGAGAAGGTGTTGTAGAGCTGGATCTTGAAGAATAAGCAGCAGTTATAGTTGAACAATAAGAATATGGTTTTTCCCCCATTGTTTTTCTGTTTTCTATCATTCATTCTTTGAATCACTCATTCAGCAGATATTCATTGACGTGCTTGCTTTGTGCCAGGTCTTGTTCTGGGTGCTGAGGACACCGAGGGAAGTGAACCACACCAAAGCAAAAGGTGAATGGGGAAGACGTTCACTGATAAGCAGGCTGCCAAGGCCCTAGCCGTACTCTGGCATGGCAGGTTTGCCATATGCCATCACTGGACTGGGCCTCCCTCCCCTCGTTACTGTGCTATCTGAATTCTAAGGTTACCTAATGCATAAAAACACTCCACATAAAGCAGATAAAATGACTGAAGGGTCCTCTGCTTTACCAGTTATCTTCCTTAGGATTAATTTAATGAGGTGCATGCATTCCTGAATGCTTTAAACACAATCTTATTTAACTATCACAATCCTGTGAAATTGGTAGCAGAATGAAGAGAAAACTGGGGTTCCAAGGGCTGACACAGCATCTAAGCTGCTGAGTCAGCCTTTGAACCCAGATCTTTGCTGGCCAAGCCTGCGTTCCCAACCACTTACTGAATAGACTAAAGAGCAGCTGGTGGCCAGAGGGATACCTATTGGACATTTTTCCTTTGAGTTAAATTTTTTGAACCAGATTGAATTCATTTAAGATGAAAATATTTTGCTGGCCTCTAAAGAAGAACACCCCCTGGACCCCTTCTCTCATAGTAGGCACTCAACAAACATCGGCTGAAATGAATGGTGAGCCAGGAGACAGCCCGGATGTTGAAGGGCTTGTCCAAGCCTGGGGGCCCCAGGGACAGCAAACCACACTTGAAGCTATCGGGAACACTCTGCTGGGGGCTTGGCTTTATTTGTCCCTCCCCCTCTGTGAAATCCTGGGGACTGTCAAATAAATGACAAGACTCATTTTACAAGTAGACCAGAAGTCTGCAGTGGCGAGTCCAAGCTGATTGCCTATCTTATCTTGAGTCATCAGTCTCTCATTCAGGCTTCCACAAACAACTCTCAGTCCTGTGCCTAAGAGCAAGGGCCCAATGGAGCAGGCATTTCCCAGGGCCCTACGCTATCCTGAGCCACTGCTCAGGGAAGCTTGACTAGCTGAGGCTGTGTGGCCAGAGTAGCAGGAAGGGTAGGGAGTTGGGTTCTGAGGGTGGCCTCCAGGTCCTGAGAATAATGGTGACATGACCACGATGACAATAATGATGATAGGTAAGACATAATTTGGGCTTACCACATGCTAAGTTCTGTGTCATGCACTGTTCATGCATTATCTCATTTAACCTTGACAACCCTTTTTGGGGATAAAGAAACTGAGGTCCAGAGAGGCTGAATAACTTTCCTGAGTTCATACATCTATTGAGTGGAAGAGATGAGACTTGAACCTCAGTGTGTTGGATTCTAAAGTTTCTTACCCTCTTCTTTGGACAGGAAATCACCTTTCTTACAAAACCAAATCACAAAGCCTTCAAGGAATAGCTCCAGAAGCATTCCTTGTAGGACAGTGGGCACGAACCCTTTGCCTCTGTCTCATCTTCCTCTTGAGATCTTTTCACCTGTTTCTTTCTGCCACCCCTGTGCTGCTTAGCACCAAAGACACTGACTGGAACTTAAAAAAGTGAGAAGACAGTGAAACAGAATATAAGAAACGTTGAATCACCCAAGTTTGCGTAAAGCTGTACAGTTTTCCCATCTTAGGAGAACTACTGCTTCATTCCTAAGGAGCAAGTGTGTGTCAAGAGGCAGGGCTCCAGGACCCCACCCCACTTAAACAAGAGAAGTTTTGCAGTGCAGCAAAGATCCTAGGTTTTGGGGCCAGGCATTCCTGGACTACAAACCCAACTCCATGACTTCCTGGTTCTCTGATCATGAACAGAGAACCTCAACCTTCCATGGTGTTCTTATACATAACACAGAAATTGTGGCAATCCTTGCTTTGCGAGTTATTGGAGGATTAAATGAAACAATGTGCATGAGGCGTTCTGTGGGTGTCTGGCATAAATAGACGCTTGATAAACGGAGTCTGTTATCTGTTTGTGCAACAAATGTTAGCATCTATTTTATATATTGGGCTTCAGCTTGAGATTTCATTTTAACCGTCTTCTTTTAAGCTTCTCAGTAGGTGTTCTGGTTTTCTTCATAGAGATCTTACACATTTCTTATAAAGTTGATTACTAGCTTTTGAAGTTTTGAGTTGTTATTTTAAATCAGAGCTTTTCTGTTATAACTTCTTTAAAGCTTTTTCAATTATGAAATATTTCAAATATACTAAAAAAAAACTTTAAAAATCAGCATTTTAGCCTGCACTAAATTGGTTAATTCCAGCCCTTTCTCCACGCAGAGCACATCTGCTAGGCAAAAGACCCCTCTGCCAAACCAAGGGCGGTGTTCTCCTTCTGTGGTTGATTGAGGGGCAGACCACCCACTTCCTCGTCTGGGAGACATGAGTACCCTCTTCCAGTGCTGAGCAGGCTTGTTGTGTTTGTCACCCTAAAATTCCTCATTCTCCAAAGAAAAACTTATCCTACACACACACATACACAGTCACCCCTCATAAGTACACAAACTGGAAATACACTGATTACTGCCTTGTATGCTCCCTTTTAAAAAATAGAAATAAATGTATTGATAGCAATAAATATCCATACTG